>NW_022437021.1:7007290-7139707 GCF_009761245.1 Sapajus apella
TATTCAATATAGTACTGGAAGTTCTAGCCAGAGCAATCAGGCTAGAACTTCCAGTACTATATTGAATAGGAGTGGTGAGAGAGGGCATCCTTGTCTAGTGCCAGATTTCAAAGGGAATGCTTCCAGTTTTTGCCCATTCATTATGATATTGGCTGTTGGTTTGTCATAAATAGCTTTCATTATTTTGAGATACGGTTCATCAATACCTAGCTTATTAAGGGTTTTTAGCATAAAGGGCTGTTGAATTTTGTCAAAGGCCTTCTCTGCATCAATGGAGATAATCATGTGTTTTTTGTCTTTGGTTCTGTTTATGTGGTGTATTATGTTTATAGACTTGTGTATGTTGAACCAGCCTTGCATCCCCAGGATGAAGCCTACTTGATCACGGTGGTTTAGCTTTTTGATGCGCTGTTGCAATGGGCTTGCCAGTATTTTATTGAAGTTTTTTGCATGTATGTTCATCATGGATATTGGCCTTAAGTTTTCTTTTCTTGTTCAGTCTCTGCCGGGTTTTGGAATCAGGATGATGTTTGTCTCATAAAATGATTTGGGAAGGATTTCCTCTTTTGGATTGTTTGGAATAGTTTCAGAAGGAATGGTTTCAGCTCTTCTTTGTATGTCTGGTAGAATTTGGCTGTGAACCCGTCTGGACCTGGGCTTTTTTTGGGTGGTAGGTTCTTAATTGCTGTCTCAACTTCAGACCTTGTTATGGGTCTGTTTAGGGTTTCGGCTTCTTCCTGGTTTAGGCTTGGGAGGAGGCAAGTGTCCAGGAATTTATCCATTTCTTCCAGGTTTACTAGCTTATGTGCATAGAGTTGTTTGTAATAATCTCTGATGATGGTTTGAATTTCTGTGGAATCTGTGGTGATATCCCCTTTATCGTTTTTTATTGCATCAATTTGGTTATTCTCTCTTTTCTTTTTTATTAATTTGGCTAGTGGTCTATGTTGTTGATCTTTTCGAAAAACCAGCTCCTGGATTTATTGATTTTTTGAAGGGTTTTTTGTGTCTCTATCTCCTTTAGTTCCGCTCTGATCTTAGTTATTTCTTGTCTTCTGCTAGGTTTTGAGTTTTTGTATCTTGCTCCTCTAGCTCTTTCAATTTTGATGCTGGGGTGTCAATTTTTGATCTCTCTTTGCTTCTCATGTGGGCACTTATTGCTATATATTTTCCTCTACAGACTGCTTTAAATGTGTCCCAGAGATTCTGGTATGTTGTGTCTTCATTCTCGTTGGTTTCGAAGAACGTCTTTATTTCTGCTTTCATTTCATTGCTTATCCAGTCAACATTCAAGAACAAGTTTTTCAGTTTCCATGAAGCTGTGCGGTTCTGAGAGACTGTTTGTTATGATTTCCGTTCTTTTGCATTTGCTGAGGAGTGATTTACTCCCGATTATGTGGTCAATTTTGGAGTAGGTGTGATGTGGTGCTGAGGAGAATGTATATTCTGTGGATTTGGGGTGGAGAGTTCTGTAAATGTCTATTAGGTTTGCTTGGTCCAGGTCTGAGTTCAAGTCCTGGATATCCTTGTTAATTTTCTGTCTGGTTGATCTGTCTAATGTTGACAATGGGGTGTTAAAGTCACCCACTATAATTGTGTGGGAGTCTAAGTCTCTTTGTAAGTCATTAAGAACTTGCCTTATGTATCTGCGTGCTCCTGTATTGGGTGCGTATATATTTAGGATCGTTAGCTCTTCTTGTTGCATTGATCCTCTTACCATTATGTAATGTCCTTCTTTGTCTCATTTGATCTTTGTTGCTTTAAAGTCTGTTTTATCAGAGATAAGAATTGCAACTCCTGCTTTTTTTTTTGCTCTCCGTTTGCTTGGTAAATCTTCTCCATCCCTTTGTTTTGAGCCTTTGAGTATCCTAGCATGTGAGATGGATTTCCTGGATACAGCACATCGATGGGTTTTAGCTTTTTATCCAATTTGCCAGTCTGTGTCTTTTGATTGGGGCATTTAGTCCATTTACATTTAGGGTTAATATTGTTATGTGTGAATTTGATACTGCCATTTTGGTGCTAGCTGGCTCTTTGGTCCATTAGTTGATGCAGGTTCTTCATTGTGTTGATACTCTTTGCCATTTGGCATGTTTTTGGAGTGGCTGGTACTCATTGTTCCGTTCTATGTGTAGAGCCTCTTTCAGGAGCTCTTATAAAGCAGGCCTAGTGGTGACGAAATCTCTGAGTACTTGCTTGTTCGCAAAGGATTTTATTTTTCTTTCACTTATGAAGCTTAGTTTGGCTGGATATGTGATTCTGGGTTGAAAGTTCTTTTCTTTAAGGATGTTGAATATTGGCCCCTACTCTCTTCTGGCTTGTAGCGTTTCTGCTGAGAGATCTGCTGTGAGTCTGATGGGCTTCCCTTTGTGGGTAACCTGACCTTTCTCTCTGGCTGCCCTTAGCATTTTCTCCTTCATTTCAACCCTGGTGAATCTGACGATTATGTGCCTTGGGGTTGCTCTTTGTGAAGAATATCTCTGTGGTTTTCTTTGTATTTCCTGGACTTGAATATTGGCCTGCCTTGCTTGGTTGTTGAAGTTTTCCCGAATAATATCCTGAAGAGTATTTTCCAGCTTGGATTCATTCTCTTTGTCGCATTCAGGTACAGCTATCAAACGTAGATTAGGTCTTTTCATATAGTCCCACATTTCTTGGAGACTTTGTTCATTGCTTTTTACCCTTTTTTCTCTAATCATGCCTTCTCGTTTTATTTCATTGAGTTGATCTTCGACCTCTGATATCCTTTCTTCTGCTTGGTCATTCGGCTGTCGAAACTTGTGCATGCTTCGCGAAGTTCTCGTGTTGTGTTTTTCAGCTCCATCAATTCACTCATATTCGTTTCTAAGTTGTCCATTCTTGTTAGCATTTCATCAAATCTTTTTTCAACGTTCTTAGTTTCTTTGCATTGGGTTAGAACATGTTCTTTTAGTTCACAGAAGTTTCTTGCTATCCACCTTCTGAAGTCTGATTTTGTCATTTCATTGCACTCATTCTCCATCCAACCTTGTTCCCTTGCTGGTGGGGGGTTGTGATCCCTTGTAGGAGAAGAGGTGTTCTGGTTTTGGGTGTTTTCATCCTTTTTGCGCTGGTTTCTTCCCATCTTTATGGATTTATCTTCCTGTCGTCTTTGTAGTTGCAGACTTTCATATTGGGTCTCTGAGTGGATGTCTAGTTTGTTGATGAAGTTATTTCTGTTTCTTAGTTTTCTTTCTAACGGTCTGGCCCCTCTGTTCTAGGACTGCTAAGGTTCACTCCAGGCCCTGCTTGCCTGGGGATCGCCTACAGCGACTGCAGAACAGTAAGGGTTGCTACCAGTTTCTTCTTCTGCTATCCTTGTCCCAGAAGGATACCTGCCAAATGTCAGTCTGACCTCTCCTTTATGAGGTGACTCTTTGGATATACAGGGGTCAGAGAGCTGCTTGAGGAGACAGTCTGTCTTTTAGAGGAGCTCAAGTGCTGAGCTGTGAGCTCCATTGTTCATTCAGACCTGCTGGGCAGGTACGTTTAGGTCTGCTGCAGCAGAACTCATAAACTGCTTTTTGTTCCCAGGTGCTCTGTCCCAGGGAGTTAGGGCTTTATTTATGAGTTTCCATTGTGCTGCTGCCTTTTTTTTTTCTTTTCAGGGCTGCCCTGCCCAGCAAGGCGGCAGCCTAGTCACTGCCTGCCTGAAGAGGCTTTGCTGAGCTGCTGTGGGCTCCGCCCAGCTGCCCTGTGAACTTCCTTGCAGTCTTGTTTATATGGCCGTAGTTAGCACTGCCTTGGCAATGGTGGCCCGCCTCTGTATTGGTGGACTCTCTCTGTAATGCCAGGTTGCCTCAGCAACGGCAGGTCACCTTGGCAACGGCAGGCAGCCTCAGCAATGGTGGGTTGCCTTGGCCACAGCAGGCTGACTCAGCAATTGTGGAGTACCTCCTTATTGATGGAGTGCCTAGGTAATGGTGGATGCCCCTCCCCCACAGAGCTGGACCGTCAGGGGTTCAGCTGGCTTGCTGTGAAACTCTCAATCCAGAGAGTTTCTGATTGCTGTTCTTTTGTAGGGGTGGGACCAGCCAAGCCTGATCACCTGGCTCCCTGCCTCAGAGCCTTTTTTTTTTTCTTTTTTTCTTTTTTATCCCAGGTGTTCCAGTCACCTGTTGAAAGGGTGCCGGACGGAATCTCTTTCCCTTGCGGCGACCTACTGCACCGGCTTAAACAGCTGTGCTGAGATTCGTGGTGCTTTTTTGGATCAGGAATTTCCTGGCCTGGCTCCCTGTTCAGTCCCCTCTTTAATCAGATGAATGTGTGGCTTCCCGGGGCTCCAATTGCCAGCCAGAAGGGCACCCGGACCAGTGTATTTTGCATGGAGAACCGCCGGCCCGTGCGGGGTAAAGCAGCCCTGCTGAAGGAAAGAAACGCTCCGGCCAAAACAGCCTCGCTGGCGACCCATGGGTCTTCTCTGCCTGGGAATCTCCTGGTCCATGGGCTATAAAAATGCAGTGTGCACTCATCCTCTGTGCTTTCACTGGGAGCTGCAACTCCGAGCTATTCCTTAATGGCCATCTTGGATTGAACCCGTCTCCAGATTTTTTAATCGCCATTCTAACTGGCATGAGATGGTCTCTGTGAGAACCACATTTACTTTTATGGTCATTTCTCATTTATTATGCCAGGTAACATTGGATTGATTTTACAGTGGTGATGGAAGGTTTTTTTTTTTTTTTCTTAATTGCATATAATAAGATGGGGTTTCACCATGATGACCTGGCTGGTCTTAAACTCCTGACCTCAGGTGATCCACCCACCTCGGCCTCCCAAAGTGCTAGGATTACAGGCGTGAGCCACCGTGCCCGGCCAAGGCTTTGTTTTAAAATAAACGTAAATAAAACATATGGGAGTTCAAGAAAAGTATTAAATATTTAGTAGTTTGAGTGGTATGGTATGCTAGATGTCAAAATCCTGAAGGTGCTACTTGAATAAATGTTCTAAACAGGTTTTTTTTTTTAATCTGGTTTTACTCGGCATAGGATTCTTATTTTTTGTTTATTTAAAAAATTATTTTTTTTCCTGTAAAAACAGGGCCTCTCTCTGTTGCCCAGGCTGCAGTGCAATAGACAGTCAGCTCATTGCAACCTTGAACTCTTCAGCTCTAGTGATCCTCCTGCTTCAGCCTCCAGAATAACTAGGACTACAAAGTGAGCCACCATTCCTGCCTAATTTTTTTTTTTTTTTTTTTTTTTTTTAGAGATGGGATCTCCCTATGTTGCCCAGCCCCTGGCCAACAGGTTGTAAGCTCCTGGCCTGAAGCAGTTCTCCTGCCTCAGCCTCCCAAAGGTTTGGGATTGCAGGTGTGAACCACCACACCCGGCCCTCTGCATAGGATTGTTGAATGAATTCAATCTGCCTCTATGGCTTTAAATATTGCTAATATATTGAAGTCTCCAGAACACGTATCTGTCTCCTGAGACTGAGGATTGTTGGTTCATTACCATTAGAGTGTCCACATAGTGTCAAATGTGAACTTACTTTCATTACAAAACAATTCCTACTCCTCTATTTCCAATTCCCGTTAACGGCAACTCTCCAAATTTTGTGACTTCTTCCTCTCAAGTCTCTTTTGATCTGTTCTCTTCTATCCATATCTATCAACAGCCATAATTCTGACCATCACAGTCTGTTTCTTGGACTCATATACTTCCTTTTTAATTGAATTATCTGCCCTTTTTATGGATTCCTCTCTTACCAATTCTGCTAAATTATTATTATTATTTTGAGATGGAGTTTTGCTCTATTTACGCAGGCTGGAGTGCAATGGCCCTATCTTGGCTCACTGCAACCTCCTCCTCCTGGGTTCAAGCAATTCTCCTGCCTCACTGCCTCAGCCTCTGAGTAGCTGGGACTACAGGCGCACACCACCACACCCAGCTAATTTTTTTGTATTTTCAGTAGAGATGGGGTTTCACCATGTTGATCAGGGTGGTCTCAATTTCTTGACCTCATGATCCATCCACCTCAGCCTCCCAAAGTGCTGGGATTATAGGCTTGAGCCACCGTGCTCGGCCTCTGCTAAATTATTTTCACCCAAGTTATTATTTTTTTACTGTATAAATCAATGCGTGAATTCATTGTTTAAAATCCTTTGCTGATTTACATTTTGGTAGTATTAACTTCATAAACTTAATTGAAAAGCATGCCTTCTTCCTCCACTTTCTGGAAGAGATTGTGTAGAATTAATTTTTTAAACATTTGTTAGAATTATAGAGGGAAATCACGTGGACTTGAATATTCCTTTTTGGGGGAAGTTTAAAATTATAAATTTAACTTTCCTTAGTAACTCTTTTAAGGTGGGTGTACTGGTGATAAATTATTCTAGTAATAATTCTTTACCTGAAAATGTTTTGATTTTCACTCCTGAAAGCTATTTTCATCAGATACAGAATTCTGGGTTGGAAATTCATTTCTTTAAGTATTTGAAAAATGTGCTACTTCATTCTGGCTTTCATGATTTGTAAGAAAAAAAAAATCCACTGTTATTTAAATGTTTTTCTCCAATAGAAAAGGAATCATTTCTCATCTGCAGCTTTCAAGATTTTTTAAAATTTTCCTTTCATTTTCAGAAGATTCACTTTGTCTTTTCATGTGAATTTCTTTAAATATCTTCTATTTTTTTTTATCACTTGGCTTCTTTAATTATAGGTTTATGTGTTTTGCAACATTTGAAAAGTGTTCAACCATTATTTCCTTGAGTAATTTTTAAACCTTATCCTTTTTCTCCTGTTCTTCTGAGATTACAATTTCTTGAGTGTTAAATGTTTTATTATAGCTCCACAGGTCCCTGAATGTCACTTTTTAAAAGTATTTTTTCTTCGTTACTCAGATTGGGTAATTTGTATTGTTTTATCTTCTGGTTCGTTGATTCTTTTCTCTGTCTTTTCTATTCTGCTTTTGAACCTATTTATTAAGTTTAACAATTTTAACTATTCTTCAGTTCTAAAATTTATATTTGATTGTACATGGTGGTTCATGCTTATCAACACAACACTTTGGGAGGCCTTGGTGGGAGGATTGCTTGAACCCAGAAGTTTGAGACCAGCCTGGGCAACATAGTGAGACCTTGTCTCAACAAATAATAATAAAAATTAGTCTGGCATGATGGTGCATACCTGTGGACCCAGCTACTTGGGAAGCTGAGGTGGGAAGATTACTTGAGCATGGGAGACGACGGCTGCAGTCAGCCATGATCATGCCACTGCATTTCATCCTAGGCAACACAGCGAGACTCCATCTCAAAAAAAGAAAAATATATAAAATTTTATATTAGTTTCCTATTGTATGTCCTTTAAATATGTAATTTAATTCTTTTATTTCAGAAATATTTCCTTGAATTACATATTTCCAGTATTTCTCCTGTTCCACTTACTCAATTTCTTTTATGAATTCTTTAGAGTATCCCTGTTAGATTGTTTTTGCCTTTTTGTTATATTTATTATTTTCTCTAACTTAAAAAATTGTTCATTTCTCTCCCTCTGTTTCACAATGATACATTCTGTGATACTGATTTCTGTTTATTGGTTTGTTCTAGTGTAATCCTCATTTCCTTTCATCTACGTCTGTCGCTTAATGGTTCCTAAGTCCATCAACGTTGACAGCACTTTAAAATTTAGATTTATCTTTTATTTAATAGCTTATATAATTTTGTAGTGTTTTTTTTTTGTTGTTGTTGTTGTTATATTGGATCCCAACTCTGTTTTGTTGCTATATTTTTCTGATGTGAATTATTTTCTATTAGTGTATGATTTAGATTCCTTCTCCTCCTTGATACCTTGCAATATTTTAATTGCATTTTGCTGCAATCTTTTTAATTGTTCATTTTAAGTGAAAAGCAGTTTCCTGCATTTTAGAAGCAAGTTCTTGCTTAGCAGAAATGAAAGTCAGGGTTGCTTTTCTTGCTTCATAATTCCAGGTTTCCTCTTAGGTTTCACTGTGATATGCTTAAAAAAAATTTATCAGCATAGCCGAATCTCTGATACTTTCTGAGATCCACCTCTGCTACTCTCCTCCTTTGGAACCTACATCGTCTGTCCCTCTGACACCCAGGAGTTTTTTATTCTGAACAAGTGGTGTTCTGTTTTGAGCAGTTTCTCTTCGTTGTAGGGCTTTGCATATTCTTGATATCCCAGAGGGCCCAGTCTGTTCCAACACCCTTAGACCTTTTTGCAATCTCCTTGTACTAATCTGTAAGTAGGAAGTCTTATAGACTTCCCGAAGTCTCCCTGAAGTTACGGCTGTGCTAAGTTTGGTCTTTTAAACATTCCATCCTGAGTGGAAACCTCCTCCTTTGGGAATGAATGCTTTTTGGAAATTCCTGGGTTTCTTGACCCTTAGAATTGGTCAGAATTCTGTTTGTATCCTCTTTCTTTATTCCTGCACAGCAGCTATTCCTCCTAGAATCTTGGTACTCTCAGTGTTTCAAACTCTTGCTCTTACACTGGGATGTATAGGATATTTCATCACTTTGTTTTGCAATCTGTTCTGTTTGTTGCTGCATAACAAACATACGAAGAGCTTATTGCCTTAGAAGAACAATTATTTATCTCAAGATGTTTTTGCGTCTTGAGATAGATTCAGGCACAGCACAGCACAGCCTGGCATGGGTGTCTTGTCTCTGTTTTATAATGGTGTAACCTCAACCACTGGTGATATGGCTTGAACGGTTGAAAGTTGTAACACCTGAGGACTGGCCAACCATCCTTTTTTCTTTCTCTCTCCACATTAGGTTTCCTTACACTGGAATGACTTCAAGATAAAATTCTAACATAGCAGTGAAGTCTCTAAGAGACCAAGATGGACTAAGTCAGCTCTCTTAGAAACTAGGCCTGGAATTGGCATAGCATCACTTTCACATACTCCATTAGTCATAGCAGCCATAAGACAGCCCAGACACAAGGGCAAGGAAAATAGACTCTCCCTCTTAATTACAGGAATGCCTGTGGCCTCCTTAAACCCATCATAATGTTGTAGTTACTCTGTTAGCTTTTAAAAAATAATAGCTTTTTAAAGCTTGCTCTCTTTCTTTATCACATGAGAACACAGTGAGAAGGTGGCCATTTGCAAGCCAAGAAAAGGGCCCCCACCCGAGCCAAAACTACTGGCATCTTGATCTTGGAATTCTCAGCCTCCATAACTGAGAAATAAGTGTCTGTTGTTTAATAACAGTTTTACTGAACACAATTCACAAATCATACAATTCATCCATTTAATGGTAGCAATTCAGTGCTTTTTAGTATATGCACAGGTTATGTAACCTTGCACAATCACATCATTGCAAAAAGAAACCCTCCAGTGATTAGCAGTCACTTCTAACTTCTGTTAGCTTTTTTTTTTTTTTTTTAAATTGTACTTTGGTCTCTGGTATACATGTGCACATCCTGCATCCTGCACGACTGTTGTGTAGGTGCATATATGCCATGGTGGTTTGCTGTCTCCATCCCCCTGCCAACTCGCACATCACCTGCTTCAGGCATTTCTTCTGGTGTTACCCTTCCCACCCTCCCTGTCCCCTCCCCTGCTGTCCCTCCCCTCCACCCACCCACCTAGCCCAGTGACCGTTGTTCTATTCCCTGTGCCCAAGTGGTCTCACTGTTCATCACCCACCTGTGAGTGAAAACATACAGTGTTTGTTTTTCTGTTCTTGTGTCAGTTTGCTGAGAATGGTGGTTTCTAGATTCATCCATGTCTCTACAAAGGGCACAAACTCTTCTTTTTTTATGGCTGCATATTATTCCATGGTGTATATGTACCACATTTTATTTGTCCAGTCTATCATTGATGGGCATTTGTGTTGGTTCCAGGTCTTTGCTATTTTAAACAGCACTTCAATGAACATATGCGTGCATGTATCTTTATAATAGAATGATTTATAATCCTCTGGGTTTATACCCAGTAATGGGATTGCTGGATCAAATGGAATTTCTACTTCTAGATCCTTGAGGAATTGCCACACTGTCTTCCATAACGGTTGAACTAATTTACACTCCCACCAACAGTGTAGAAGTGTTCCTTTTTCTCTACATCCTCTTCAGCATCTGTTGTCTCCAGAGGTTTTAGAGATTGCCATTCTAGCTGGCATGAGATTGTATCTCACTGTGGTTTTGATTTACATTTCTCAAATGACCAATGATGATGAGCAGTTTTTCATATGTTTGTTGGCCACCTATATGTCTTCTTTCGAAAAGTGTCTGTTCATATCCTTTGCCCACTTTTGAATGGGTTTGTTTTTTTCCTGTAAACCTGTTTTAGTTCTTTGTAGATTCTGTATATTAGCCCTTTGTCAGATGGATAGTTTGCAAAAATTTTTTCCCATCCTTTTGGTTGCTCGTTCACTCTAATGATTTTTTCTTTTACTGTACAGAAGCTCTGGAGTTAATTAGATCCCGTTTGTCTATTTTGGCTTTTGTTGTCAATGCTTTTGGTGTTTTAGTCATGAAAACCTTGAGTATGCCTATGTCCTGAATGGTTTTGCCTAGGTTTTCTTCTAGGATTTTTATGGCATTAGGTCTCATGTTTAAGTCTTTAATCCATATGGAGTTAATTTTAGTGTAAGGTGTCAGTAAAGGGATCTGGTTTCTGCTTTCTGCATATGGCTAGCCAGTTTTCCCAGCACCATTTGTTAAACATGGAATCCTTTTCCCATTGCTTGTTTTTGTCCAGTTTGTCAAAGATCAGATGGTTGTAGATGTGTGGCATTGCCTCCGAGGCCTCTGTTGTGTTCCATTGGTCTATATCTCTGTTTTGGTTCTAGTACCATGCTGTTTTGATTACTGTAGCCTTATAGTACAACTTGAAGTCAGGTAGAGTGATGCCTCCAGCTTTGTTCTTTTTGCTTAGAATTGTCTTGGCTATGCGGGCTCTCTTTTGATTCCATATGAAGTTTAATTTTTTCCAGTTCTGTGAAGAAACTCACTGGTAGCTTTGGGGGACAGCATTGAATCTATAAATTACTTTGGGCAATATGGCCATTTTCACAATTTTGATTCTTCCTAACCATGAGCATGGAATGTTTTTCCAACTGTTTGTGTCCTCTCTTATTTTCTTGAGCAGTGGTTTGTAGTTCTCCTTGGAGAGATGTTTTACATCCTTTATTATACTCCTAGGTATTTTATTCTCTTTGTAGCAGTTGGAAATGGGAGTTCATTCATGATTTGGCTCTCTCTTGTTGGTATATAGGAATGCTTGTGATTTCTACACATTGATTTTGTATCCTGAGACTTTGCTGAAGTTGCTTATCAGCTTGAGGATGTTTTGGGCTGAGATGATGGGGTCTTCTAAATATATGATGATGTCATCTGAAAACAGTGACAATTTGACTTTTTCTTTTCCTAATTGAATGCCCTTTATTTCTTTTTCTTGCCTAAATGCTCTGGCTAGAACTTCCAGTATTATATTGAATAGAAGTGGTGAGAGAGGACATTCTTGTCTAGTTCCAGTTTTTCAAGAGAATGCTTCCAGTTTTTGCCCATTCAGTATGATATTGGCTGTGGGTTTGTCATAAATAGCTTTTATTATTTTGAGATACGTGCTGTCAATACCTAGTTTATTGAGAGTTTTTAGAATAAAGGGCTGTTGAATGTTGTTGAAGGCCTTCTCTACATCTCTTGAGATAATCATGTGGTTTTTGACTTTGGTACTGTTTATGTGGTGGATTACATTTATAGACTTGTGTATGTTGAACCAGCCTTGCATCCCCGGGATGAAGCCTAGTTGATCAAAGTGGATAAGCTTTTTGATTTGCTGTTGGATTCGGTTTGCCAGTATTTTATTGAAGATTTTTGCATCAATGTTCATCATCAATATTGGCCTATATTTTTCTTTTTTAGCTGTGTCTCTGCCAGGTTTTGGTATTAGATGATATTGGTCTCATAGAAAGAGTTAGGGAGGATTCCCTGTTTTTGTATTGTTTGGAATAATTTCAACAGGAATGGTACCAGCTCCTCTTTGTACATCTGGTAGAATTTGGTTGTGAACTTGTCTGAACCTGGACCTTTTTTGGTTGCTAGGCTATTAATTGCTGCCTCAACTTCATACCTTGTTATTGGTCTATTCAGGGTTTCAACTTCTTCCTGGCTTAGTCTTGGGAAGGTGCAAGTGTCCAGGAATTTATCCATTTCTTCCAGATTTACTAGCTTATGTGCATAGAGCTGTTTGTAGTAATCTCTGATGGTTGTTTGTATTTCTGAGGAATTGATGGTGATCTCCCCTTTATCATTTTTTATTGCATCTATTTGATTCTTCTCTCTTTTCTTTTTTATTAGTCTAGCTAGTGGACTATTTTGTTGATCTTTTCAAAAAACCAACTCCTGGATTTATTGATTTTTTTGAAGTGCTTTTGTGTCTCTATCTCCTTCATTTCTGCTCTAATCTCAGTTATTTTTGTGTTTTGCTTGCTTTTGAGTTTTTTTGGACTTGCTCCTCTAAGCTCTTTCAATTTTGATGATAGGGTGTTGATTTTAGATCTTTTCTTGTTTCTCATGTGGGCATTTATTGCTAAAAATTTCCCTCTAGATATTGATTTAAATGTGTCCCATAGATTCTGGTACATTGTGTCTTCTTTCTCATTGGTTTTGAAGAACATTTTTATTTCTGCCTTCATTTAATTGTTTATCCATTCATCATTCAGGAGCAAGTTGTTCAGTATCCATGTGATTGTGCAGTTTTGAATGCTTTTCTTAATCCTGAGTTCTAATTTGATTGCGCTGTGGTCTGAGAGACTGTTATGATTTCCGTTCTTTTGTATTTGCTGAAGAGTGATATACTTCTAATTATGTGATCAGTTTTGGAGTAAGTGCAATATGGTGCTGAGAAGAATGTGTATTCTGTGAGTTTGGGGTGGAGTGTCTATTAGGCTTGCTTCATTCAGATCTGTGTTCAAGTCCTGCATATCCTTGTTGACTTTCTGTCTCGTTGATCTAATACTGACAGTGGAGTGTTAAAGTCTCCCCCTATTATTGTGTGGGAGTCTAAGTCTCTTTGTAGGTCATTAAGAACTTGTTTTATATATTTGGGTGCTCCTGCATTGGGTGCACATATATTTAGGATAGTTAGCTCTTCTTGTTGCATTGATCCTTTTTACCATTATGTAATGCTCTTCTTTGTCTCTTTTGATCTTTGTAGGTTTAAAGTCTATTGTATCAGAGACTAGAATTGCTACCCCTGCTTTATTTTGCTCTCAATTTGCTTGGTTAATCTTCTTCCATCCCTTTATTTTGAGGCTATGTGAGTTTTTGCACATGAGGTGGGTCTCCTGAATATAGCACACTGATAGGTCTTGACTTTTTATCCAGTTTGCCAATCTGTGTCTTTTGATTGGGGCATTTAGACCATTTACATTCAGTGTTAATATTGTTATGTTTGAATCTGATCCTGCCATTTTGTTACTGGCTGGTTGTTTTGCCTGTTTGTTGATGCAGTTTCTTCATTGCATCGTTGTTGTTTATCATTTGGTATGTTTTTGCAGTGACTGGTACCGGTTGTTTCTTTCCATGTTTAGTACTTCCTTCAGGAGCTCTTGTAAGGCAGGCCTTGTAGCGATGAAATCTCTCAGCAATTGCTTGTCCTTAAAGGATTTTATTTCTCCTTAACTTATGAAGTTTAGTTTGACCAGATATGAAATTCTGGGTTGAAAGTTCTTTTCTATAACGATGTTGAGTATTGGCCCCCACTCCCTTCTAGCTTTTGGGGTTCCTGCTGAGAGATCCACTGTGAGTCTGATGGTCTTTCCTTTGTGGGTTACTTGACTTTTCTCTCTGGCTGCCCTTAGGATTTTTTCCTTCATTTCAACCCTGGTGAATTGACGCTTATGTACTTTGAGGTTGCTCTTTTTGAGGAATATTTTTGTGGTGGTCTCTGTATTTCCTGGATTTGAATATTGGCCTGCCTTATTAGGTTGGGGAAGTTAGAACATGGCCTTTTGACTCAGAGAAGCTTGATATTACCCACCTTCTGAAGCCTGCTTCTGTCAATTCATCAAACTCATTTTCTATCTTGTTTTGTTTCCTTGATGGTGAGGAGCTGTGATCCCTGGGAGGGGAAGAGGTGTTCTGGTCTTTGATGGTTTCATCCTTTTTGAACTGGTTTCTTCCCATCTTTGTGGATTTATTTCCCTTTGATCTTTGAAGTCGGTGATTTTGGGAGGAATCTCTAAGTGGACGTTCTTTCTGTTGTGGTTGGAGCTATATTTTTTTTGGCCTGTAGAGGCAATGCTGGGCTGCCTTGGATTGGATTTTGTTTGCAGGTGAGATTAGCCCCGCCTTCCCAATGGTGTCTCTTCTTCCCAGAGCTCCATCTTCCCAGTTGGGGTCAAACTGGTGTATTTGCTGCCAAGCTCTCTAGCTCAGGCTTGTTTGAGTTTTGTTGGGGGTGGGGCCTGCCAGGCCTTATGGCCTGTTTTCCTCCTTGCACCTCTGCCTCTTTCTGTGGGATGGGTTATTCCGTCCTGCTGGCTTTGGTCCAAACTTCTGCCCAGGTCCTCGCCACCAACTTGTGGCACCATGTGGGAGCTGTCCCTCAGATTTGCATCAACAACCCATGGCAGGGCTGGTGGGGCTCTCATGGACTGTGGGTTGCAGGAGGGATGAGATAAGCACAGTATCTGAAATGGAGCACTGAGTGGGTAAAGTCCTCGACCCTCTCAGCTGGCTGCACATTCCAGGTCAGGACAAGCCCTGCCCTGTCTCGGTTCACCCTCCCCTTGCAGCTCTCGCCCTGCTTTGGCTCCTTCCCTGGGCTATCTTCAGAGTCCTACCAGTCTGACTGAAATGAACCAGCACCTTTCTTGGACGTGTGAAGTCATCTAGCCCTCTGCATCTCATTCACTGGGAGCTGCATTCCAGTAGTGTCTCCTCTTGGCCATCTTGCCTGACTTCTGTTAGCATTTTAGAGGGTTGTGAAAATCCAAAAAAACATGACATCATTATTATCATCTTACTCAAACTCAAAGAAATTTTGAAATGTATAATACATTATTATTGACTGTAGTTACCGTGTTGTACAGTAGACCTCAAAAAATTTATTGCCCTGTCTAACTGAAACTTTGTATCCTTTTATTGAGAATAAGGCAAAAATGCAATTTTATAAATATATCAGGAAAATAAGATATCTTCCCTATTACCAACCAGATATTATAGAGAACAGATAAAATGATGAAAATAAAAGTAGTTTCAAAAGGTTCAACATTTATATTAAACAATACATTTATTCCACATGTATTTATTATTAAGTAGTATTAAGAAGAGAAAAATAGAGCATTTTAAGACTATATTACCATAACCGTTGTATATTTCTTAGTTGTGATAGTATCAATCTTCCAGTATTAACCTTTAAATACACATATTCCTCACATTTTAGGCATAGCGGATTCGAAAATTTTTCCAATAAAACGAATATTCACCTATACAGTTCTATTTTCCCTTTTGAACCCATTTAATGAATCTAGAACATAGGGAGAAATAGATTTGCAGAAGTGCCTCATTAATGATAACTTGGTCCTCCAATGTTGCTGCTTCTGTTCTGCCTTTCACCTCCCATGCCTTCTGTCACATCCTGGACTGAACCTCTGCAGCAAGGCTGTCTGGGTCATAAGCTGTTAAGGATGTGGCTGACAAGTTTTCTCAACAAGGGGACCTAGCCATAGATGAGACGATCTCGACTATGGTTAGGATGATTATATCATGTATCTTACAAATCATGATGCTTCTGTCCTGGACAAATGCTAAACCAAACATGCTACTGGGATGGCAGCTATAACTGGAGCACTCCTGAACAATGAATATGTGTTCCCTACCTATGATACTTCTTGTTTCCCTTTCTCTTAAACTCCCTCTGAGTCACTTGGTAACTGAAGAAGTAGTTGCTTTTCTCTGGGCAGTTGAGTATATTCTTTGAACAATGTGACTAGTCAAGTTTGGCAATGACATCTGGGGAAGAAGAGGCATTTGTGGAAGATGAGTAACGCCACCACCAATAAGTTAGGCAAGTACAGCATTCTGGTGCATAGTGTCTTAAGTACAGCATCTCTTCAGATATTTACTTACTCATTAGGAATAGAAAGGATCGATGCCATAGTCATTAGATTAGATAAGGATTTGGCTAGATTTGGAAGGTGTATTTTTGTTACTAAATTCATATGTTATTTTGTGTTCTTTAAAACTGTACATAAAAAATCCTAAATAAAACATGAGTGAGTGCCCTTTGTTTTAAATTCTCTCTCCACACTTCCTGCTTCATTTCTCTGTAGCTGGAGATAACCTTGGGCTCAGTAACTCTCTTAACCTTAATTTTCTCCCCTGAAAAATGAGGATAATACCATTCCCTACTTCACAGGGTTGTTGTAAAGGCACACAAGGTGAGGTATGCAAAACAACTATAAAGTTTAAGTCTTTAATAATAAGACTTTAAGTCTTCTATAAATGCTAATCATATGGGAGTTACTGTTCACTTGTAAAACATATGGGCCCTGAAATCAAAATTATTGGGCTTAAATTGCTTTTTCACTTCTTAGTTGGTATTTGTCCCTCCACAAATTAACCTCTCTAAACATCAGTTTTATCTGTAAAATAGGGATAAAACCAACAAATCCTGACTGAAGCTCTGTGGAAGTCCACAGTTTTTTTAAGTTACTTTCTGCTTTTATCTTCTAACCTTTTCCACCACTTACTGTAGTTGTTTATCAACCAGATCAGAACAGAAAGCTACTTTATCCAAGTGTTTTGTTACAGGAAGCCTTCCTGTAGAAATTGATTATTTGTTAAACAAGACTTTTTTTTCCAATTATATTAATGTCTTCCCTCGTTACTGCTGGCATGTGTAAAAGTAACATAATGGGATGGTAGATAGGATCTCTAAATTGGATAATTTACCAGGGAAATCTGGGTGACAAAAGAGAAATATGTATTTCTTTTCTTTCGTTTTGAGGTAATGGGTTGTCTAACAATAAATCACGAGTGTCTCCCCCCCCCCAAAAAAAAAAAAAACCAACAAGTCCCTCATAGGGTTCTTGCAAGAATTAAAGGAGATGATATGTGTAAGTGTTATAGCCTAGTGCCTGGAAAATGTTAAGTACTCATAGACATTAGTTATTATTATTGGGATTATTAAGTATATTAACAAGAATTGGGAATCTGAATAAGGACATTTGCAGTATCAGCCAGGTTTGATTGAGATTGTTCTTACCAATTTGTTATTTTATTCTATTGACATCTCACAAGATTTGAGTTCTTTTTTTTTTTTTTTTAAATACAGGCTTTATGATCTATTTTTTCACATATAAACATAGTTTTCTTTGCTACCTTAAAAGCTTATAGTTTGAAGCAAACCAATATATTAAAAAGGATTACCTATTTGTTCTGTTAGCCTGTACAGTAAGCACTCCGAGGTCAGGGGAACTGGGGTTGTTGGATGCATGAACATAGAATATAATGTACTTATTCTATCTCCATCCCTGTTGGCAGCACATTTTTGGCCACTGAACCTGTGAGAACCTGGATACTTGGCCCAGATAGAATCCAGTTTCTAGAAGGATGAAGTGGCCTCCTGGTACTCACCTAGAATTGCAGCATTGTAATGTTCCAGCATCTCCTGAGTATTCTTAGATACACTGTGATCACTTCATGTTTGACCTTCATTACTGCAGTGTGGTTTCATCTGTTTCATACTCCTGACCTAAATCTTCTAAACAGACCACAATATCAGAACTCAGTTTTTGATTGAAGATTTGAGGCTGATTTTAGAGCTTAGTTGAAGATAGCCTGTCTATATATAAAAGAATCCATAACTATGTATAAGACAGTTCTTTATTTTACTTTTATTTTTATTTACTCAGTGCATGTGTTACAAGGGTCTCTGCATTCAGATCTGTGAAGACACGGCTTGTTCATTTTTTATAAATCTAATCTTTATCACAAGTTACTGTGTTACAACAGTTCCCTTTGGGAATATGTTCAGATTTTCAGAATTCTTTCTCCTCCTATTTCTTCCCAAGGTAGAGTGAGTATGCAAGGGTGTTCATTGTCTCTCTTCATTGCAGAGAAAGGGTCTCAGCTCTCTGTGTGTCCTTGTACTGCTTTCTGGATTGGTACTGAATTCTGCAGCAGTGATGTTCATTATTAATCTGTCACAGGTTTTGCTTTGTTGGCCTCCTCTACTGAAATTTGAGACTGAAGAATAAATGATCTCTCTCCTCTTGGCTTGGACAGAAACTGTAATGTTATCTGCTGTCTTGACCTTACTTCAGCTCTTCAAAATTCAATGGCTGTTCCTGAGGTCTGGCTGTGATTTCCTTTTGATCTCCAGCCTGCATGGTCTACTGCCCACAGTTACAGGTGTTGACCCCCGCTAATCATCCCATCAGTTACCTTGCACAACCCTCCTGAGGGATTTGAGAGTTTCTGGATTCCTTCCATGCCTTGGTAACAAGCTGGAGAGCTAGCTTAGGCCCTTTTTCTGCTTAATTCTGCAATGCCATTGCTTTCTTTCTGAAACTGCTTCCTTAAAGTGACTGTAGGAGTTTTCTTAGCTCCTCATTGATGACTACAATCTTCCTTTCCCCCTAACTAAAAGAATTTCCAGTTTTGAATCTCCTGTTAGTATACTTTACCACCCGCTATTCCTTCCTTTTGTAGTTATCTACTATGTATTTAATTTCTCTTCATTTCCTGAAAAAGTAAACTCTTGTATTATTGTTTCTTCCTCCAACACTAGTACTGCCTGTCATAATTCCTGGTGCTGTCAACATCTATGGGATCATCTCCCTGATATTTTGGCCCCTCATCCCCTTGACCTTATATTCTCCACTGCTACTGGTCCTATTTCTATCCCTCACTCTTGTTTATAGCCTAGATTTTGCCATTACTGTCAACATATCCCTTCTATAATTTTCATTTCAAGCCTCTCATTCTCTATCTTTTGTTATTTCAGTCGACTCCCCCAATACTCCAATAATCCTTTTACCCATCTAGGGACCTGAAAATAATGGATTTACCACCTGTTTCTTGTCCCTAACTCAGCACATGTCTGTACACCCTTTCTTATTCAGTGATAATTCCATGTTTCATCGTAATCATCCCTTTGCCATAAATCTACTTCATTGTATCTCTTTTGCTTCTTTATACTTCGTGGAAAATCGCAGTCTCCGTGAAATCCATCTGTCTGCCTACCTTGTGACTGTGCATGCAAAGTTGAACATGGCTGGAGAAAATCTTGCAATATCCTCACTGTCATTGTCTCACTTAAAATTTACGACATCTAAACTGAAGTGTGCCCTAGTGATGACCAATGACTATATTTCCCTCGTATGTTCAATTTTCACATAATCTTTCAGACCTTTTTTTTTCTCTATAAAGTGTCCATCACCTCCTCCCTTGTTCTCAATCTCTGCTGCTGATAATAAAAGGAAATCAATCAGAGAGGCTTTGCTGGAGTCTATCCATTCTTTTCTTTCTGCCCACCTATATCCATGCTCATGTGTTCTGCCTGAACTCAGTTTTTGTAAAAGAACTGTCTAAACTCCTAGCAAAGAAAACCCCTCTACTCATACACAAGGTCTCATTTTCTCTCATCCCCCTCAGAAATTCACTGTAGCAATTCTTTCTCTTTCTTGTATTATCAGTTCTTCCTTTCTGTTTATCTTGTGAATGAGCATATAGTGATTTTTCATTCTTATAAAAACAAACCAAACTTCTTCTACTTTTTCTTCCTACTATCACCACCATTATTTCTCTGTTTTATAATAAAGATTTTCAAAAGATTTGGCTCTTTGCATTGGCTCCAGTTCTTTTCTCTTTTGAATTGAGCCTACTTCAGTCAGATTGTATACACAGAACTCTTTTAAGGGTGTCCTTGGGGGGTCACCAATGGCCTGCAAGTTGCTAAACCCAATGGCATTTCTTAGTCCTTTTCTTAACTGACCTATCTACAGAATTTGAAACAGTTGATTATTCCTTCATCCTTGGAACATTTTCTTGCTTTGGCTTCCAAAATATTACTCACTTTGTTTATAGTGACTGCTTATTTTGAGTCTCCTTTGTTGGTTCTTCTTAATCTTTCCACCCTCTGTAACATCCAAAGCTAAGACATTTGACCTCCTTCCTCTCTACACATAGTTCGTTGGTGATACTATCCTATCTCATGACTTTCAATGCCATCTATATACTGACAGATCTCAAATTTCTATCTTGGGTCAAGACCTTTTTCTTTACTTGATAATCATATTCAAATAGTGATTCATTATTTGAATCACTATTTAGACGTTCTTTATTTCTAATTTTGAATTGTCTATAAGATGTCTAAATAATCATTCATTATTTAGACATCTTATAGACAATTCAAAATTAACATGTTTCGACTTGAACTCACCCTTCTATCGTTTGCATCTCAAAATCATCCTTTTATTTGCTTTTTAAAACTAACTACTTAGATTCATCCTTGAAACCTTTCTTTCCCTTTTAATTGGCATCCATTCTGGAAAGATATCAAGCAGGTTTACCCTTAAAAATTTCCTATTGAATCTGGAAACGTTAAAACACCTCTGCTGCCACCATTTTTGTTCAAGCCATATATTACTTCTGATTTTTGACATCGCCTCCTAACCAGTTCTTCTATCCATGTTCTTGACTCCTTCATCCTATTTCTGGTGAAAATGTCAGACTGTTCAAGTATTTTTTATGATACTGATACATGTGGTGGATACATGATCCTGTGCATTTAGTAAAATATTAGTTAAAATACTTTTTATGATACTGATACATGTGGTGGATACATGGTTCTGTGCATTTAGTAAAATCCATACAAAATGCATTTTATTCCCTGAAATTTTTAAAAAGAAAACATTAAAAATGTAGATAATTTCACTTTGTTTAAACCTTCAAATTGTGAATGAAAGTCTTTATAATTGGCCTATAAGGCCATTCTGCTTCAGTTATTCTGAATCCCTTGTGTCCTCAAACACAGAAGATATTCTGTAGCATCAGAATGTTTGCACCATAGCCAAAAAATGTAAACTCTTATAGCACTACTGTAAAAATGTATGTTTTGTAGCAAACAGTATAATTCAGTTTTTATAAATAGTCAAGGGAAGTTTACAGAGGAGTTTTTTTTTTTTTTTTTTTTTTTGCAGGGAATAGGTCTAGTCATAAATCTATAAAACTAAATTTATATGCTGTATTATTTGTTATTATTAGTCATCTCCATAAGCTCACTTTATTTTGACTAATTAATGCCAAATACTGAGAGAAGAGTATTAAAGTATTTCACAACAATAGAAGCACTCTATGTAACATCAGGACTGGAGTAAATCAATTAATCAAAAATGTCTGCTAAGGCAGTAAAGAAGAATATCTGTACATATTGAAAACCTTTTATTTTGGCTTATTATTAATTATACATTTGTTTGGTAATCCTGTGATGCAGGGCTTTTCTAGGAGTATGGGCCCTAAATTGGAGTTCTATTATTCATGTAGCTTAAATCATATCCATTATGTAAGATCTATTATTTTTGATTGTGGACTTTTAAGTGGAATGAGAATTTAGAGACATTTTTGAAAGTGATCTTAATGTACAATAATATGTCTAGGTTTTTGCAGTTAATATTTCATTTCCCAATAATTTTACATTTGTTTTTCTTACACCTATTTTGACAAAACATTTTAAGGGAACCATATTAAAGTTTCAGGGTGTTTTCTTTAGTTTCAATTAAGTATGAACATTTTACACATTTATTTCATTTGATATAGAATATTTTATACACAATATTATACCTAAGATCAATATCAAGTATAACAAACATAAGCATGTTTGGGAGAAACATTACTGTCTCTTGCTAGGCCTACAACTCGATTGATGTGAGCAGAAGGGTATGCACATACAGTGGAAGGAAACTGTCAGCAGTTAGTGTTTATGTGGATATGGATATATTGTATATTTGACAGAGGAATAGACAATGTCAGTTAATCTAGGAGGTCAGGTAAGCAAGATCTTACTGCATTATCATGTTTCCATTAATATCAACTTTTGTTTACAATCCTTTTTTGCTTTATGCTTTTTATCCTTTATTTGATGCAGAAAAGTTGATGACAGTTTTGTAGCCTTTTAACACTGTCCTTTTATCCATAGAAGTATCATTCTTTTTTCCTTTGAAGCTTGTATCATAAATTTGAATTTACCTCTTACTGATATTGCACCCTTGTTTAATATTTTTATTTCTTTGTTTTATTTTATGGCCCGAATTTCTTTGATTCTTTTCTTCTTTAATTTGGAAGGCTTTCAAATTGCTAGAAATTGATTTTAAGACTTTAAAAAACTTTCAGGATTCTGTATTACTCAGAATATCAACTATGATAACTACTGACTTCTGTATAAGTTGGAGACTTGGAAAACTTTAAGTTTCTTTAATCTCTCTTATTTATATTTTATACCTAATTTTCCACCATTGCTATACTTCTCTCTCTCTCTCTCTTACATGCGTACTCACTAACAAATTAATCACTCGTGGGCTATAGATTTCGATTTTTGTGTTCTTTTACTGGTGTATATCTTCAAACAGTTTTTTTTCCCCTTGAAATGGCACATAAATGATGTAGTTCATACATTATTTTTTAAATAAAAAATTTCTGTCCCTTGCCAGTTTTCCAGAGTGGCGATTTAGTAGACTACAGATTTCATGAGTCAGAACCAATTCCTTTTAATACATGCAAACGTTGGTAGAGATTATCTAGCATTTAATGAAGTCAAGTAGAAAAAATGATGTGATCAAATTGCTTTTTTCTTTCTGGGTGAAATGCCTCTTCTCTTTGGATGCTTGCAGGGTTCTTTCTTTGTTCTCAAAAATTGAATAATTTCACCAGATTCAACCGAAATGACATTTCTCATTAAATAACTTCACCAAGTTTTTATTTATTTGAGTCTTCCCTCTTTTTTCTTAGTATAGATAAAGTCTTGTCAATTCTGTTTTTCTTTTCAAGAAATCAACTATTAGTTCAGGTGATCTTTTCCCTTGTTTTTCTTGACTCTATTTCACTTATTTCTTCCCTGATCTTTGTTATATTTCCTTCCTTGTAATAACTTTGGGCTCAGTTTGTTCTTTTCCTAGTTCCTTGAGGTGTAAAGCTGGGTTGTTTATTTGAGATCTTTATTTTTTCCGTGATGTTGGCATTTGCCACTATAAAATCCCCTCTTCGAACTGCTTTTGCCATACCCCATAAATTTTAGCATGCTGTGTTTCATTTTTTGCTTGCCTCAAGTTAATGTTTGATTTTTATTTTGAGATAAATGCAGTTTATATTTGACCAGGGAAATACTTTTTAAATGTGTTTTAGATATTATTTTTAATCCATCTGTTCTGTTTTCAAATAGGATTTACCAGGAAATCCTATTCTGAAATGTGGATTTGTGCTGTCTCTTCTCAATGTCTTACTTTCCTTTGCATCATATTCTGAGTGATTTTTAAAACCTCTTATCCAAAGCAATGATTTGATTTTTTGACACTTTTGATTCTACTTTTATTTTTCAATAGCTTCTAAGCTTATGTGACTTCTAATACCATTTTAAGCTCTTCAGAGATTTAAACAAAATATTTTAACTTAACCCCATAATCTTCCTTTTCATGTAAGCATATTTGCTTATCACGTTTGAGTCTGTTTTATTTAATTTTCTTGAGAGAGCAAAGCCGTTTTTAAAATGGTTTTCTTTTGCTGCTTTAGTACATCTGCAAAAGCATGTCTTTGCACCTGTACTTTGCATATTATGTTTAGCTTCATATTTATGTTGCAGAATTTCTTCATGAGTTTTTATACAACTGACTGGGGGTTACGAATACCTAAACAATATTGAAATTATTTTGTTGAAAGGAAACTTCATGAAAAATAAAATTAGTATTAACTTCACATATTTGGGTTTCAGCTGAGGTCATTTTTTTTAAATTGAAGCAAAATATTTTCTGCCATTTTTGAGTTATGTGTGAAAATGAAAGTCAATTTATTTAAAAAGTACACTGACTCTTAAAAAAATCTATATTCATGCAGAAGGCAGTTAGAATCATATATTTCAAAAATACAAAAGGAAAATTAAGCTATAATTAAATCAAAATGATATGTTATCTTATAAATTATTATGCAATAATGTCTGTGTTGGCAAAGTAGTACGTCTTAGTCCTATAAATCTCAGTGCCCTAGTTTGTTTCTGACATTGAAGAAACATACAATATTCAACTTAGATCAGAGCAATTCACCTAGTGAGTTAGAAAATAGATCTTGTTTTGCTAGCAAGAAATATATGTACAACAGACCAGTTATGTCTTTCCTTCCAGAAATTTTTTGTGTAGAGTATTATTTTTTCAACAATTTCTTTGTACTTTAAGCTAAAATAATCTTACTGCAACTTAAAACTTTTCCCTATACTATTGTATTTCTGTGAAGTGGAGACATCATTTGACTACAGTAGATGCTGTCTTTTCAATCACTGGGTAAATGTAAAGGAACCTGAGAAGAATACTGCACAAATGCCTTCCCATGTAGCTAGTACAGTCTTCTACTCTGATTACAGTGGGATATTATTTTATTTCTTCCTTCCTGTACTCACTCCCTTTTAGTTTAGAATCTTATTTCTTTTACAGTTTAATACAGAAAACCAAATATATCACAAGTAAGAGTTCAAATTAACCAAAGAACAGTTTTTGCTATGGATACAGATTTTATAAAATCATTGATGAAAATTGACAATGATTTTCTTTTATTTCATAGTATGATTTTAGGTCTTTTTTTCTGAAATGCATCTGTATGAACATACGAGTAAAATTCTACGTTGTTGATATTCTGTTTTTACATACCAAGCATTTAGAAAAGTACAAGGAAAGAAAACTTTCAACATCACAACAGAAAAAACACAAATTAATCCAATTAAAAATGGGCAAAAGATCTGAACAGATCTCTCTCAAAAGAAGACATACAAATAGCCAACAGTTACATGAAAAAATATTCCACATTTCTAATCATCAGAGGAATGCAAGTTAAAACTACAATGAGATATCTCTCCCCAGTTAAAATGGCTTTTTATTAAAAAGAAAAAAAGGCAATAATGGATGCTGGTAAGGATGTTGGAGAAAGGGAAACCCTTGTACACTATTGATGGGAAGGTAAATTATTATAGCCACTATGGAGAACAGTTTCCTAAAAAAACTAAAAATAGAACTACCATACAATCTAGCAATCCCACTGTGGGGTTATATCCAAAACAAATAAAATCAGTATATTGAAGAGATATCTGCACTCCCATGTTCACTGTAGCACTATTCACAATAGCCAAGGTATGAAATCATCCCAGTGTCCTTCAATGGATGACTGGATAAAGAAAATGTGATGCATATACACAATGGAATATTATTCAGCCATAAAAAGGAATGAGATCCTGTCATCTGCAGCAACATAGATAGAACTGGAAGACATTATGTTAAGTAAAATAAGCCAGGCAGATAAGGACAAGCATTTGATTGTTCTCACACATATGTGAGAACTGAAAAAAATAAATTCATAGTGATAGCAGAATGATAGTTACTGGAGGCTGGGAAAGGTAGTGAGGAGGGGAATAGAAAGAGAATGACCAACGGGTACAAAAAATGTAGTTAGAGAATGAGATCTAGTGTTGGACAACAGGGCAAGTATAATTAACAATTTATTAAATGTTTAAAAAATAACTAGAGAAGTGGATACAAAATGTTCCTAGCACAAAGAAATGATAAATACTTGAGGTGACAGATATCCCAATTATCTTGAATTAATCATTGCACCTTGTATGCCTGTATCAAAATATTGTGTGTACCCCATAAATACATACAACTATTGTGTATCCATAATAATTAAAAAGAAAAAAATTTAAAAGGTCAAAATTTTGAAGCAAAACTATTTTACTTTTTATTAATCTTACTGTGTCTGATTTTGAAAATTTCAGACAATATATGTTGAGTCTGTTGGTGCCAGTCAGAAGCAAATCTAAGCTTCTGTTTATTGTAGTTATGTGGTCAAAATAAAAATTAAAGAATATAAGTCTATCTTTACATACTTTAAAAAGAGCAAAAAATATGCACAGGAAATATGCACTATATGCTACATTTCTGTTGGTAGCAAAATTATTCTTCATCATGATAAAATTTTGGTCCAACACAATGATTAATTAATGATTAATGAAAAATTAATGATTTTTATGAATCATCAAGTATTCTGTTTTTAAATCATTTTCTTGTTACTTTAGTGAGCCATTTTGGGCATAACACTTAGGATACTAGCTAAAAAGAATGTTTAATTCTCATCAATATTAGATTTCTCATTCCTTTGACTTAAAGTGAGTTTCTTATAGTCTTCAAATCTGGTACAGATATGTTTTATAAGTTAAAATGTCAAGTCGTCGACACATTCCATGTATTAATGCAGATAGATTCTGCCTCTGCTACCAGTCTACCATATTCCATTTGATCACTCTGTGATGAAGATTTCTCTCAAGCCGTTTGAAGAGAAGTATACTGTGGCAAAGTCTTTAAGGATAAACTCCTTCTCTTTCAATGTATTTTCTGGAGTTATACCCTTGTATTCTTTATTTTCTGTATATCTTTTGACTTTATGAGATTTTTAGTAAGCAAGAGAAAATCATTATTATAATTTTGTTAAAACTGAGAAAATGTAATTTAGGTAATTTTGTAGTTGGCTGGTTTTTTTCTCATACCTCCTGTTGAAGTGTTTAAAATTTATTTAGTAAAGCCTGTAATGTCATCATCTACACATTTAAAAGAATTCTTCATTTGATGTCCATGGGTAGGGAGCAATGTAGTTTTAAAGACATTAATCACTTCATTTCATGTCATGAATAATACATTTATGTTCTTGGTTGTACTTTATCTGATAATATATGTGTGCAGCATGTTTCCTCTTTTGCGTGCATATTGTAGCACTTATGATGTATTATGTATAGGCAGTTCTCTTTAGTTTTTCAGAGCCTGTGATCAAATCATTCTGCAGTGAAGTGGAAAAGTGAGTCATGCTTAGGAAGACTGGGGTCTTTGTTAGAGAAAAAAACCTGGTTCTAACTGTATTATGATGAAGGTATAACTAAAAATAGCAATTTATATATCATATATCTAAATATTTAAAAGTTATAACCAAGGTAACAAAATGATTACAAAATATGAGCTATCCTTCCTTGATGAATATGCATTTATAATGAACTGGAAGAATTGGAGATTCTTAGAATACTTAAATTTTCACAGGGATAGCCAGATAGAGGCCTATGGTTTCTTAGTTTTTTTGCCAAGATCTATTTTGCATCACAAGGTGCTTGGTGCCTTATGTATACATGTGTGTACACTTTGGTCCCCATAGGCAAGCTTCCATAGCTGCCTACTTAGTAATTCCAGAGTTCCAAGCTCCTAGAGCCTTGGCCTTGCAGTTTCCTTGCCCATGTGGAGGGGCAGACCTGAAAGAGGGCAAAAGCAGACTGCTAAAGCATGCTCTCAGGCCAGCAGCCCTCAAGTTTACATGGTACTGCTGAGAGTACAACAGAGAAATTTAGTCATTTGCTTTACTTAATGGTTGCATTGCTTTAAACGTTGCATTTGTGTAGATCGTGCAATCCAAACACAAAATAGACTTTCTGTCTACATATTTACAAATGGATATTTTAGAGGTAAAATGAGTAATCAAGGAAAATATGACTTGCACTAAGATACATTATAAATTATGTAATTTAAGGAAACTGTTATGGAAACGAATATACATCTGTGTTTTTGTGCACTGTAGTTATTACTAGAATGTTAATCACAAAGTTCAATATGATTTCCCATTTTCTGTCATTTGACATTTGTAGTTTTCGCAGAATGTAAGTTTTTAAAGTATGTCTGAGAATATATACATCTTCACTTACAAAAGTTTTTTTCTAGTGATTTAGATATTAATCTGCTGTAAAGATACCCTCTGATATGAAATTCAAAAGTCAATTGCATACATGGGAATAGGTAACCAGTAGAATTAAATGACTCTGCATTAAATTAGATATTTGATCGATTTGTCTTCAAATTTAAGCAGATAATAAAGTAACTAAAGATAATTTTCAACTACCAGTAATCCTGAAATAGGAAGGATAGTGAACTCCTCCTGGGATTCCACCATAGGGAGAAACCACATTCTTCCTTTTTAACATTGCTGGAATATTCTATCACCACTGCCCCTAGTCAGAGAGAAATATTTGCTTATTGTGTTCCACAACAGACCGAATAGTATGCTACAAGTACATAGGCGAGGACTAAGTGCTCCTTCAGTCCTTGTGTTTCATCAAGCCAGATTTCACAACCTTATTTGAAAGCGCATTCCTTGTTCTGTAACAGTATGCTGTAGACAAATGGCAATGACAAATCAACTTTCTATCAGGCCAGCCAAAGACTATCTGCTCTCTTGTGTTTAGTAAGAGGACCAAAGGGCAGGCTCCTCAAGAAAAGGCAGGTTGTACCTTCACCTGAACAAACATGTAGGGAAGTATAGAAAGTGAGATCTTGAAGCAACTTTGTGAACATTAGTTTGGGTCAGTTATTGGCTCATTTTGCCTGTAGCAGTTTTGTTGTAAATCAGTGCTTACTGACTACAAGTACATCTGTTCCAGGCATGCAAAACTCAGTTCCTAAAGGGGTTTTATTTGCTGCTGTTGTCTTCCTTGGTTTTTAAAAAGTGCTTATACAATTTGTGATAGTATTACAGGGTTCACTTCAGAGCAGGAACTTGGTCTCAGTAATGTCCTGGCCTCATCTCTGTGGTCAGAGGATTGTATTGTATGAGAGAATTTTTTATTAATCCCACGTGCTAATCAGTGCCTCAGCCCACTTGTATGCTGGGAGAGAGAAATTTTTGCATTTGAAAGTTAAAATCCCTGCTGACTAGAAATCCTCAGAAAGAAAACTCAGCTGCCATCCGGTGGGTTTAGCAGTGCAGTGACATTTATGTGCACACATTTCCATCATTGAAAGTAAAATAAATTACATGAATTAATTTCAATTACTTTATCAAACACATTTGCAGGATTTAATGACATTTAAATAATTACACATGGGCTGTAGAAAGGAACATGTGTCTGAAATGAGATTTGGTCCTAAGAGAGTAGCGGATTTTTTTCTCTGAAGAGTTTCTGTACTGAGAATGAAGATAAGTGTTGAATCTTTTTGAATCTTGTTAAGTGCCATTAAATTTCAGAAATAGGCCCAAAATTACAGATTATAGATTTTTGCGTAGAGCCTACCATAAATTGAGTATTAGCAGATCAAGTGACAGTCTCTCTGATTGCAAGCTCTTATTATAGAATTTTTCTTCTTTTATCTAAATGATTCAAGAAACTATATGCATATGGAAACTGCATCAGATTTCTGATTTATGGGGCTAGAATTGGACAAGTTTTACTGACGGTGGAGTGCAAGTCTCATAGTCAGCCCTGAGGAGTTCGGGAGCCTTTTTGAACTCCTTTCCTTCTGTCAAATCCAAGTTAAAATGGACATTAATGGTGTATTGTATTTTGAAGTAGATAAAGTTGGTATGAATGGTTTTTGAAAAAAATGGTAATAATGGTAATATGGAGTCATATGCAATTTCATACCTTTTTGAGCATCCACAGAGAGATTTTTGTATTATTTCTCCCAACTCTAGTAGTTGAGATCCAGGTCCTGTCCAGAGTATGGGCGCCAGACCCCAGTCTGCTGTACACATGAAAGGTTGCTTGGTTGACTTCTTTCACTCATTTTCATTAATGATAATTTCCTTATGTTTTTAAATCTAAATTTCAGTTTTTATCATGGCTCCCAAAGAAGACTCCAATAGACATTGAGACTTTAACTTCAGACAAATGGATGTAAAATAGAAGAAGAAAAATAAAGTCATGATACACAAAGGAGTAGCATTTAAACAAATATCCAGTAGAGTACCTAATAAAAGATGAGGAAAGGGAGCTGTGATGATGAGTTCACAAGACTTGGAGAGTCATTCATGAGAGGCTACAGGGAGTAGGAGAGAGAGCATGGGCTTTAGACCCAAGATTGGTCAGATTCCAATCTCAGCCTTTGACTGATTTTTATATGAATTAAGAACATTGCTCGCTTTGGACCTTAATTTGGACCCCAAAATAGAATGAGAATAATGCCATCTATCTTTAAGATTTTTTGTGAGATTTGTAAATAAATACACAAAACTATTGATAACACAATATCTTTTATATGAGCACTTAATAAGTTGTATCTATTATAGCAAAATATTAAGTGTAAGAGATTATACACATGAAAAATGTGGAAGTGGCATAACTTAAAACAGAAGTGAGCATTTACAGTAAAAATTCTAGATAGCTATTGTATTTCAGAAATGAGGGTAAATGTAGAAATGATAACATTTTGTATAGAGAAATAGAAGAGAAGGTGGTGAGAATGTAGGCTTGAAATCCAGACTACTTGTGTTTAAATCTCATTTTTTTCATTTAAGAGTAATGTTTCATTAGACAAACTACTAATGTATCTCAGTTTGCTCAGTTGTAAAATGAGAATAATAACTATCATTCCTGCTTCATAGGGTTGTTCTAAGAACTGAATTTGGTGATACTTGTAAATCTAGGACCTAGCGCATAGCAAGCCTTGAGTAAACAGTTTTCTTCATAATTTTGTTATTCCTGGCCACTATTTGATTCCTTTCTGTTCTGCACTTTCAGACATGGTAAAGAGGAAGATTACCTTTAAACTATTAAAAAACACCCTACATCACTGGTTGATTTCTAGTTTGGATGTAAAAAGTCACAAAAGACCATTAGTATTAAATTAATAACACAAACAAGCCAGATAAAGTATAAAAGATGATAGTTTAAAAAACACCATCAAGCTGACCACATAAAGAAACCCAAACGAACAAGACATCAGAGAGTGAGGAGCTCTTTATAGGATAGAAGAAATTTATTACTGTTATCTTTGCTAGAAGAAGAATTAATCACAGACAGGATAGACAGAAACCAGCTGAACTGCTAATACATGTTTAATAACTGTGTGGGCTCTTGTAATAAACTGGAATTACAAGGGCCACAGCCATAGAGCAAATTGCTATCCCACCATCAGTTGGAAAATAACAGTTAAAAATATATAATAGCATCAAAAAACCTTAGATAAGAAAGAATAAAAGATGTAAATAAATGGAGAAGTATAGCATGTTCCTACATAGGAAAATGCAACATCATAGAAATGCCTATGCTTCCTAAATTGATATATAGATTCAGTGCATTCTCTATCAAAACGTCAACAGGCTATTCTGAAAAAAATATACAAGATAGTTCTAAATTATATATGGTAATGAAAAGAAAATAGAATTGCAAAAACTATATTGAAAAAGAACAAAATTGGAGAACTTAGACTATCTGACTTCAAAATTTACCATATAAACATAAAGTAATCAGGGAACTGTGGGATTGGCGTTAAGTGTAGACAAATTAATAGAAGAGAAACAAAACACAAATACCCAGCAAAGTGATTTTCAACTTCAAATACTAGGTCAAGTGATTTTTAAAGAAGTGCCAAAGCAATTCTTTGGCCAGTCTTTTCAACAAATGTTACTGAAACATCTAGATATCTATATGGAAGAAAATGTGTTTTGACTCATTCCATATGCAAAAATTAATTCAAAATGGATCCCAGATCTAAACATAAAACCAGACTTATAAAGCTTCTGGAAGAAAAAAGAAAAATATCTTCATGACCTCAGGTTAGGCAAAGATTTACTTGATAGAACACACAAAAAATAAACCATAAAAGACAAGAAGTTAATTATTAAAATTAGGCTCAATTTAAAATTCTGCTCATCAAAAGACTCCATGAAAAGTTAATAAATAAACCTCAAACTAGGAAATAAAATTCAAAGATTTTCTGACAACAGACTTGTATACAGAATAGTTAAAAAAAAATTCCTACCAATCAACTACAGAAAGACAACTCAATTACCATATGTGCAATAGACTTAGAGACATCACAAAAGAAAAATCTATGAATGAACAATAAGTACATTTAAAAAGTCTTTAACATTACTAGTTATAGAGCTCTGCAAACTCAGGCAATGATGAGATGCTATAGTAAACCACAGGAGTGGCTGGAATTAAAATAAAAGACTGAAAACATCTAATTTTGGTGAGGATGGTGGAGTGAAGAATCTCTCATATATTGCTGGCACGTGTAAAGTGATAAAAATGGTTATGAAAACTGGCAGTCTCTATGACCTAGCAATACTACTCATAGATATTAGTATGGCTTGTAAAAATACAGCAAACATAGCAACCAGATTTATATAACCAAAATTAGACACAAACCCAAATATCTAACAATTGGAGACTTGATAGATAAATTGTGGTATATTCATACAGTTGACCACTATTTAGCAGTTAAAACTGCTGATGTACAAAACAACATGGAGGATCAGAGCAACATGGAGGATAATCAATAATATTATGTTAAATGATTAAAAGGTATACACTGTAGGATTTCATTTGTATGAAATGTGAATACAGGCAAAAGTAACCTATGCTGATAGAAATCTCAGTTGTTGTGGGATGGAGACAGAAATATACTGGAACACAGCACAAATGATTTTTAAAAATGTATTTTTTGAATGTTGGTTATATGGCTATATGTAATTGTCAAAGCTCATCGAACTGAACATTTGAAGTTTGTGCATACTATTGACTATTAACTATATCTCAAAAAAAGAAAAAACCATAAAGTGAGTAAAAACAAGCAGAGAAAAAGGTATCAGATCAATGGTTAAAAAAAAAAAGTCACAGAACACCTAAAACCAGTTTTGATTTCTAAATGGTGAAAAGAGAAGTCAAAGAATAACACATAAAGAATGCAAAAATAATCATTTGCTCCATTTGCTCGTTGACAGAATAGAATGATTTCCCCAGTACAAAATCCTTTTGTCCTGAAATATGTCACACTGTCAGTGCTCAGCCATCCTGAACTATGTCTTTGAGCCCCAGGGTATTCTAATCTTTAGTGCAGCTGATTTCATATGTTTAACTTGACTAACATTTCTGCTTTGTTGTAAATAAAACAAACTCTGCAACAACCCAATATTTTATGCACCTTAGATTTTCATCAGAAAGCAATTGCATGCAATACAACGCATTAGGTTTTTATTGATTGACACCTTATTTTGCCAAATATGTGATAAGGATATATGCGGGGATATTTCAGAAGCAGAAAGTATATACTGGACTTCACTGAGGTTGGATGAAAGATATTTGAAGCTCTGCATAAGGAATGATTTGATGGAAGCAAACTCTACTTAATAGAACATAAATTTTCCAAGGCTGTAAATATTCTATAATGACTTGATAAATAATTCTATGTATTCTTGTATTTTAGAAATGCACTTTCCTGCTGCATTTTAAAGAGCTGTAAGTTCACTATCTTCAAAATATGTGCATCCTTAGTTGTCAGCCTGTTTTAAAGATATATGATGTTCAAATGCTTTGGAATTACTTTTATTACTATGTTGGTATAATTATGCTGAGTGCGGAAGTCAGGAGTGACAGCTATTGAGGCACCACAGTAAGTTTTTTATGCTACTGTCACTCCAGTTTAACCTTTTGCCTGAGGAAGAGATATTCTCCCTTTCCTAGATTAGCTGAAAAGCATCTAAATACATAATTTGTGGTGCTGCACTCATTTTATTCAGATCACCTTGGAATTCAAGTTACATATAGCTTTTAGCAAGTTTTCTCTTGCTAGAGCTTTTGAAAAAAAGCCCAGAGTTCTGATGGCATTGTTGTATTGAACTCTTGTGTTGACTTAAGATGCCTGCATTCTCAGGGTGAATTCTTGAGCTGATAGAGTGTTCTGCCCTGGGACCATGGCTCTAGTCAATAAAGCAGAACAGATGGTACTTTTTTCTTTTAGGTTTTTTTTTTGGGGGGGGGGGTGTCTCAGGGGTTTGTTTACTACACTGAAAAAAGAGGCTCTCTTTTTTCTTTTTTGAGTGTGTGATGCTTAGCCTATTTGGGTGGAGAGAAAGGATATTAGCAGAAGTGACTTTTTCTCTTATTTATCCAGCTGATGCTGAGTGACTTTCTATAACACCTAGATAGAAAAAAAAAACAAAAAACCAGGGTATTATACACACACACACACACACACACACACACACACACACACACACATATATATATACGTGTACATATAAATATACAGATGCATGTATACATATACATACATATTCTCTTGTCCACATGATTTGTCAAGCTATCATAGAAGAATATAGCTGGTTAATTGACCAGGTAAGAATTATTCTTTAGCTATAATTGTCCAGTTCACGGAGCATTTTGGAGGACAAATAAGCAGGATAAATCAAACTGGACATGTGCATAACTTTGACCAAACAATTTTACCTCTAAATATCCTATAGAAATCTTTGTACATTCTTAAAGATATATTACATTAAAACATTTTTGTGATATCAAAAATTTGAAAGTAAATTAAATGCCCATGAATAAATTATGGCACATTATTTCTGTCAATATTGTGCAGTTACAAAAATAATATAGAATTCTATGTAGACAGAGATAACTTCAAGAGATACTGGTAAAGGGAAAATGGAACTCACCAAGCATAATCTCATTTATAATAAACAAAAAAGCCCACAAACAGCTGCCCTTTATGAATGCTCAAAAATTTCAGAAAGAAATTTTAAGCTGTTATTTGTCTAAGGAAGAGAGAGAAATTAAAAAGGAGTGTTGAAGAAGGATAATTTTTTTCTCTACACTTTTGTGTTCAATTTTAAGATTGTATTTATGTATTACTTGTTTATTTAAACAGAAGTAAAAATGGGTTATTTCCAAGACTTCTTTTCAAATAATTATCTATTTATGAAGTAGCAAATTCCAAAATTAGAACACAATTCACAATAATAAAAATGATATGATAATGTAGAAGATATTGATAGATTGAAAATATTGCTATTTAAATTGTAGCTTCACAATTCATATTAAAACATCTTAAATTTTTCAATTTGTGTAGTTAAAAATGCAATATGATTATTTCCTTTAGAGTATGAGATATCTCTACTGCATATATTTTATAAGTGAATGATTGTTTATGTAGCCACCTGTAGTAAGTGAGTTCAATGGTGACTCCTCAAAACATATATCCAAGTCCTAATCCCCAGAACCTGTGAATGTGATTTCATTTACAAATAAAATATTTGCAGATGGGACTAAAGACCTTGAGATGAGATCCAAGATCTAATGACAAGTTTCCTGGTAAGAGACAGCAGACAAAAATACAGATAAGGTCATATGAAGATGTAAACATATATTGAAATAATGCAACCACCAACCCTAAAAGGCCTGAAGCTATTTACCAGAGACTGGGAAAAGAAGTAGGGACACTGGTGGGAGATGAGGATAGTTAATGAGCTTAAAAATAATTAGGAAAATAAATATCTAGTATTTGATAGCACAACAGTGTGACTATAATGAAAATAATTTTGTCGTATATTTAAAAAGAGCTAAACAAGAATAATTGGATTTTTTTGTAACACACAGGTTAAAAGCTTAAGGGGATGGATACCACATCTCCATAAAGTGATTATTACACGTTGCATGTCTGTATTGAAATAGCTCATGTAGCCCATAAATATATATACCTAAACTGTACCTACAAAAATTAAAACTAAAAAATATTTTTAAATGAAGAAAATAGAAACTGTAAGACAATTTGCTGTTCCTGCCAACAATATCAAAGTAGCAGCTCAACCTGGATAGTAGTTCTGGGTCCTCCCTCCTACTCTAGTATGGTTCTGCCTCCTAATATCTCTTTATCTCTGCGAATCAGAATGGAAAGAGGCTAAGATGTATCGGCCAGCATGAGTCAGACACCATGCCAGGATATTTCAGATATGTAATCTCATTCAATTTTCCCAGCAGCTCTGTGAGGTTGGTAAGTTTCCTCCAGATTCAGTAACTTGCCTAAGGTCACTCAGCTAGTAATGAAAGTCCCACTGACTGCAGAGCCTCAAACTGTTTCCAAGACATAAGACTGCTTCCAAAGGAGGGCACAGCAAGCTGTGAGACTTTGGGGGAAGTACAGATATGTTGTCTTTCTAAAGAGATGTCAAATTTGTTAATAGTTGTATTAATTTTTAATATGCTTGAATTAGAAAAAAGATGTTTCTTCAGTGATGCAATTACCCTCACTATTTTTTTTTTCTGATACATATCATGTAGGTTCTTCTCTTACGTTTTTGGCTTTATAAAAATTTCCTTTCCCTTAATAAATCCCAGACAATAGGCTTATTGCTTACAGTTTTATAAAATTATTTTCCCGCTGCCAAAATTATCAGATGAATGTGATCTGATTTCCTCTGTACTTGCTAAATGAAGCAATTCTTTTGTGTAACTGTCTTTTTATTTAAACAGTTGTGCCTTTAGAAATTCTCTCTTTTGGATTTTACACATGCTTTAAGAACAAACTTTGGCTAGGCTAGGAGAAAGTCATTTTTTTTTTTTAATCGACACATAGGGAAAGATACTTTTAGACAGTGTATTTTGAGAAGGAGTCTTTTGCCTGTAGTCATTCTGCCAAATGCTGTGGGAATTTTCTAGTTGTTTTCCTTATTTAGTGAACCAAAAAATATTTATTCATGGCCTATTATGTGTTCAGTGTGTTACTTGTAGACTATTTTAGATGTTTTAAAAGAAATACGAGAATAAATATATGAATCCAGCACTTAGAAGCCTACAACTAAACTGTGAAAATAAAACTAACATATGAAGAATCAGAGATGTGGGTGCCTAACTAGGCATCAGGAACTCAAAAATCAAACAGCCTGTATGAAGCAAAGTAGTCAGGGAAGAGTTCATTGAGATTGTGGAAACCGAGACTAGAAAACTGGTAAAATGGAGGATGTAAATAAGAACATATTATTTTTGTGTGTGTGTGGTAGAGAATAGAATTAAAGGAAATGTGGAAATTTGTGTATTTAAAGGACAACGAGTTGATTAACCTCATTAAGGAAAAATAAAGTAAATAATAAGAAATAAAGAAAATAAGGAATTAGATAGGTAACCAAATGGTATGGCTCCAAAACACTGTTTTGGAAATTAGTCCAAGGAGTTTAGGTTTGAAATCATGATAATGAATCTTTTCATGATTAAAAATAAGATAAAAGGAATTTCTAAAAAAGATGTAGAGGAAAAGCATATGACAGTTTCATTAAAGAAAAGGCAAGGTCAAGATAGATACATGCAGAAGACAAAAGAGAATAAAAAGGAATAAAACACGTCTAAAAGATCTAGAAAATAGTCTCAAAAGGGCAAATCTAAAAGGTATTGGCCTTAAATAGAAGGTAGAGAGGAAGAGGTTGGGTTAGAAAGTTTATTCAAAGAGAACAGAGAACTTTCCAAACCTAGGGAGAAGAATCAATATTCAAGTACAGGAAGGTTGTAGAACACCAATCAGGTTTAACACAAAGAAGACCACCTCAAGACATTTAACAGTCAAATCCAAAAGGTCAAGGATAAAGAAATGATCTTAAAAGCATTAAGAGAAAAAAAAAAAAATATATATATATATATACACACACACACACACATATATACACACACACACACACACATATATATATATATATATATATACACACACACACACACACACATACACACACACACACACACCCTATGCATCCATATGAGGTCCTATGCATCCAGCAGCAAACTTCTCAGTGAAAACCTTACAGGTCAGGAGACAGTGGTATGACATATATTAAATGCTGAAAGAAAAAACTTTTCTCCTAGTGTAGTATATCCAGTGAAAATATTCAAACTTGAAGGAAAAATAAAGACTTTCTCAGACAAACAAAAGCTAAGGGATTTTGTCAACACCAAACCTGTCTTATAAGAAATGCTAAAGGCAGTTCTTCAATGTGAAAGAAAGGGACGTTAATTAGCAATAGGGTATCCTCTGACAATACAAAACTCACTGGTAACAGCAAGTACACAGACAAAAACAGAATACTACAATACTGTAATTGTTGTGTGTAAACTACTCATATATTGAGTAGAAAGACTAAACAATAAACCTGTCAGGTCAGTGCAAGTGTGTGCTTGAATGCTACTGTGTTACCACTGTGAGTGTGGATCCTACACCACCATGTTAAGTGCTTTGGCCAGCAACCCTCATCAAAATGTTTTTGTCATCAGACGGGTAACACCTTGGCCCCTACAGCACAGTGGGTGCTTAACTGAGGGACCAAAGGACAAGGCCATGGGCGTGATATCAGTCCCTCAGTGTTAGTGCAAACAGCCCAAGAGTGCTAAGCAGAGCCTTGGCCCCCTGAAATCAATCAGAATCAAAGCCAGTCAACTGAATTCAACTTAAACCAAATTCAAACCCTCAAAGGCATCAGAAAATATGAAAGCAAAGCCTCCCAGCAACTTCAGAGTACAGTAACTTCAAAGACTAAAGGAACATCTGCCCACATCAGTGAGAATCAGCCAGGAACTCTAGCAACTAAAAAGGCCAGAGCGTCTTCTCATCTCCAAACAACTACTCTAGATCCCCAGCAATGGTTTTTAACCAGGCCAAAATGGCTGAAATGACAAACATAGAATTCAGAATCTGGATGGGAATGAATATCATCAAGATTCACGAGAAAGTTAAGACCAAAACCATAGAATCCAAGGAATCCAGTAAAACAATACAAGAGCTAAAATATACAATGGCAATTTTAAGAAAGAACCAAACTGATCTGATAGGTCTGAAAACTCGCAATAAGAATTTCATAATACAATCAGAAATTTTAACAGCCTATAGACCAACCTGAAGATAGAATATCAGGACTCAAAGACAGATTGTATAAATCAACTAAATCAGACAAAAATAAATAAAAAATAAAACTTCTAGGACATATGGGATTGTGCAAAGATGCCAAACTTATAATTCATTGGCATCCATGAAAGGGAGAGAAAGCAAGCCATCTGGAAAACATACTTAAGGATATTGTTCACAAAATTTCCCCAATCTGACTGGCGAGGTTGACCCACAAATTCAGGAAATTTGGAAAATCCCTGTGAGATACCATACAAGATGACCATCCATAAGACACACAGTCATCAGATTCTCCACGGTCAATATGAAAGAAAAAATATAGGCAACTAGAGAGGAGGGGCTGGTCACCTACAAAGGGAACCCTATGAGGCTAACAGTGAACCTGTTAGCAGAAACCTTGCAAACCAGAAGAGATGAACTGCCTATATTCAGCATTCTTAAAGAAAACAAATTCCAGTCAATAATTTCATATCCAGCCAAACTAAGCTTCACACATGAACAAGAAATAAGATTATTTTTATAAAAGCAAGTTCTAGGCAATTCATTGCCACCAGACCTGCATTACAAGAAGTTCTTAAGGAAGTTCCAAGCATAGCAATATTGTTACTGGTCATGAGAAAAACATACTTAAGTACATTCAGCATTGGCACTGTATAGCAACCACAGTCCAGTCTGGATAACGGCTAGTTAACAGCACAATTACAGGATGAAATTTGCACATATTAATATTAATCTTGAATCTAAATGAACTAAATGCTCCACTTAAAAGGCACAGAGTGGCAAGTTGGTTAAAGAAGCAAGCCCTAGTGATATGCTGTCTTTAAGGGAGTCCTCACATGTAGTGACACCCACAGGCCCACAGTATAGAAATAGAGAAAAATGTACAAGCAGATGGAAAAGTAAAAAGGTAGAGGTTGCTATTTTAATTTCAAATAAAGCAGACATTAATCATACAATAATAAAAAAAGACAAGGACATTACATAATGATAAAAAAACTCAAGAAGAATTAACTATCATGTGCACCCAATGCTGGAGCACTCAGATTCGTAAAACAAGTTCTTAGAGACATATGAAGAGACTTAGATAAGCAAAAAATGACAGTGAGAAACTTTTACACCCCACAGACAGTATTAGATCATCAAAGCAGACAGGTAACAAAGATATTTGAGACCTAAACTCAACATTTGACCAAATAATCCCAACAGATACCTACAGAACACCCCTTCAACGACAACAGAATATATATTCTTTTCATCTCACAGCAAACACTCCAAAATAGACCACATGATTGGCAATAGAAGAGTTCTCAAAAAATAAAAAAAAAAAGTCATACTGCCACACTCTCTGATCATAGTGCAATAAAAATAGAAGTCAATACTAAGAAGATATCTCAAAAACCATATAATTACATGCAAATTAAACAGCTACCTCCTGAATGACTTTTGGGTAAGCAATGAAATTAAGGCAGAAATAGAGAAATTCTTTGAAACTAATGAAAACAAAGATAAAACATATCAGAATCTCTGGTACATAGCTAAAGCAGTGTTAAGAGAAAAGTTTTCATCACTAAATACCTCAAAAAGTTAGAAAGATCTCAAATTAGCAACATACCATCACACCTACAGGAACTAGAGAAACAGAAGCAAACCAATACCAAAGTTCACAGGAGGAAAAAAATAATCAAAATCATAGCTGAACTGAATGAAATTGAGATGCAAAACCATACAAAAGGTAAACAAAAGCAGAAGTTGGTTTTTTGAAAGCATAAATAAGATTGATAGACTAATAGCTAGACTAATAAAGAAAAAAGAGAAGATACAAAATAACAAAGTCAGAAATAACAAAGGGGCGATTACCACTAACCTCACAGAAATACAAAAAAACCCATCATAGATTGTTATGAATACCTCTATGTACACATAGTAGAAAACGTAGAAGAAATTGAGAAATTTCTGAAAACACATAAATTCCACAAATTGAAGCAAGGAGAAATTCAGACCCTGAATGGACCAATAATGAATTCTGAAATTGAATTAGTTATAAAAAACCTACCAACCAGAGAAAGCACTTGACGAGATGGGTTTGTACCTAGTTCTACCAGATGCATAAAGAAGAGCTGATACCAATTCTGAAATTTTTAGTTTCAGAATTTGAGTAATACCAAATTACTGAAACTTTTCAAAAATAATTGAAGATGAGGGACTCCTTTCTAACTTATTCAGTGAAGCCAGCATCATTCCAATACCAAAGTGTGGCAGAGACTCTTTGATGACAAAACGTCTATTCCTTGAGAAACATAGATGCAAAAATCTTCAAGAAAATATTAGCCAACCAAATCCAGTAGAATATCAAAGAGCTAATCTACTACAATAAAGTAGGCTTTATCCTTGGGGTGCAAGTTTGGTCCAACATATGCAAATCAACAAATGTGATTCATCATATAAACAGAACTAAAAACAGAAACCACATGATTATCTCAGTTGATGCAGAAAGCAAAAGCTGGCAGCATTCTCCTTGAGAACCAGAACAAGAAAGGATGTGTCCTCTTACTACTCCTGTTCAGCACAGTACCACAAGTCCTAGCCAGAGCAATTAGGCAAGAGAAAGAAAAAGCATCAAAATAGGAAAAGAGGAAGTCAAACCATCCCTCCTTGCAGACAATACGATTATTTACATAGAATATCTTGTAGTCTGTCTTCTTGATCTAATAACTTCAGCAAAGTTTCAGGATATAAAATCAATATATAAAAATGAATAGTATTTCTATATACAAACAATGTCCAAGCTGAAAGCCCAATCAAAAATGTAGTGCCATTCACTATGGCCACACACAGAAAGTAAAATGCCTAGGAATAAAGCTAACCAGGGAGGTGAAATACCTTTACAAAGAGACTAGAATGATGGTTACCCGAGGCTGGCATGTATATTGGGGGGAGTGGGTAATGGGTACAAAAATATAATTAAATAGAGTGAATAAGGTCTAGTATTTGATAGTAGAACAAGGTGACTACAGTCAATGATAATTTGTAACATTAAAAAAATAAAGTATAATTGGAATGTTCTTAAATGATAAATGCTTGAGATGATGGATACCCCATTTACTCTGATGTGATTATTACTCATTGTATGGCTTTATCAAAATATCTCATGTACTTGATAAATATATACACCTCCTATGTACCTAAAAAGGCTAAAATTAAACAAAAAATTAAATTTAAAAAATATGCAAGGTGAAGCAACATGTACTGATGTAGAAGATGCAACAAGTTATCCGGAAGATCTAGCTAAGATCATTGATGAAAATGGTTACACTGAATGATAGATTTTCCAAGTAAAAGAAAAATAACCTTATATTGGAAGAAGATACCTTCTAGGACTATCATAGAGAAGTCAATTCAATGCCTGGCTTTAAAGTCTTAAGGGACATGCTGTCTCTTGTTAGTGACTAATGCAGCTGCTGACAAAATCAAAGCTAAATGCTCTTTTATCATTTCTGAAATCCTAGAGACACATAAGAATGATAATAAATCTACCTTGCCTGTGCTCTGGAAATTGACAAGTTTAAATGACAGCACAACTGTTTACAGAATGGTTTACTATATATTTTAAGCCCACTATTGAGACTTTGCTCAGAAAAAGATTTCTAGTCACCCAAGAGCTCTAATGGAGACGCACAAGGAGATTAATGTAATTTTCATGCTTACTAACACAACATCCATTCTGCAGCCCACAGATCAAGGAATCATTTCAAATTTCCAGTCTTATTATTTGAGAAATACATTTCATAAGGCTATAACTATCATAGAAGGTGATTCCTCTGAGGGATCTGAACAAAGTAAATTGAAAATTTTCTGGAAAGGATTCATTATTCTAGCTGCCATCAAGAGCACTCATGATTCTTGGGAGCAGGTCAAAATGTCAACATTAGCAGGAGTTTGGAAGAAGTTGAATCCAGCCCTCATAAATGACATGGAAGGGATCAAGACTTCCATGGAGGAAGTAACTGCAAATTGGCTAGAAATAGTGAAAGAACTATAAATGGAAGTGGAGTCTGAAGACGTGACAGAACTGAGGCAGTCACGTGAAAAAACATGAATGGATAAGGAGTTTGCTGCTTACGGATGAGCAGTGTTTTTCTGAGATAGAATCTACTGGTGAAGACGCTATGAAGGTGCTGAAATGATGATGGATGTAGAATATTACATAAACTTAGCTGTTAAAGGAGCATCAGCGTTTGAGAGGATTGGCTCGATTTTGAAAGTTCTACTGTGGATAATATGCTGTCAAATAGCATCACATGCTACAGAGAAATCTGTTGTGAAGAAAGAGTCTGCCAATGTGGCCAAATTCATGGTTGTATTATTTTCAGAAATTACCGTAGCTACCCTTCCTTCAGCAGCTACCACCCTGATCCATCGACAGCCATCAGCATTGAGGTCAGACCTTCCACCCACAAAAAGATTACAACTCACTGAAGGCTCAGATAAGCATTAGTATTTTTTTTTTTTATCAATAAAGTATTTTTAATTACAAAAGAAAATGAATGAATACAATTTAATAATTAAGTTAAACAGAGATATTTGATCAATAGAGAGCAAAATGTAAGCCTATGGAACAAGACCAAAATCATTAATGTTTTGATTCCCTTTCTCATCCCCACCTTTACCTTTAAAAGTTGATTCTGGCTCTATGCATGGAATTTCTTTTCCTCTTCCACTCCTGAAGGATATTTGAATGTTTCCAGAGTAGGCTTTAGGAGCTTTTGTAATGTAGAGCCTAGGGGAAAAGGAAGGAGTTATAAGGTCAAATGATGCAATAAAGCAGCGGAAGAATTTGGGTTGGAGTTTGGAAAGAAAACATAAAAATAGTTTTTCATGTAAGGTGATTGGCTAGATTTTAGGGGACTTTGAAGAAATATTTTTTCTATGCCATATTAAAAATGTTATCATGAATTTTTATACAGTTTTTCCCTGAGCTTTGCATTTTTCCCCTGCTCTTTTATTGAAGGGTCAAATGATGTTTTTATCTTTTTATTAAGAAGTTCCAAACCTTTAATAAACACAATGCAAAAACTGAAATTTAGCTTCTTCCTTCAGGCACACCTCATAGAGACCTCTGAATTCATTTTCCAGTATTTTATTCTTAATGAAAGAAGTCTTTTGAATTGATAGAGATGTAGACTTTTCACCAGATGTCATTCTTAGGAATACATAAAATGTGAAATTATAAGTATAATAAACTAGTTACTACAATAATTCTTTTATTTGTATTGGGACCTTTGTATATTTCTGAAAATTTTGAGAATCCCAAAGAATTTTTGTTTATGTGGGTAATAGCTATTATTTACTGTATTAAAAATTATAGCTTGAAAAATTTTAAGATATATAATTTATTTTAAAATTATACTAAAACCAGAATTCATTAACATAACAAGTATTATGAAAACTATATTTTCCAAAGTAAATATAGTTATTAGAGTGGCATTGTTTCACATTTGTGTAAATTTCTTAAATGTCTGTCTGAAGACAGCTGCATTTTTCTATCTGCTTCTGTATCAATCTGCTCCCATATATTATTTTTGTAAAAGGACATGGAGAAAATTTGTTTTCCTATATGTAACTGGAAAAGGTGGAAGCTTCTTCAAATAATTGTGGATATTCTTCTTTAATACTACATTGAAACTTAACAAGTGGTAGTTTTCTTAATGAGTGTTAGTTATCAGAGCTGCAAGGTAGACTCTGAAACTATACTGTATTAGTTTCCTATCTCTGCCTCAACAAATTACCACAAACTGGATAACTTACAAAGAAGTGTATTCTCACACGGTTCTGAGGACTAGAAATCTGAAATCGAAGTGTCAGCAGGACTGTACTGCCTCAGGAGGCTGTAGTGGAGATAGATTGTTTCTGTCTCTCTTTCTTTCTGTTTTTTTGAGATAAAGTCTCACTTTATTGTCCAGGCTGGAATGCAATGACTTGATCTCGGCTCACTGCAACTTCCACCTCCCGGGCTCAATTCCTTTGCTTCAGTCTCCTAAGTAGCTAAGATTACAGGTGTCCACCACACACCCAGCTAATTTTGGGATTTTTAATAGAGACAGGGTTTCACAGTGTTGGCCAGGCTGCTTTTGAACTCCTGACCTCGGGTGGCCCACCTCGGCCTCCCAAAGTGCTGGGATTACAGGTGTGAGCCACCGTGCCTGGCCCTTTCTGTCTCTTCTATATTTTGGTGGCTGTCAGTATTCCTTGAATAATGACTATCACTCCAATCTCTGCCTCTGTGCTCACGTTGCCTTCTCCTCTTCTGTCTATATATTCTGCCTCTGTCTCGCTTTTATGAGGGTACTAGTCATTGGATTTAGGTCTCAACCAGATAACCCAGGATATGCTGCTTCTCTCAAAATATGCAACTTAATTACATCTTTTACATGTAATTTACTTGTTTATCTTATAAGGTTAATAATTACAGTTTCTGAGAATTAAGACAGGCAAATATCTTTTTCAGGGCATCCATTCAGCTCACTTCACATAACAATGGCCTTGTCCTATAGTGTCACATTAAAATGTATTAGTTTATCTTGCACTCTGAATGATCTTTTACCATGCATGATTTTATAACATCATGCATTAGTTATTTGGAAAATACTGATTCACCAAGTTTGGGGAACTTCCAAATATTGACATGTTTTATTATGTAGTATCATAAACTTAATATAATCACAAAAATTATTCTTTAAAGATTGGAAATGCATGGTGGCAGATGCCAGTTTTCCAAAATTCTGTTTTTCACTTGGAAGCTTAAATTTTATCATTGTCAACAAATCTAGCCAGCTCTTTACCTTGAAGCATCAGGCTGGTTTTGTTTATGGTTAAGAAATTTTCTAAAAAGTAGCCCGAATTTGAAGACTTACCATTTTCTTGTTTGTCACTCTTTCAAGTAAAAATAGAATTCTATGAAAAAGTAGCTAGTTTAGCTCAAACAATTGCATAAGTGCTTTTCCTAGAGGCAACCATTATACTTCGGTATGCAGCCAGGTACTTTGTGTATAATTCCTCCTTTGTCACACAGATTTTAAAACATGGGTACTCAAAGCGTTGAGATATAATAATATCAATGATTTCTACTACTTCACCTAAGGTATTTTTAGGAGAAATTGACTTTCCCCACTTACTTTTTAGTACTCTGTGTGGTGGTGAAAAATATGACTACTGGCACAGTTTGGTACCACTTGATTCATGCAAAGGTGCCAATAATTTTAACTATGATTGCTCTTGAACCATTAAGGCAAATGTCAACATAGTGAAAGAAAACAAATAGCACGTTAAAAATTATGCAAAATGGCGGGGCACGGGGGGGTCATGCCTGTAATCCCAGCTACTCAAGAGGCTGAGGTGAGATCACTTCAGGTCAGGAGTTCAAGGCTGCAGTGAGCTATGATTGCACTGCTGCATTCCAGCCTGGGTGACAAAGCAACACCCTGTCTCAAAAATAGTAATAATAATGAAAATCACCTTGACCCTGCAGATCCCTAAAAGGCTTCAGGGACCCCTTGAAAAATTCTGTGTTGAAAGTTTTAGAAATTTCTTTGCATTTAGAATCTGGGTTTTAGAGTTTTTGACACTTGCCTTTTTCCATATAGCATCAAGCTCTTTATTATCAATAGTGTTAATGATACAGGATTTCTTTAAAGGAGACTACTACTGTAGTCTCAGGTTTTGTTTCAAGTCTGTGATACTCATACAGTATGTTTTGACATTGACCTTCCCATGTTTTTTTTTTTTTTTTTTTTTAGAAAGTGTCAAAAGAAGGATTTCAAACGGTAGGTAGGAAACAGCTTACACATGTGCAGGCAAAGGTTAACATCTATATGATATTGAACTGTGTATGCAAAAATGTTATCTTTTTCTTTTGTTGTAGGTGCTTTTGTGCCTTTCAGGAGCTTTTTATAGCTTTTTCATGTAGGCTTTAAACACATCTAAATCTGCATACAAATATTTATGATCATAACAGGAACTTCTCTTTTATTATATTATCTAATTAGTTTTGTGTTGTGTTAATATACCATATTAACTTATATGAAGATTTAACATTATGTGTTAGTATTTTACAAATTAGTAAATGTAATCTCAGTCTAATTATCATTAAGATCCCCCCTCCTTGGGGATAAACACATTGATTAACAATTTCATTTGGAAAAACAAGAATATCACTGAATGCTTGATAGAGTAATTACATATGGGGTAAACTGGCTCTATATGATATTAAAACATACAGTGATTAAAACAGCATACTGTTGAAAACCAAAAAGACATTTAACTAAAGAGAAGAAAAGGAAAATACCTAGAAACAGATTAAAATCCCTATGGAAATTTGTTTTATTAGGAAGTCAGCATATCAAATTTGTGAAGAAAAAAAGACTTTTCAATATGCGACATTGGCAAGTGGTACAAAGCTTCAGTTATGCAAAATACATATGTTCTGGAAGTACACAATGCAGCATAGTGCCTATAGCTCACCTTACTGTATTATATACTTAAAATTTGCAAAAAGTATAGATATTATGTTGTGTTCTTACCACACACACATAACAATAAAGAGGGGTGGGAGAAAACTTTCAGAAGTGACATGATGGATATATTTATGGCCTTCATGGTATGATAATTTTATGACTATATACTTGTTCCCAAACTCTTCAGGTTGTATACATTAAATATGTAAAGTTTATCACACCAATCATGTCAATATAAATGATGTTGGGATAACTGGCTAGACATACAAAAACATATACAATTGCATTCATTTTCACACTAAAAGAAAAAACAAAAATAAATTAGAAATGTAAATTTAAAAAATAAGATATACAAGTACTAGGAGGAAAACTGAGTGAGTTCCTTGGTAACCTGGAAGTAGAGAATACTTTAACTCTTATTAAAACACAAAAGCAGTAGAGGAAAGACTTATTCTTTGGACCACTAATAATCTCAATGGCAAAATAACCATAAACAAAATCAAAGTTAAATGATAAACTAAACAAATTTGCAATTCAATTAGAAATGAAGAGTTAATATGATACAGACCTTCTAAAATAGGAATTATAACTATGAAGAAAAATAAGCAGTTCATGGAAAAATAGAGCTAAATGACCCTTAAACATCTGAAATGTTTCTCAAATTTGTTCCTAAGAAGTAAAATGTAAATTGAAACTACAGTGAAATTCCATTTCTATTAGATTGGCAAAAATTTGTATTTGACACCATACTCTTTGGTTAAACCTGTGGGAAAACAGGTGTTCTCATATGTTTCTAGATGGAATATGAGACGGTAAAACTGTTATGAAGAGAAGCTTCACAATTTGTAGTAAAATTATGAACGCTTTTACTTTTTGACCTAGCAATCTCTCGATTGGAATTTATCTCAAAGGTACTCCAGCAAAAACACAACAAGACATTTACATGGAGCGATTCGTTGCAGGGATATTTATTTATCTAATGCTTTTTCATGGATATTTGAGTTTGGGAGTAGGTAAAAGATAACTATATCCACACAATGAAGTTTTATTCAATTCTGAAAGAATGAGGAAATTCTCTGTATTGCTATGGAATAATATAATAAGTTGGAGAGAATGTGTTTAGTGTATTATTGTTTTCTTATCTATAGATATTATATTTGCCTATATATATATTTGCCTAAATTTTAAAAATGGAATAAATCAGAACTTTAAAAAAAAATATGGAGGGCTCATAAATAGAAACTAAACTACGCTGAATATGCCACATTTTGTGTATTTGACTTTGAAACCATGTAAATGTGTTTTTATATAATTTGTGAAAATTAATACAAGAAGCACAAAAGGGCTGGGCATGGTGACTCATACCTGTAATCCCAGCATTTTTCGAGGCTGAGGCAAGTGGATCATTTGAGGCCAGAGTTTGAGACCAGACTGACCAACATAGCGAAGCACCATCTCTACTAAATACAAAAATAATTAGCTGGGTGTGGTGACTTACGCCTGTAATGCCAGCTGCTTGGGAGGCTGAGGCAGGACAATTGCTTAAATCTCAGGGGGTGGAGTTTGCAGTGAGCTGAGATTACACCACTACACTTTGGCCTGGGCAACAGAGCAAAACTCTCTCCAAAAAAAAAAAAAAAAAAAATCAATAAAGCAGGAGCTAAAATAAAAAATCAGGTAATGAATCTAACTTTGGCACTTTGGTTCAATATGTTTATATAAACCACATAAAGGAGAATTATAAGTGATCCTAAATTCCAGTAGATTTACCATAGATCCCTAAGGATAAAATGATATACTTAAAATTTTTAAATATTGTTTTTAATAGTTGTGGTATTCATTACAATATTGGTGAAGTGGCTATAATGTCTGGGGTATATACCTGGGGTTCATTGTCTTGTGCCAGGAAATTTAGGACATGGATACACACAAGGAGTTTAGGAGCAGAGGTTTAATAGGCAGAAGAAACAAGAAAGAAAAACAGCTCTGTCTGTTGAGAGATAGGGGTCTTCCCAGTACAAAAGACCAGCTGGTGGCGGGTGTGCTGAAGTTTATAGTCCAGCTTGAGGAGGCAGTGCCAGATTTATGTAGGGTACACAGATTGGTTTGATCAGGTGTGATGTTTACATAGAACGTGGGGTAGGCTGGTCACCCCACCCTAATCTTACTATGCAAGTGAACCATTCAGTTTATTGGTGCCATCTTGTCTGCTCCTTACTGTACATGCGGCTTACAAAAAGAAGGGAAGATGGAGCCACCATCTTGAACATAATTGGCACAATGCCTGCTTTTATGTCGGCAGCTTGATGGTACAGGCTGCTCTTTGCTAGAAAGTAAAATAATTTGGGACTGCTTTTTATTAAAAGGAAAACCTTACCAAGTACTTCATACCTTCACTATCTGCCTAAGTATTTCTTCTTAACTCCTATTGCATTCACCACTGCGGAATGGTAACCCCCACTGCTGTTAGAGGATGTTGGATGATGACTCTTTCTGGCTACTTCCTGCTGCAAAGGGGTGTTGTGTGGGAAAGAGCAGCTAAGCCTCCTCCTGGGGTAGATCTAAGGTCCTTGGAAGAAAGACATGTCCATGTGTGGCTCTGTCTGCAACACCATTTGGAGTTTGATTATGTCAGCCATTCTGATGGGCTGTAACACTGCTTTATGTCCAACAGATGTTATTGAAAAGTTAATATAAAAATGAATGAGCAGGGTTAGTCTAAAATGCAGGCAAAAAACCTTAAAAACAATTAATGATATTAGAATTTAATTACAAATATATGATAAGCTTTGGTGCATAATTTCTCTTTTCAGTCCTCATTTTTGGTAAAAATAAATTATGATAGGACTGTGTTGTTTGTAGAATAAACTTCGGTTTTATATTTGGCCTGATTATTTGCCTAAAGTGCAGCAAGAATCATTGTTTCTACATAGGCCTTTTGGATTGGCTTTGGTGGAATTCTGTTCCACAAGGAATCTCAGATAAGACCTTTTAAAGCCAAGGCTAGCCATGGGTTTTTATCCTCAAATACCTATGAGCTGAGTGATCCTCTCTTCTTAAGGTCCCAAAAAACACATGGAGCTCCTAAACCTGTTGGAAAGTGACATAATTTACTGACTACAAGTCAGAAACCCTGTTTGGGGACTGTGGAGGCAAGGGTATGAGGCCGGTTCTCCCCTTGGGGCCTTTATCATCTCTGCAAGTTGAAATGTACTCCCTAAAGGGAATAATACTCTTCCAATCAAAACCTTGATAAAATAACCAGTTTTTCCAATTGTGTCCTGTTGCAAAAGAAAAATGGGTTCTTATTGCACTAATGCAAACAACTATACTACCATAAGTTAAGAGTGCTCACAGAGAGTTTACAAATTTTGGAGGAACCATGCAGAGAGAAACAAACATGCTCCAAATTTTGTTCACAGGAGTATACCTTACTCAATTATTAAAGGCTGTAAATAGTTCAAAATAAGTGTCCTTGACTCTGAAAAATAAAACTTGTATCAGCAATATTCCAACCAAAAATTAAAAAGATTTGCTTCAGTTTCCTGAGTTCAGTGCATTTAGTTAATCCTTGTTTTGCTTGATACTTATGAACATTTTAGCTCTTCATGAATCCTGTATGTTTTTCTCTATTCCAATCTTACAATTTTCAATAGTATTAGGGAACTGCATTTGAGAACACCTGTTAAAGTCCTATAGCTTGATTATAAACCATCTTTTGAGAAGGAAAAAAGCAAGACCACAATTGTCTGCAAATTACAAAATATGCAGGGTAGTAGCAAATGACAGAATAACCAGGGTAGTTACTGTTAAAAACATTACTGACAGAGTTTAGTTATCTCTGTGGTTTACAATAACTTTACCCTTAATTATGACTGTTAGCATAGACTTTAGAATTTTAGAAATCCCATGCAATTTTGGAACATATATTAGTATTATTCAGCGAAATATAACATAAGGAGGTTGAACATCATTTTCACAATCCTATGTAACTAAACATACTCCCATGATCCCATTTATCTCTTCTCTGGATGTTTCGGGACCCTCTGAACCATCCAGAAAGCCAAGCATCAGGAAAGACAATTTTGAAACTTGAGGTTTGATTCTGGGGAGCCTATTAAATGTTAGAGGTTTAAAACTCTATGTTATAAAAAAGAATTCCAGATTGCCATAAATTATTTATTTTGCCAAAATGATGACTCAAAAGGCAAAAACCTTTCATTAGCCTTTACTATTACATGAAAATCCTGTTCAAAGCCAAATTTTACCATTGTATTAGTTTATTAATGTTAACCTCAATTTTGTTTTTAAAAATCCTTATAGACGATTCTAATTTTAACCAATTATATAATTAGGTGAATCCTTTACAAATCTTTTATAATCCCTTTTGCTGAAGGGCAGATTAACATCTCTTTATATGTTTTTATTTCAACAAAATTTATGAAAATGCCACATCATATACTTTTGAATTTAGTTAATGGATTTTGTGAGATTAAATTTTACAATCTTTGTATAACTTGCTTAAATCTCTAGCATTATCTTTTCAAATCTGAGATAATCCCTCATCCCTGGGCAAAATTTACATTTCCATAATTCCTTACAATCTTTTACTGAAAAACCCATTTTATTGTTTTTATATATTTTGCATGTAAAACTCTTTAGTGGCCTCAAATACATGTTACACTGTTAACTCTTAGCAACTTTTACTTTTGGTGAAAACTGGTTAGTAAGCGATTTTAAATATGTACCAAGTGTGGTGCCTTGGAAGAAGACAGAAGTGCAGATAAGGTCTCTTTCCAGCATCTAACTCCACATGTACCAGGCCTTACCTAGCTGTAAACAGGCATGATACAACTTTGAAACATTTAGCAAACCAAGTGCCTAACTTGTATGATTTAGACTACCTATTTGCATTTTGGTGACACTTGCATTTTACCAATAATCCTTAAGACTATTTTTATTTCTTAAAGGTTAAAGTCACATAAACTGAAAAATGTTTGTTTTAAGTGCTTATTTTTCTTTAAGCTATTCAACTAGAGGTCTTTTTATGGACATTACCTACAACAGATATAGCGACACAAACATAGCAGATTCAGCACTTGTAAGATTTTTCATTTGCCAGTTTCTTAATTGGATTCTTAGCTTCAGGGTGGACACCTTGGAGGAACAGGGCCAGGACAGCATGCATTTTTAGGGTCTAATAAGCTGGTACACCTGAAGGCACAGACAGATCCCCAAAATTAGGTGTGCCATTTTATACTAGATTTTGGATCCCCCAAAGGAGGGAGATGCTATGGGAGAAGACAGTGCAGTGCTTCTACCATGCATTTCGCTGCCAGACAACTCAAAGCCAATCAGCTTATTTGGTAATCAACCCATCGCCCATGCGAGTCTCATCTCTCAGTGGAGGGTGGGGGTGTTTCCATATCTTTCAGGTGGCCCAGAGCATGCTTCTCTGATCCAAATGTGCAGAATTAAGTATCCCTTCATAACTACTCTTAGCCGTCCCGTAAAGTATGATTCCTTCTTAGTTACTACACACCAAAGCTCTCTTATAATATGAGGTAATTTCCGATGCCTCAAAACTTAAAACTGTAAGATAACACAATGCAAAACAGAGCAGAGCCTTTGATTTAGAGAGGGAACTATCTACTCTTAATTTCTGGGTTTCATTAAAAAAAGAGTTTGCTTTTTTTTTTTTTTTTTCCTTCAAAACAGGGTCTGTGTCACCTCCTCTGTTTTCCTCAAGGAATCTCAGACTGTCAGATGTTATCTTAGGGCTTCTCCTGTGTGCATTAAGAGTGACAAGACAAAAAAAAAAATGGAAATATTTCACTCAATTGAGAGGAATAAACCTTTTTTTCCAGAAAAACAAGATCCAAGAAGAAAAATACACAAATTTCTTTTAAATATACCTATAGCTAGAATATCCACTTTTAATTAAGCTGAGCACTCTTTAAGAAAATCTTTTAAAATCCTTTAAAAGGACATTAGCCATGCTAAGCAGTTAAGATTTTCTGCTTTTGAACTTTACAAAAAGTAACCTCACAGGTGAAACCCTCAAACCTTAATTAGGTTATGACTTAACCTTAAGTGTACAAGGTAATTTTAAAGGGGTAGTAAGCAGTTTTTGAAATCGTGATTGCACAATTGTGATAGAGACAGTGAAAAAGATCTGATGCAACTTCATTTTGTTTCCAGCTCCCAAGATGTCCTTGCCCATCCCTGGGTGTAGGCCAAACCAACTATGGGAGGGGCCTGATCTACAGACTATAGCCCAAAAAAGGATGATAACAGCACCCTCCCAAAATTTACTTCCCTCTTGCCTGGGACCAGACCAAGAAACTAGCCACAAGATTAGAAACCATGGCTCAAGAGTCACACACCTGGAGGCTACAAGACTCTGATCCTCCCATAACTGCTCTCAAGATCAGTTCTTAAGATATTTTGTGAACCCTGCCCTTGATGGATTATCTGGTTCCACCCAGATTGATAAACTGACTTATCTAAATTTGTGGCCCTCACCCAGGAACTGACTTAGCACAGGAAGACAGCCATCATTGCAAAGTGGCAGAGACTAAAAAAAGCATTGCCATGTGGTTACAACATGTTCTAAAGGACATGAAACAAGGTGGAGGCCTATAACAAAGTTTGTTATTGACCATTTGTTGAGCTGGCTTGAACAGCAGGCTTATTGCATTCTGGGCCTTTATCCCAACCTAAAGTACTCTTTCTTTGGATAGAATAATACAAAAACACAAAGTACACCAGATTGGCTACGGTGTAATACCAACCTCACAAATCCTCTTTCATTGATTAAAACTTTACCGAGAATATAAACATTTTTCCTTATTATTTCTTTTACCAACTTGCACAGGGAGAGAGAAGCCAAAAGCCTGACTGGTAAAACAGCAACAACAAAAATAACAAACTTTACCATTTTGCTAGCACGTCAGGCTTCTGGGTTCCCTTTTCCCAAGCTCAGCTCTAACCCAAGCCTTTTAAAATTTGAGGAAATCAACTTTTCCCAGTCTGGAGGAACATTATGAAAGAATAGATAGAAGGCATTTTAAACCATGAAAGGAGGAAAAACACCATAGAAAAGTCTAGAGTTTCCAATTAAGGTTGTCAAGAGATACTGCTTCCCTTCCTATTGGCAATGTTGTTTCCCATATTATTTCCTTCCCTATTTTCTTTTTTCCCTTTTTACCTATTATAGGAGACACATTACTCATACCTCAAATTCTCTGCTGTCTGCAGAACTGCCTGCTTTTCAGCTGCAGTCAGGGTTTGGCTTAGAAGCAGCATAACATCCTTCATGAGAGGTTAGACATCTGAGTTAAATTTTGGAAAGCTTCTGTGTATCTATCAGGGTAATTAGAAAATTTACCTAAGTCTCCCTTTATTTTCTTAAGGTCTTAAAATGAGAAGAGAACTTCAGGGGGCCCCAAATAAGGAAGATTCTCAGATTGTTCCCCTGGAAGTTGCTTATCTAACTTTGGAGAATCATTCTCTGCAGATCTGCCTGATGTGACTACTAAAAGATCTGGGTTGATTTTGTAATGCCTACAAAGGTCTACTAAGAAGGCCATGCCATTGTGCAAAAGAAAACGAGCCAGTGCAAAATTTAGCCTACTTATATTTATCTTGGGTGTTTGGTAGACTTGTTTTTCCTGTCTTGTGTTTTTGTTTGATCTGTTTCACTTTCCTCTCTTTTCTAAGTTTTTAAATAAAAGTTTTTAAGTTTTAAGTTTTTAAGTTTCTTTTTCTTAAGTTTTTAAATAAAAACTTTAAACAATATATCAAGTAGTAACCCCATGATAAAGTCGAATATTTGTCTTCTGTAATCACAATAGATAAGACTCAACACACCCACCTCTCCTAGCCTATGCCACATTTTTCATCTCTTTATCACCTTTTTTCATTCTGGATAAATTATTTCACTGTATCTCTGGCTCCATAATTCTAATTTCAACTATACCTTTCTGGCTGTTTTAAACATTTGTTGAATTATTTATTTAAAATTTATTGCTAGAATTTCTATTTTTCAATTTTGTCTGTTCATTTCTGATATTTTCTTGATTTATGCTTATTTTTTTCTACTGCCCGTTTTATTTCTTTAAACATTTCATGCATAGTTCTTCTGACTGCTAGGACTGACAATTTCAAAATCTTTGTCTTGCAGGTATTAATTTATTATTACTCTTTTATTTCTTGTTTTGGCTGGATTTGACTCAGAGTTGCTTACTTTCTTATGTCTGTGCAATCTTTGTGAAGTTACTCATAATTTTTGATTTTTATCTCTGGAAATTTTGCAGACTAACTCTATACAATTTTTGTGCTCTTAAGTGTTTTGGGTTCAAAGCAGATAGTTCAGACTCAGATTGTCTTTCAAGAGTCAGTATTCCCAAAACCATACTGCCAGAAGACTCAGCCACAGAGCTTCCTTGGCTCATCCTACTGCCACATGTCCAGGCGGCCCACTCTTTCTTACTGGCTGCATCTTTGACTTTGAAGGACTGGCTTCACTTTCCCCACATTGGCCTCTGAAGTATAGCTGTTCTTGTTCTCAGCTGCCAAAGCCTTGGCTTTAGAATTTTAGAACATTAGAACACTTTAGTTCCAGTTACTGCTTTATCAGGTATACATCATTGTTAGCCAATATTTGTTACCTTATTTTTTAACTTCATAAACTCGACACTATAATATAATGAATATTTTTTCTAGACATTTTATTTATAACATTGTACTTGCTCATCATTCCTTGCCATATATGTCCTGACTGAAATAGTGACTAATGTGGGGTATGCAAAACACTTAAGATTTTAAATGACCTTGAGTCCTCATGGGGGTTACAACTGCTTTAAACATTAATGGCAATTTCTCTAGCTTATTTTAGTAAGCAAATACAGTAACATCTTCTTGCAGTGGACCTGCAGGGGACAGAAAATTTGTGTACTTGATATAGGATTTTACTTTATGCCAGGGGCCTCTCCCACAGACTTTATTTCTTTGAGAAAATCATGGTATATAGCTAGAGCCAGCAATTCACAGATTAATCGACAAGAAGATTTATTGAACTAAACAGCAAAAAGGAAAAGCCATTTTTTAATGTGTGTTAGAATAGCATAACCAAAACATTGTTGTCTTCCCTAGTCTATCCATAAATCAGTGCCTTATCATTTCTGTGCAGTCGTGCTTAACAATTTTTACCCTGGAATTATTGGCAAAATCTTTGTAATACAGATCTTAGAATACATTTTTTATGTTACATCTAATAAGCATTTTTAAAATGCCATTTGTCTATTTTTTCTCATTTTTATTCTGACTGCTAGAAACTTCCAACCCAGCAGCTCACTTTGTGTATCATGAACAGACCCCAAGCAGCCCTGTGCAGGAGCCTCACCCACAGATGTGACACATTGCTCTGCCTGAAGAAAAAGGGAAATTCAAAATAAATAGATCACTCTTAGTGCTAACCAGTGCCTGCTTTCTGTTATAGGAAGTATAGTTTTAGGGGCCATTATTACTAAGGGGAGGTAAAATCTGTTGGAGGCCAATGTAGTTTTGTTATCCCCAATTGGATATTTAAGGGGTAAAAGTTTTTCTGCTGTCTATGGTTCCATTTTCTGTTTCCTTCTTTTCCTTTCGTATTTCTACTGCTCCTCTAATCTCATCTCAGAAATTGCTGCTGATGAGATGTGTATAATGTAACTTTTCCATCTGGGTCATATTGTATCCCCATCATCAGTAAAATTGTTTTGGATTACCTTTTAGCATTGCGATACAGTTGTGAAAAGCAGTTTTCACAATTGAAAACTGAGAGACAGAAAATATCCAGAACTCATATTTCTTAGCTTTTTAGATGTGGGAAAAAACCCATGTTTGGGACAGTTTGTAAAGGAGGTGGTATTTTAGAGAGGAAATTATTTTCTTGTTAACAAATGTATTAGTCTGTTCTCACACTGCTATAAAAACTACCTGAGACTGGGTAATTTATAAAGAAAAGAGGTTTAATTGACTCATAGCTGGGGATGCCTCAGGAAACTTATAATCATGGCTGAAGGTGAGGGGAAGCAAGGCATATCTTAAATGACAGCGCGGGAGAGAGAGAAAAAGGGCAAGTGCCACTTTTAAATAATCAGATCTTGTGATAACTCTGTCATGAGATAGTACTATGGAGATGGTGCTAAACCACCGGAAACCACCCCCATTATCCAATCACCTCCAACCAGGCCCTGCCTTCAACACATGGCAATTACAATTCCACATGAGATTTGGGTTGGGGACACAGCGCCAAACCATATCAACAAGGCAAGTGAGAAGTAAAGCAATTAATTAAAGTTAAAGCAAAGAAGCCATATTTATATCTTGATTTTGTGGAATACTTCACATTAAAATACTTCACATCACATTTGGCAAAATATGGAACATAAAATGTGCACAAGGGGTACAGATACGATTTGAAGACTAAATAAATCTAAAATTTCTCATAGGCTAAGAGAGAGAATAATATTAGCACTATAGAAATCCTTGGGTCGCTCTCCCAACTTTCATTTCTCTCATTGTTTCCAAAGAGAACACCAGCATTCTGAAATTATACATTTATGTAAATCATTCTCTCTTTTTTCTGCCAAGTTTAGTAAAATATAGGTTCTTAAACAATGTAACATTTTGGCTTTAAAAAAAATCACATAAATTGAATCATACTGTATGGTCTATGAGTTGCTTATCTCGTTTATACTAGTTAAAATTCTTTTATTTTTGCTATCATATATTCCATTGTGTTTGTGTGTACACACATGAATATATATGTGTGTGTGTATGTGTGTATATATATATGTATATATATATACACACACACACATATATAGTTTTATTCATAATATCCTAGTGGCAAATATTTGCAGTATTTCCAATTTTTCTTTTGTGATGATTAACAATGTTGATGTAAATAATAATAATGCTAACAGATAAAAGTATAATACTTTGTGCCAGGCACTATTCTAAGCACTTTATATATATTAACTCATTTAAATATCAACACAAGCCTATGTAATAAATACTATTGTTATTTTCAACTTAAGAGTTGTGGATGTGAAAGCATAACAATGCTAATAAATTAACTAAGATAGAGTTACAAAGTAGCAGAGAGGAGATTTCAATCAAAGAGCCTGGCTACATTATCCGTGGTTCTTAACCACTGACGCTCTGTTTTGTAATCTTGCATTGCTTCGCAAACACTTGTGCAAGGGCTTCTCTATGCTTTAGGCATAGACATGGAGCTTCTGGATTCCAGGTTTTGCACACATTCCACTTTACCAGGTAATGCTGAACTTTCCCAAAAGGTTGTTTCAGTTTATCTTCCCACTAGCAGTGGAAGAGAATTTTCATTAATTTATATCCTTTATCCTTGCCAGCACGTGGTATTGTACCGTTTCTTAAATTTTACAACTTTTGTGATTATGTATGGAAATTTCATTATTTATTTTTTTTTCTGATTGTTAATGAAGCTGAAAATTTTTCATATGTTTATAAGAATTTTGTGTTTTCTACTCTGTAAAAAGTGTTTCTGTGTTTTTAACCTTTTTAATTTTTTACTATTTAAATGTTTACCTTTTTCTTCTTGATTTATAGGGTTTTTAAATATTTTTGGGGTCATATGCCTTTGTGGCTAATGTGTTGCTAATCTCTTCTAGTTTATGAATTACCTTTTAAACGTTGATGAACAGAAGTTCTCAAGTTTACTGTAGTTTAATTTATAATTTCCCTTATGGTATATATTTTTTATATTTAACCTAAAGTCACAAACCTGTTTTTCCTCATGCTATTCTACTAGTTTTATAGATTTCTCTTCAAATTATAAATATTATAACTTTATTTTTTTGTGGGGAGTTAGCAATTCACTTTTATTTTTCTTCTATCTGATAACTAATTGGCCCAGGACTAAATATTGGAGTCTATGTTTTCCCCACTCAGCAGAAGCTCCCATTCTATTATCAATTATCTTGTGCGTATGTATGCATGTGCACATGCAATTGTGTTTATGGATTCATGGCATAATTCTCCCTTTACTTATGTTTTTTTATTGCCTTTATAAAAGTTAATATTTTTTTCACATTGCTTATCCAATTTTTGTTCAATTTATTTCTAGGTACTTGGTACTTTTCTGTTGCCATAGAAAAATGATATCATTTAGAAAATTATATTTGCTGTTAATGTTGACATACAAAAATACAATAGTATTTTATATTTTATTTTAAAATATTTATGGCTAGTCATGGTGGCCCATGCCTGTAATCCTAGCAGTTTGGGATACCCAGATGGGAGGATTACTTGAGTCCAGAAGTCTACAACCAGCCTGGGCAACATAGTGAGACCTTATCTCTACAAACAAAACAAAACAAAAAAATTAGCTGAGTTAGATGGTGTGCACCTGTGGTCACATTTACTTGTGAGGCTGAGGTGAGAGGATGCTTGAATACCTGGGCTTTGAGGCTACAGTTTGTGCCACTGGACTCCACCTAGACAACAGAATGAGACCCTGCAAAAAAAATAGATATCTATGGTTGATTTCCAGCAACATTGTAATTCTCTCTCTCTTTAAGCAAGAAATATGCTGATTTTGTAAAACTAACTCAGAAATATTCTAAGGTAATGGGAGTCCAAATCCAAAATCACTGCCTATCTAGCCAGTTTAGCACACACCATAATTACATCAATAATATATTGAAAGTTACCTGTAGATTACTTTGTTTTAGGTGGACAATTACATAATCTGAGAGAATGACTTACTTTCTTCCTTTCCAGTTGTGAGAATTTATAATTTTCTTCTCTTATTCCAATGGTTAGAATCTCTAACACAGTGTGGAATAAATGTAGTGATAGTAACCATTCTTGTGTTATCCCTGATTCTAAAGAAAATTGTTTTATAATGTCACCACAAAGTAAGACATTTACTAAGGAATTTCATAATACTTGTAAACAGACCAAAAAGTATCATCTATTCCCATTTGAAGTTTACCATTAATGGATATTGAATTTTATTGATTGAATTTTTTTACATTTATTGAAGCTGTTGTATCATTTTTCTTTTCAATCAGTAAATGTGTCAAAATGCATTGATTGATTTTATAATATGAAACTAACTCTGCATAGTTAAATATAAACATAATACTTTCTTTCCTACAGAACAATTAACATAGGGTTGCCAGACTAAATATAGGACACTTAGCTGAATTTGAATTTTAGGTAAACAGTGAATGAAAAGCATATTTTTATTTGCTAAATCTGGTAATCTTACATGAATATGAGAATTCTCTAAGTTGTATCATTTCCCTTGTTATCTTTATGAGATCTATAAATTAATTTGAATCTGTTCCCACCCACCTACATACTAGATACTCTTTTTTAATGTTTTAATTTTTAAATATTATTGAAACATCTATACATAGGTGTATAGACATTCTTATTTTATAATTTATTGACATATTTACCAGTATCTTTGTCCATTATTTTTCTGTTATCTCAGATTTCTATCTGGGATCATTACCTTTCCTTCTGAAGCATAGCTTTAAATATTTAATTCTCATGTTAACCCTCATTCTTGGCTGATATTTTTGTTGAGTATAAAGTTTTAAGATGATAGTTATTTCATCTCAGCACTTTGAAGATAATATTCAAGACATCTATTTTTTTCTTTCTGCGGTTGTAAAGTCAGCTACCAATATAATCACCTTTCCTTTGTGAGTAATTTTTCTTTCCCCTTGGCTTCATTAAAGTCTTTTTCCCCCTTTTCACAGTTTTGTTATTATCTGTCATGTTGAAAATGTATTTTAATTACCCTTTTTAGTATTCATTGTTAATTCTTAGAACTGAGAATTAGTGTTATTTTTTTTTAACATTCTACTAGGCTCTGAACTAATTATCTCTTTCTGTGATCACCCATCTCCTCTTTTTTCTATCTCTGTTTGAAATAACAATTAGATATTGATCAGACCTTTTCAGTCTATGCCCCTTGATTTTATTTTTTGTCTTTCTTCTCTGTGACTCTGTAAACTATTTTCTGGACAATATCTCTTCCAGTTCATAATTTATCTCTGCTGTTGAATTTAATTCAGTTACTGACTTTTTAAGTTTAGTGAGTATAGCATTTGTTTCTTGAGGTTTTATTTGGTTCCTTTTTAAATCTGAACGTTCATTTTTATAGCCTCCTAGTTGCTGGTCAAAATATCAAACTTCTCTTTTGCTTCCTTAGACATGTAATATAGAGTTATTTCTTAGCATGTTTCAAATAATTCCTTAATGTTTGTCAGCTTGTTTCTGCTATTATTTCCAGGCTTCTACTTATAATATCTTGTTTTTGTATGTGTGTTTTATGATTTTCAGTTCTGAGTTGTTTATTCTTGTAACTTTATCTGTAAGAATTATTTGAGTGTTGTGTCGAGAGATTTTTTTTTCAGAAATGTTGCATTTACTTCTGCCAGTTGCTCATGGCCAATACCAAAAAAATTACTCTATATAAGTTTATTTTGAGGATTTAAAAATTTTATAGAAAGCATGATTTGCCATTCAACAAAAATAAAAGCAAGAACAAAGCTCCAGTGAACAGTTTCCGGCTATCTGGAGTGTCTTATCCTCAATTCCCCATATAGAGTGCTGCCTTTGTCATCTGTCCCTAACTTCACAAACCTACTGATTAGAATAGCAAGGTCTCAAACCCTCAGGTAAATGCTAGATTTATTATTTTTTATCTCTTAAAGTAAGCAGTAGTGCTTTAATTTTGTTTGGGGGCTTTTGAATTTCTAACTTTCATGCCAGTTTAACAATGCTTTGAAAGAAAAATGCTGTAGTTTAACTGGAAATTTAATTGGTTCAATTGAGATAATTCAGGGTATCCACTCAGCCATATTTATAGAAAGAAAAATGTATAACAATTTAATAATCGTAATGTTAATCACAATGATCATAGATAGCATTTGTTGCTTATTTATTATGCATAGGTATTAAGCATTATTTGATGCAATATTGTAGCAAACATATAAGATACTATTATTCCAATTACCGTTAATAACATTGAGGTTCAAGGTCACAAAATCTTATGTAGTAGATCTGGAACTCTGACTTATGTTTTACTTTAAAGCCAATGATTGTAAACATTGTGATATATAAACTCTACCATTTCTGTAGTGTTTCCCAAATAACATAGCAAAGTGGAAATGCTGTGCATTGCCTTTGAGTAGAGGAATCTTTCAAACCAAATGATCTTGGAAAAGAGACAAATAGCTTAAATGAACGATCTTTTATATTTGGGTTATACGTGCTCCTAAATGATTGCTTATTTGTTAAAACAAAGTTTGTTAGTTTTGCATTTATTAAAAAATTACAATATTGAGGCCAGGCGCTGTGGCTCATGCCTGTAATTCCAGCACTTTGAGAAGCCATGGTGGGTGGATCACTTGAGATTGGGAGTTCGAGACCACCCTGACCAACATGGAGAAAGCCCATCTCTACTAAAAATACAAAATTAGCTGGGTATGGCAGCCTATGCCTGTAATCCCAACTGCTAGGGAGGCTGAGGCAGGAGAATCACTTGAACCTAGGAAGCAGAAGTTGCTGTGAGCCAAAATTGTGCCATTGCAATCCAGCCTGGGCAACAAGAACGAAACTCGGTCTCAAAACACACACACACACACACACACACACACACACACACACACACACACACACATATATAAATTTTAAAAAGTGCTTCCTTCTAAAGCAATTTCAGGAGTCACACAGGTTGGGGCAGGGGATTCAGAAATAAGGCAATTTGCATCTTGCATTGAAGCATCTGGTTGTAAAATGCTTAATAGAACTGCTGATTGAGTAGGAAATAATTTCAATGTGTATTTTCATAGTATTTCTTGGAGAAAAGTCTCATATACAAGATAATAATTTTAAAGAAACAGTACAGTGATTTCATTCTCACTTAATTCTGTTAAGTATAAATTATTTTATTTCAGATTGTTACCTTTACCAAATATGAAGATATTAAGTGTTGGGAGGAAACTTGCTGGCTGATGTTAGATGTTTGTGTTTTTTTGAGTATACAGTATGAAGAATTTAACAAAAAATGTTATAAACATTGAATTTCTGAATTAGCCCAAATAAAGTTGGAATAAGATGGCAATTAGCAATTTCTGATGGCAGAGGATATGAATAATTAGTCTTTCTTTCTTGAACTCTTTAATAGAGAATCAACCAACAGATTATTTAAAATTTGAATTTGAGCTTTTCCCCTTGCTTAAAAAATTCACTTATATATCAACGTTTTTGTTGTCTAAGCAGAATTTTAATTCTAACGCATATGGTACTAACTTTTTTTTCTTTAGATACTTTTTATCTCCAATGAAACAGATGCTTGGATTCTGGTGCATTTTCTAGCCATCAGTGTAGGTAATTGGGATGAGAAGAAACTATGCTTGTCCTGGCATTTCTGGATTAACCAGTTAGCATCTGATGCTTGTGACAAAAGCATTGGCTACCAAGTCCAGACCTGAAATGCCTTTCTCAAACCATAATGAGACACAACTAAAGAACTGGCCATCCAATGATAATGATTTTCCAACACTGTTGTCCTGATTTGAGTCCAAATTGCTTCCCTGGGAGGAACGTTGCCTTTCAGCTGTTCCAACGTCTCTTGCTTATGTGGTTTACATGCCATCGTATATTTGCTGGCTGTAGCATCTATCTCTAGGAATCCCCTAAATAAATAATATGTTTGCTCCTAAGACTGTCTCTTACTGATGCTTTTAAAATGTTTTGTTTCCTATCCCTTCAAGCTTCAGCTTTTAACAGTTATAAAGAAAACTTTCATCTACGAGGCTTCAATTGGCTTAAATGTTTGCTTGTTTAGAAGCTATATTATTATGTTGCTTTTTTATTACAGAGCTTTTATCAGTTAGTCAAGTCATGAGTAAACTTTAGCATATGAAATGAGCATTTTAAGGATCCTCACCAGAATCTTTATATTCAAATATGAAGGTATTTCCCCAATTTTATTAAATTTATGCCCTTTTTTCCTGACGTAAGTAATAATTGGTATTGTCAAACTTTTCTGAGCAGAAACACGTGGTATGCTTAGAGGACTTTTGGAAAAGAACACATGGATATAGTTATTTATAGGAAAGTAATTAGAGTAAATAGAGACTGTTGAGATACAAATGTTTTAGATCTTTCAAATCTTAGGCCCTAAATTTTAGCTTATGTTTTATGCATTTTACCTATGGTGTGAAATCTGGTCATAGTGTAAGTATGGAGAGAAATGCTATGCTGGAAAAAGATCATATCCATTGTAGGATTTCTTTGGGGCATCTGTATTTAGGTGGCTTAAAATTAGCTGCCATGCATTTTCTCTCATTACTAGCCAGGAAGGTGGAGGTAAGAACAGTTTTCTGGATTGAGTAAAACATTTTTAATGAAGGAGAAATACTTCTCTTGACAGTTTGCTCTTTTCCTCCTCAACCCAGCAAGTGAATAGTGTTTATTAAGACAATCAGAGCATAAAACACTGTATTGGCCTTTGACAGTGAGAACTGTGAACAGTAAACAACAGAACTATTTCTTCTTGAGTTGCACAAACAACCATTGTTTTGGCGTGCATAATTATTTAGCAGAATATTACTTGATGTGTTCTGCTTTCTCTTGGCAAGCAGAAAGGCACATTGTGTATGGTGGGAATGAAGGCGTGTGCCATTCATTACATTCTTGGCATTTGACTTCCTTCAGTGATGGCAGGTGGTAACTTACCTGACTTTAGCTAGCAGAGGGGATTCTTAATATGCACATTGAAAGAAACATCTCACAATAGCTTCATTGAAGGGGCAATAGAATCTGGAAGAAATTTCAACATTGTTTAGCTTATTTTTTTCTTTACACCTGGGGGACAAAAGCTATCACATATTTTTTCCCTTTTGGGAAGGATTAGGAAACAAAGCACTTAAAATATGACATGGCATAAACATGGCTCTACTTTGTCATCACATTGTTCCAGGCAAACATTTTAGTACATCACACCAATTGTCAACAGAGCCTCGTAAGACTGGACAAGCAGAGACCAGGAATACTGCCTAAGAGGTAGAATCAGAATTAGTAAAAATTCTTCAGAGTGAATGCACTATATTTATTTCTACTTTTTCTATGACAAACCTCTGAAAATGGGTGGAGTTTGCTTCTGCTGTTTTAGATTTTGAAGGAAAACCAAACTAAAGACCTGATACATGAGTCAAAAGAAGTTAGGAACAGGCAAACGATCTGGAAAGAACTGATAAAACGTGGAATTATTATTATTATTTTCTAAAGAAGCAGCTTGAAAGTGATGCTTTGTGATTTTGACTAGTTGCTTGTATTCTCTGGTTCTCAGACTTTATCTGTATAAAGAGCAGTGGTGATCCATGGGACAGGGAATGGTGAGAGTAAAGTTTCACTAGCACAGGCAATAAAGGGGTTCATTATCTGTAGGGAATTTAAACTGAATTAAAAGCCAGTCTTGCTAAAAATTACTTTGCACAGAGAATTATAAATGATAAGTGGTAAAATCCTCCTTACCATGGGGCAGGTCACTCCCAGTGGCTCTCATCTCAGTGTGCCATGCCCTTTTCCTACTTCATTGCAGTGGCTGGGCAGCAGAAATGCTGCTGGATATTCATAATTACACTGCTGAATTTAAAGAGATGGGAGCTAATGCCTTTCTACATTAATAAAAACTACAGCATGGCAAAGCAGCAGTAATCACAGGGAATGTTTATTGAATAGTGTTGATATATCAGGCATGATATGCAAAAAAATTCATTTCTCTTCACAATCACAATAGTATTATGACAATTTTTTTCAATAAGGAAATTGAAATGATGAAAAATGAAGCAATGTATTTAGGTTGTACAGTCTATTGGTGTATGAGCTGAAGTTCATGTCTTGTTCTGTCTGACTTCAAATCCTAGATTGTTATCCATTATCCGTATAGTGTTTCCCACTAAAGAAACCTTTCACCTACTAGGCTTCAACTGGCTTAAATGTTTGCTTGTTTAGAAGCTGTATTAATATGTTGCTTTTTTATTACAGAGCTTTTATCAGTTTAACTTTATTTGTTTGACTTTGGAGAATATTTTCTAATGAAACTTTAATTATAATTACCTGCTTTATCTTTTAACTTCTGTTCCCATTCCTTTTTTTATTCTGCTAAGAAGGGCTTTCATACTCTGCCTACCTCCTCTTGACTCCTTTGGCAAGTTCGTTTAGCTTGCCTAGTCAGGGCTGGCTTTCTTGACAAAGCCTCTAAGACACTTAAAGCAGTTTGGTGAGCAAACATATAATCCAGCACTTTCTAACCCATCAATTTGGAAGTTAGAGAAAACTAGTGATGAAAATGAGTTGTCAAATAAGATGTAACCTAATTTACTCATGTTAATTGTGACAGGTCTGGTGTTTGGTCACAAAGAGCACTTTATTGCTTAATACCAGTGTCCCACAGTGGGATTCCACTTGAATGGAAAATCAGCATCACATCAAGGAGAATGAAGGCTGTCTTTGCTTTTTTCAGCAATATCACTCATAGGCAAGCCTTGAACACTGACAACATGTAACATGGGGAGAAATGCCAGATATAGATGGGAGGCAGCAAACCACCTTGCCATGTATGTACCTATGCAACAACCCGACATGATCTGCACATGTACCCCAGAACCTAAAGTACAATAAAAAGAGAAGTGAACAAAGAAATGCTAATATCAATTTTATTCTCTCTGACTTTTTAGAGCACAATATGATCTGTGGCCCCCCAAACAACGTAATAGGCTAAACTGCAAGTTTAGGCCATTCTTTTAGCATCAATTTGAATTGTAATGGGTTAGGCAACTATGAAGAATGATTAAATAGTGATTTTATGATGAATATTTGATGTTACCGAACGATCATTTAAATTTTAATTTTGCATGTATTAAAATACTCTACATAATTAAGGAGATTAGATAACTTATTTTGCATTTCCTAAAAGTGGTAAGATAGAATCCTGTCCCCCATCACAATAATAATTATTCAAAATTAGTTTGTTTCTTCCAAATATTTAATCATGACTGTTATAGATCTTTATAAATGCAAAAATCCCAAATCTCTATGCTATCAGTATCACGTGAGCCCAATTATTCACAATGAAAATGTATAACCAGATGAGAAAGGGGAAATAGCAGTTTCTAAAGGGCATAGAAAATTGCATTCTGCTTCCAAGGGTATATGTTGTGATACATAAAGCAATCTAGGGAAGGCAAATAACCAGTATCAATTCAGATACACAATTACTTAGTAACCAATTGTGTTAGTATCTATTATGTGGAGTGTAACCCTTTATTATTATAACACAAAAGATAATTAGACCCAATGCAGTATTTTCTGGAAAATGTATTTTTCTCTATCAGTATAGATGTATCAATCATCTATCAATCCATTCATCTGTAGTACTTGATTAAAATACTGTGTGGAGAAAACAGGATTATATGCCTTTAATATGGGATAATGAACCCTAAAATCAGAACAAGAAGTAAATATTTTGTAAAAATGAACTATGCATTATTTGTATGTGCTATTTGCAGGAAAAAAAAACAACACATATATTTAGTAGGTGAAGGAGGATGGCTGCAGTATACCAACCTGGAAGCTATACACCCTCCTTGATTCCTGATTTCATTATGAACTTTAGGGATGGGAGACACTATTTTACCCCTCATTTTCCATATACAGGGTCCCTGTAGCATAGTACTACTGCCTCACTTCCTTATCCATCACTGACTCCTCCTCACTGATGGCAGCATTTTGCGAAAGCCAACCCAGCCCTTTTTTTCTACTTTTAGAATTCACTACCTCCACTTTTGTTCTTTGCTCTCGTGCACTCACATGAACTCCTGTGTGTCTCTGGATGTGTGAGTCTGTCTACTTTGGGGGTGACATGTTGGGAAGCTATTTGATGCAAGTTTGATGCCACATTCTCTAATCTGCTTTATCAGTCATAAAGCTGTTATTTAAATCTTGATCTATTTCCTATGCCTTATTTTAAAATCTATTCTGAACCTAAGACGGGAAGAAAACGGTATTATTTACTGACCTCATAAGATCCCAAAGGTGATGCTGAAGAGTCTGGAGCATATATTGCTATGAAATGTGAAAAACAAGGCCACCCTGTTGTAAATTCAAATAAAAGTAGCACTAAATTACAACAAATTGACACTGTTGCATTTTTAAGCGAAAATTTATTAAGAAATCTCTAATATATTAAGTAATTAAATATCAAAATCAAAAACTAAAATAATTTTCCTTTTGTATCCTTTGTGCATGCGTGCATGTGTGTGTGTGTGTGTGTGTTACATGGAGTCTTGTTCTGTCATCTAGGCTGGAGTGCAGTGGCACCACCTCAGCTCACTGCAACCTTTGCCTTCCAGATTCAAGTGATTCTCCTGCCTCAGCCTCCCAAGTAGCTGGGACTATGCCACCATGCCTGGTTAATTTTGTATTTTTAGTAGAGACAGGGTTTTTTACTGTGTTGGCCAGGCTCGTCTCAAGCTTCTGGCCTCAGGCGGTCTGCCTGCCTCAGCCTCCCAAAGTGTTGGGATTAGTGGCATGAGACACTACATCCAGTCAACTTCCTTTTTGTAGTCTTGAGAAACATTTAATTCCAGTGTATAAATCTTATGATTTTTTATTTCAAAATAAATGATTTAGGCTTTATGCCTGTGTTTTTTGTTGTGGTTCATTATGTACTTTGATCATTCAATGAAGTCATCCTCATGAAATAAAGCCCTTTCCCATTGCTTCAGCCCTGTTGCCTTTCTCCAAAACCAGGCTGATATAAGAATTAGTGCATGTTATTTACATACAGAACATTCCAAATAAAAAGAGGGGTACTTGTTTTAATGATTTCAGGGGTTTTATAGTTATTCAGTTTTAGGTCTAGGAGTATTCAGTCTCTTGAGAAGGACATTTTACAATACACATTTCACATCTTACAATACTTAGAAAACATAGGACAACTTCCTTAGAGTTCCTTATTAGATTTCTTCAGTTTTATGTCACCTATTTTTTAACATTCAATCAACAAATGGAAAATTTCACTTGTATTGTCAAAGATTTGATAAAGTTGAAGAATGAGGTTGTCTTGTCTTTCAGTTTTTTGTATATTCAGCATTTCTCCCAGTAAAGTTGTTATGATGCCAGATTTTCCATTTGGTTTACCAAATTACACATGCATTATTGCAAATGAGTTCTGTCATAAGAAATCCATAGTGAAAATATTGGAGGGAGTTAAAGTGCTCTTGATAACACTTGAAATTGCTCCATTAATCTGAGGACAAAAAGGATTGAGCCATTATGTTCCCAAATGGCATCAGGCAATGAATGGACAGCCTTTGCTAAAGTTTCTTTAAGTAATTTTTTCTGATGGTTAGGTCTAGAAGCAACCAATTGATACTGGTTAATGGAACTCATTGAATAGCATTTTAATACAAGTTTAAATCTTTATTTATGTTAACCGGCAATAGAGATAAGTTTTAAAGGGATATGCCAAATTATCTCTGTGAGTAAACAAATGCCAAATGTTTACAAAATAATAATATGTATCTTGACCTAAAGAGAATTGGTGATTATGATCATCCAATATAAATTTCCTTTTGTTAATTCCTTTGAATTATTTTAGCACTTATTTTCTTATAGTGGTTATTTGACCCTCTGAAATGTGACTTTATCACCATCACTGTGTACAGAAAGAGCAAAAGCTTTAGAATCAGACAAAATCTGGGTATGTCTGGCACTAATGAGCTATACATAGGACTTGGGCAATTTCCTCTTAACTGCTTTGAATCTGAAATTTCTTTGCTGTTAAATAGAGCAAACAATAAATACACCAGAGAAAATTTATGAGGATTTAAGAAATCTGAAAAGCCTTTAGCCAAGTCCCTGATGTGAAGTTGGTGCTCAACACTTTAAAAAATAACGGTCTCATCTTCCCGACTAAGGCATTGTATACTCCTGGAAAGATAACTGTGCTGCTCTCATTATTGTAGCAATAAATACTTGCTGCTGCTGCTGATGACAAATTCTCTTCATGAAGATTCATTTTCTGGCATAATTAGAGCTCTTACAAGGGTTTTCAGTGACTGAGAAGACAATACACATCCGACTTTAGAGAACTGCCTTGTACTCTTTGATTTGGTTCCTTTGGTTCTAGTTGACAAGAGATGAGGTGACCTGTCAGAAAAATTTCCTGTTTTATGAGTTTGGGGTTCCCTCTGTGAAACCTGGAGACTACAGTTCCCACACTCCATAGCCTGAAGGATTCTGGTTATATTCTGACAATTAGAGACTTTCATGAAGATTCACAGTAGGAAGGATGAGACACATCAGGTCAGGCACATCAGCAGATGGCTGACATGGATTTTGCCTGCAATTTGGGGGCATCTTCCTCAGAAACCCCTCTTTGGTGATAAAGGCAGATGAAATAACTGGTAGCAGCTTCCCTGTAACCTTAAAACTCTGAATTTCCCAAGAAAGCTCAAAGTCTACAGTGGCATCTGTTTTTCTGATCAAAATTTTATGGATACCTAGCACAAGTATCTTTCAGTTTAAATAGCTACTGTAAAAACTTTTTTAGCCATATTTATGGGCAAACAAACTAAACCTAAGCCACTTATGTATATTCACATGCATTAGAAAGACAGAGGAAAACTACCAACTTGTTGGTTTCAGATTCAAACAGGTTATTTTGATAGTGGTATCTTGCACATGGGAATAAATAAATGAAATCTTGAACAAATTTAATTACTAAAAGTCAGTTTTAGGTTGTCATTTGATTTCAATATCCTCTGCTTTCCTGTCAACTAAGTTTTAGTGAAAAGGAAAAAGGAAAAATAGTTATTTTGAGAGACTCATTTTGGTAAACAGGAAGCAAACTTTAGGTGGGCTCCCTTTTCTTTTTTGAGCAGTAGATATTTGAATGCATTTTTGGATTCTGTGAACTGTGAATGTTTACTTATTTAAAACATCTTAGAATGTTCCTGGGAAATATAGATCCGTATGATTAAAAACAAAACAAATGATTTGAATAATTCGGCTTCTCCAACTGTCAAGTAATACTACAAATTGGTTAATAGAGTGGAAATCCGTATGGGTTGTGCTTTGGAGCTAGATACCCAGATCCAATAGTTATGCCATTTCAGTCTGACTTCCTACTATGGTGAGGATAAAGAGATGGATTTGTAAAAATCTCTAATCCAGGAAGCTACAATCTCCTGGTAACTTTTTTTTTTTTTTTTTTTTTTTTTTGACACATGTAACATTTTATTGTAAAACGGTAGCCATTTGCATTTATAAATAAAGACACCATTCTCAGCATCCTCAGAAGGGGCAGCTAAGTTATTTAGCTTTTTGGGGATTCTGATTGAACATAACAGAAAATAGTGATAAATTAAGATTTAATATGGCAAAATTCACATAATTTAGAATCCGGCAGAGAGCACATGTGGCTTATTCAGGAATGGATAGTGAAGGGCCACCTTCTGCAACAGGAGTGACTGGGAAGTGACAAGCTGCAAATGCTTTTCTAACAATTGTTGACAATGTTGCCAAGATCATTCCCATAGCTCCCACTGTTGTGAAGGTTAAAACCCTTGGTGAGGCCATTTCAGGCTTATCTACAGTGCCTAAAGGCGTCCTCTTACCTGCTTGTTCTCCTGGTAACTTTAATTGTAGATTCTAGTATTTTATTTATGAAAGTGTGTTTAGGATCTATTATTCAATTGTAATGACTGGTTTAATGATATCATAAACAATTCTTTTTAATTACATGTAATTTATTAGAATTGGTCACATTATGCAAGAATTTTAAGATCAACCCAAGATTTAAGCAAATTTTACGGGGTTGTGGAGTTAACATGCTTTTAAGGTGTGTGAGAAGCTGGTAAAAATCAGTGTTGAGAAGCTGGTAAAAATGCGTGGGTGAGAGAGAGTCCATGGTCTATGATACCCATTGTCCTCTAGCCCTAGCATAGCTCTCACAACAGTGCACAGGAGGGTGAGAGCTTATACCTGCATGAACCCATCCTCATTTAAGATTCATGCCTGTCTGTGGGGGGTCAGTAATGTGTTCTTCATGACACTTAAAGTTTATAACATTTTATAACACTTACATAACACCTATGAATTCATTATTTTATCTGTTTCTCACAATCACCTTGTAAAACAGGCAAGAAAGATATTTTTCTCTCAAGCTGCAGAATCTAAAGGTCAAAGCACATAAATGTTTCGGCTAAGAATATCCACGAAGTTTCAGGTAGAACTTAGGCTAGAATCTGGGCGCACTGACCTCTAGCCCAATGTTGTTTGTAATGTTATTTGAGCAGTTTTAGTAGGCTTATTTTAATACCAAGCATGAGGAATGTCAAGTGAGAGAATCACACAGCTCTAATAGATAATAATAAAAAATGATATTGTTGGTAGAAAATAATTGCAAGCACTGTGAAAGATATAGAACCCTATATTCCAGATTTTCTCTCAAACATCAGTTTTATATCTTTTTGTTCAGCCAAGGCTGTTCTAGCAGCTATGCATTGTTGCCAGAATGAACAACTTCAAAGAAACCATCAGTTGTCTGGCAAGGCTTTTACCCCAGCACTGATTCAGTGAATTGATGCCAAGCTATTTGCACCATCTGTTGGGCATGAGTCATTGGAGGGAGGAAGGCTGGACAGCTGGAGCTGTCAGCTTTGAAATGCCACTTACAGGGGGAAATACCAGAATTCACATTGAGAGGGATAAAAACAAAATTCCCTGCTAGTCCAAAAAAAAAAAAAAAAAAAAAAAAAAAAGGCTGGTTAGATGTTATGGTATTTCTGATGAATGTCTTCCTTTTCCAGACATTCAGGACCCTTTTATTCATCGTGACCTCTTTTCGAAGGAAGATTTTATTGTGCCATATAAAAAAGGATGTGAGCAAAGACGTCCCATGTGAGAGTACAGTAATAAATTGAAGGGATATAATAATAGATTACACTGTATCTTCTTGATCTAAAGGCCTGAAAGCAGAGCATCTAAAACTTTTGTTTGATGTTGCATTAGAAGTAGAGTTATCCATTTATATCTGTATTTATTAACTTATTCATTCGTTCACTGAATGACTACTGTATTCCAAGAGCTGGTGAAAGAAAGAGAATAATTACCTTTATTGATTTTCTCTTATATATATTCTTTAAATATGGTGTTTTATTGAGTACCAGCAAGAATTCAATGGTACAAGAATTATTATCTTATTTTTTTCCATGAGGAAACCGAAGCACAGAGAGCAGCAGTGATTGTCCCAAGGTTACCAGATAAGTGAAAGACTAAAGATTGGAAACCTGGCATATATTTAAAATCTGTCAGTGCCAACAGTGTGACAGGACAAGTCTCTGTCAAAGTTATTTTGGGATGGGGCTCTTTATTCATATTTCAGATTTTTTCCTACTTGAGTATTTCCATACATCAAATTTACTTTGAATTGTAGGGAGGTTAAAATAAGGAAAGCCTTAAAAATACCAATAAGATTTGTTTTTTTAGCAATTGCACTCCTCTTCTCTATTTCCTTTTAATGCACATTCTAGTAGGTCCAAAATACGTTTTTATCTTTGACCATGGCCTATAAGACCTTGTTATAAATTTAATCTATGGTACAATTAATATTGACATTGGTAAATTTATGAACTACCCAAATATAAAAATTGTTTATAAATTTGAACATTTTCCCTTTTGATTTCCCTTGTTAAATTGGACAAGATATAATGTTAGTCCTTAGGCTGAGATAAGGACTATTAATTTGCTAATGAGCGTGTGGAATAGTGGATGGTCTCATATGCTGTCATTATAGTTTGGTACAAACTTTCTGGTAAACAGTTTGGAGATACATTAAAAGGGCCTAAAACTGTTCATAATCTAAGATACAGATTTTGTAACTTCACATTTATAAAATTATTAAAAGAAATTAGATATTTTTGGTATGAGAAGCCTTATTTCAGAATTATTCATGAAAATAATAAAGCATATATGTACAAGCCAAAAAGGTGAGTTAAATTGTCTATTTATATGAAAGAATATTATTAAGCAATATAAATATTTCAAGAAATTTTAATATAAATGGAAAATATAGTATGGTTTAATGTAAAAACTAAAAATATAAAATGTTAAATACAGAATACTTCTAATACAGCGAACAGTAGTTCTCAAAATGTCTAAGCAAGCATCACTAGCATCACCTGAGACCTTGTGAGAAATACAAATTCTTGGCACCTCACTCAGACTTACTGCATCAGAAACTCTATGACTGGGAACAGGTAATCTGTGTGTTAAAAAGTCTTCTAGGTAGTTCTGATGCTTGCAAAATTTCATACCGTGGATATAAATTATGGAAAAAAATACTAGAAGATAATGAACCAAATCATTCACTGTGATGAATTCTTGCATTTATCACAGGAGAATTATAGGTGATTTCAAGTTTTTTCTTTATTTTCAAGGCTCTCTAATTAATTGATATGAATTTCATCATTCGAACACTATATTTTAATTTAGAAAATTCAGATAATGCCAAAAAAAGCAGAAATTGTCATAATTACACTATGCTGAAAATTCGAAAAAAAATAAGAATGGAATTTTTTTTTTTTACCTCTCAAATTTCAACCTTTGGAAGTAACCACTATTAATAATACATACCCTATAATCATACTTTAAAATTAAAATGGAAACTTGCCAAGCATAATGGGCTAGAGGATGCTGGATTTTATTTAAATAAAAAGTAATATATCATGGACATCTTTCCAGGTCAATAGATTATATCTACTTATTCTTTTTTATTGCATCCTTAATATTCCATAGCGAGGATATGCCATAATTTATACTACCATTTTATTTTGATGACCATTTAAACTATTTTCAATTTATTGCTTCCATAAAACAGTGCTACAATGAAAATTCTGTCTTCATGGCATTTACAGTAATAGATTAAAATATAATTGATGAAAACCATGAAATATTCTGATAAATGAAATTGTTCAACAAATCTTTATTTACTGCTATGAAAACTTACTCCCTCCTTTTTATTTCATAGAATTTGCCATATCTTATGGAGAAACAGTGGGTTAATCTTCATTGACAAGCAGCTCTGTTCAGTCAGGGTGCTCTATAATAATGAGTCCTGTATTCTAATAATTAAGTTACATGAATATACATTATCCAATTTTAGTAATTACATTTACCATTCTTAAATGAAAATAAAAATTGGTCATAATGGAATAGCAAACTGAAAGACTATACGTTGATGTTAGCATTCTTATATTTGTTAATATAATTGGGTTTGAAATCAATTCAGTCACACAGAAAAATCAACTCTAGATGAAAACCTCTTACCTAAGCTTATTAAACAATTGCTTATAAAATGAGGATTTCACTGGAAATATTTATTTCCTAAGAAATATGGTAATGTTAATGGGAAACATATACTACTCAGATTAGAATATTTTTGTTAACTTAGTGAAAATATCTAGATTACTACACCCTTGTAATCTCATTTCAACTTTTTAATGACTCTTTATTAATGATGGTATTATCTGTTTAGTATTTATTAAAAATCAACAGAATACACTTGATACAGTTTATAAGCTCATAATTTGTAAGCTCTTATATTCTGTGTAACATCACAGAATACCATATAATTGTAAAAAACTACAAAAATATATACTTGTCATTTGAAAGTCTTTCAAGGCAAATCCTCATAACAAAATTTCATTTGGTGTAATAAAAAGTTCTATTAAAATATCTAACCAATGTTAATTCAGTCATTTCACATGGTGTTTAGGTTAGTAAGTCTCTAGATTTTACAATAAATGCCTTCATCTTTGGGTTATACTGAAATAAATTTCCTCCCTCCCTCACCTCCTCCTCCCCCTCCATTCCCTTCCCTCTCCCTCTCCATTCCCTTTCCCCTCCCCCCCCATCCCTCCCCCCCCCCCCCCCTCCCCCCCCCCCCCCCCATTCCCTTCCCTCTCCCTCTCCATTCCCTTCCCCCTCCCTCTCCATTCCTTTCCCCCTCCCTCTCCATTCCTATCCCCCTCCCCTTTCCCTTCCCCCTCCCCTCTCCTCCCTTACTATTTTTTGAGATGGAGTCTCTCTCTGTCACCCAGGCTGGAGTTCAGTGGCGCAATCTTGGCTCATCGCAACTTCCGCCTCCTGGGTTCAAGTGATTCTCCTACCTCAGTCTCCCAGGTAGCTGAGATTACAGGTGCATGCCACCATGCCCAGCTAATTTGTGTGTGTGTGTGTGTGTGTGTGTGTGTGTGTGTGTGTGTGTGTGTATTTTTAGTAAAGATGGAGTTTCACCATGTTGGCCAGGCTGGTCTCGAACTCATGACCTCAACCATGCCCAGCCACTATTTTTTTCATCAGAAAAGCTAAATAGATTGCAAATACAAAAATTTTTAATCTTGTATTATCATTCTTTTTTCATATACCTATTTTCATTTTTTAGTCTCATGAAATGAACAGTTTTGTAACCTAGTTTTTTCTTTAGAGCATAATTTGCTTGCATGCTGATTGATAGTATTCATAAGCATAATTTTTAATTACCACAGATGCCCCATTACATGTTTGTCCATAGTTAATCTAAGTCACCTCTTTATTGTTGGACAAGAACTTTATGTTCCTTTTTCACTCATAAATAACATCAAAGTGAGACTACTCAGGTATATATTGTTTTACCCATTATAATTTATTTTCTTATGACGTTGCTTTAAGTTAAATATCTGGGTTAATCAAATAGACATAGAACATTTTACTTATCTATTTTAGTTTAACAATATAACACTACTGAAAATGAAAACTCAAAAGAATTCACTGTTGAGAATCAAACTGATATATCCACTACTTATAAAACACATATATATTATTTATACATTCATACACACATATATTTGGCAAATCCCCATTATTGATTATATTACTTAGTACTGAATCTTAAATATGTGAAATAATAAAGCCTGAATAGGGAATTTGAGATACAGACTTGGGTATTGAAGAACCAGTCAATCATACATAAACCTTTCCAATAAATAAGCATTAAAAAAAAAATAAAGAGCTTTCCATGTAGTTGCATGTGACCCAAACCACCAATGCCTTGTTGTTCTTGTTACAAATACTCTTTTTACAAGTGATCCTGTTCAGTAATTTTATGTCTGTTCACTAGGCATGTCCAAATATGCTGCTTGTACTGAAGGTAAGAAAGTGAACTAGGAGAGTTTAAAAGTCTCTAACAATTATTTATGTTGACAGAATTCAGTAGCAATGAATATTCAGTTTTTTTTCTCCCCCCTTTCCAACTGTAATTGTCCTTTTACTCAAAAAAAGAAAAATAAAAAAAAAAAAAAAAAAAAAAGGAAAAGAAAGAAAAAACCCGAAATGAAGCAAGCACATTATATACCCATGCTCATGCTCCCAGGACCTAAGACGTAGTCTGGCGATAAACCAGTCCAGCAGTAATTGGAGAAGAAAAGAGTGCATGGTGGTGAGCTCCTTAAACTTTTTCCCAGTTGGGTTCAGAACATTCCTTTCACTTCTTAATTCATTCCAGATAGGCTACCTATCAGGTCAGTTTCATCTCTAGTTTCTACTTACTAGGGATATGATTTCTAGCAATATAGTCACAAAAACAAAATTTAATTAAAGCAAAAGCAAATTAAAGGTCCAGTGGAGTTCATTATAATGGGTTCTTACGTATATTTTTATTTTATCAAGAATATAAATAAACCTGTTAGAGGTTTCCTTCACTTCCTTCTTGGAAGCCACTTGCCAATTTAATGTATATATTTGAATCACACAAGAGGATACCTTGCAAAGCCAATAATATCCTTGTGTATCAGCATTTCACGACAGACGTGATGTGTTTGTAACTAATTTTGTAGGAAATATATTCATAAATGAAAGAAATACTGGTGTATCTTTTTCCATTATAATACTGTATCCCACACTTCAAACTAGGAAAATGCTTTCAAAGAGTCTAACCCTTGTCTCTGTCATGAGGACCAGATTTCAGCTTGCACAGGACATTTACGTGGATTTGTTTTCTAGAAAAATGATGGGTGAAATAATCATGCTCTCTGGACAGAAAACAAGAACTTCTTTATCAGTTAAATCTATCTTAATAATAAATAAATATTGCCCTTAGTATATGTCACATATTTTTCTATGCAGCTAACTATATATTAACTCATTCAATTCTTATTATAACCATATGAGATGATACTCTTTTTATCTGCTTTTTATGGATGAGGAGACTGAAGCACAGAGAGATTAAGTAAGTCACCCAAGGTTGGGCGTGGCGGCTCATGCCTGTAATCCCAGCACTTTGGGAAGCCGAGGCAGGCTGATAACAAGGTCAGGAGATTAACACCATCCTGACCAACATGGTGAAACCCTGTCTCTATTAAAAATACAAAAATTAGCTGGGTGTGGTGGCACGTGCCTGTAATCCCAGCTACTTGGGAGACTGAGGCAGGAGAATCATTTGAACCAGGGAGTCCGAGGTTGCAGTGAGCTGAGATCACTCCACTGCTCTTCAGCCTGGGGTCAGAGTGAGGATCTATCTCATAAAGGAAAAAAAAAAGAAAAAAGTAGTGTCACCTGAGGTCACATGGCTACCAGACAGTAGAGTGGGGAGTCAAATGCCAGCTATCCAAGTCCAGAATGCATGCTGTCAGTCACTACTTCTACTGGAGGCTGATGAGGAGGCAGGATAGGGAGAGTTGGTACTGGAGTGTCTATGCTCGCTGATTCATGTTTTCCTAGTGCAGACTGTACCTAAGGAAGTAGGAGAGACTAATGTCCAGGCCACAGACCAGTGTTACAGTAGTGTGTAGATCTTTATATCTCAAAGTTAGCGTATGCAAGAATCTTCTGAAGAACTTGTTAAAACAGATTCCTTGGCCTCATTGGCAGATAATCTCTTTCAATAGTTTGAGCATAAAGACCTGTATTTCTAATGAGTTGCCAGGAGGTGCTAATGCTAGCCTAGTCCAGGGATCACATTTTGAGTAGCATGGGTGTAAGGGATACGAGGACCCAGAAAAGCAGAGACAAATCGTATCCTCAATAGTATGAGATGCAGCTTTGATTAACAAACAAAAAGTTGTCCGGTGAATTAAAAGCCAGAATGGCAACTGCCAACAAGATTGTCTTTGTTATGGCAGTGGAGACTAATTTCTGCAGACAGTCATTGTAACTTAGCCAGGGCTTCTCAGAAAATGAGGATTGAGGAGATCTGAGCTCAGTAACCAGACAGCCAAGTCAGCCCAGTTACGGGAGGTGGATTTGACATGGGACACTTGAAAAGGATGTTTCTGGACCCTTTAAGTTTTACAGCAAGCTAACAATTTGTGCCTTGCATTATTTCTCAGGAATGAGAAACTGTGAGTAGTTATGGTTTAAGTTTGTCAATTGATGGTTTCAAAGTGCTTGAATGTTAGTCTAGCTGCTCCACATTTGCTGAATATTAGAATGTCTTTTCTGTTAATTATATTAAATGTTTTATGGTCAGTTTTCTTTTTTCTGTTTTACTCTTCTTCCCTTCTTTTGTTCCAGAAACATTTACAGAACAACTACCATGTACTAAGCTTTGTAAGTAGATAATAGGTATTATGGAGTTTGTGGACAAACAGGAGGAAACACACACTAAACATTCAATGAAGCAAGTACTCCATGGGGATAGGTGTGGATAGTTGTGTTGGTAACTCTGTGAAAGACTGGACATCATTGCATACAATACTACGTCTACTACAGGGAAATTTCCATACTGGAGAAGACCCAGTTGCCTTTATTCTGTAGTATCTATTATATCATTATATGGAAAAGATAAATGTCTCTTAATTTGATTTTTGGTTGTGCCTTTCTTGAACAAGAAAACAAGGGGATGTCTTATATACCTGCAGATATTTATACTAATTTTTCCCCATTAAATCATGTAAATGTCTAAACTCCTTAAAGATTAGTGTCACTTCTCTGTTGACCATTTGACCTACAGGGACATAGCTCTATTCCATTGTCTGTTTCAGGTTATAAAGCTACTACAGGTCAGTGACCTAGAGCTATGTAATTAATTTCTCAGCACTGAAAGCTTTATGCACGATTAGGTGCTTAAATGCATTTTTACTTTAGGGATAATGTTACTGAGATTTTCCTATGAATTTGATTGATAGTATAAATAATGCTTGATTTTCCAAAGATAATACTAATGGTTGTGTTTAATACAGTGTTAAGAAGATTTGCTTGAAAGCCAGGGCTTCAAAAGCAGTGAGAAATCCATGAATAACATACATTGTCCTTTTCTTATGCCATAGAGCCATATGCTTATATAGCATTGGCTATTTTTGGCTAAATTTTTGGGGACTATGAGGAGTGAGGGCTAAATGTGAACTGCCACAAGAAGTTACAATAGATTTATAAAGCATATTAACACCAAACTTTAATAAATGTCACAGAGGTAAGTAAAATCATGTATTAAAATATATAATTATTTACATAGAAATTTTGAATCTTTCCACTAAAGGTTTTCTATATAAGTAATAAGAAAGTTGTAACCATTTTTATGATCCCTAGCCCTCTGATGTGATAAAGCTGAAACCAACTAACTTGCTAAAAGTCTTCCAAAGCTATTTTTTCCCTAGAATTTTATATATTTACCACTAAATTAGAATATGTGTACAGGCATATTCTAAGTTTGTATAATATGTTTTTTTCAAAGCATGGACATCCCAAACAAGTGAAATCGACACAATCCTCACCTTATCAGTTCCCACGCACACACGTGCAGGCTCTGAGGTGCTTCATTGGGTTTGCAGAGAAGATACTGATCCATCCCGCTTACTCCCCCTTCCCCAATGCTTCCTAACAAAACCATCCCTACCATTTCCTGCAAACTGACTCCCACAAAGGCCTTGAACCATCCAGGCTTAGATACATGCAAATTCTTCCTGAATGTATTGAAATGCACCTTTCTTCCTTAAAAAAAAAAAAAAATTGTAGAATATGCCTGTACACATAAATTTGTAGAATATGCCTCAGACATATTGTAAGCTTGGTTCCAGAACACTGCAATAGAGCAAATACTGCAATAAAATGAGTCACACAAATTTTCTGGTTTCCCAGTGCATATAACAGCTGTATTTACACTATACTGGAGTCTATTAAATGTTTAATAGCATTACCTCTAAAAATGTACATACCTTAATTAAAAAATACTTTATTGCTAAAATTGTTACAATCATCTGAGCCTGCAACGAGTCATAATCTTTTTGCTGATGGAGGTTCTTATCTGAATGTCGAAGGCCGCTGACTGATTAGGATGGTGGTTGCTAAAGGCTGGAGTGACTGTGGCAATTTCATGAAATGAGAGAACAATGAAATTTGCTACATTGATCGACTGTTTGTTCCAGGAAAGATTTTTCTGTAGCATGCAATGCTGTTGGATAGCATTTTTCCTATCGTAGAAACTCTTTTAAGATTGGAGTTAATCCTCTCAAGTCCTGTTGCTGCTTTACCAACTAAGTTTACGTAATATTCCAGATCTTTTGTTGTCATTTTAACGATATTAAAAATACCTTTATTGGTAGTAGTTTCAATCTCAAAAAACACTATTTGCTCATTCATAGGAAGCAATTCCTCATCCATTCAAGTTTTATCATGTGATTGAACAATTCAGTCACATCTTCAGCTTCCACTTCTATTTCTAGTTTTCTTGATATTTCCACTACATCTGCAGTTACTTCTTCCACTGAAGTCTTGAACCTTTCAAAGTCATCCATGACAGTTGGAATCAACTTCTTTCTAACTCCTATGTTGATATTTTGACTTCCTCCCATGAATGATGAATGTTCTTAATTGTATCTAGAATAGTAAATCTTTTCTAGAAGGCTTTCAGTTTACTTTGCCCAGATTTATCAGAGTGATCCCTATTATGGCAGCTATAGCCTTATGAAACGTATTTCTTAAATAATAAGACTTGCAAGTCAAAATGACTCCTTTATCCATGAACTGCAGAATGAATGTTGTGTTAGCAGGCATAAAAACATTGTAAATCACCATCAGAGCTCTTGGGTGACTAGGTACATTCTCAATAAGCAGTAATGTTTTGAAAGGAATCTTTTGTTCTGAGCAGCAGATCTCAACATCTGACTGAAAATATTTAGTAAAGTGTGTTGTAAAGAGGTATGCTGTCATCCAGGCTTACTCTTCCATTTATAGAACATAGGCAGAGTAGATTTAGGATAATTCTTAAGGATCCAAGAATTTTTGGAATGATATATGATCATTGGCTTCAACTTAAAGTGACCAGCTGCATTTAGCCATTAACAAGAAGACCTGTACTTCGAAGCTTTGAAGCTAAGCATTGACCTCTCTCTAGCTATGGAAGTCCTAGATGGCATTTTCTTCTAATAGAAGGCTGTTTCATATACATTGAAAAATCTGTTGTTTAGTGTAGCCACCTACATCAATGATCTTTGCTAGAACTTTTGGATACCTTGCTACAGATTATCCTTGCACTTTTATATTATGAAGGTGGCTACCTTTCTTAAGCCTTGTGAATCAACCTCTGATAGTTTCAGACTTTTCTTTGGTAGCTTCCTTTCTCAGCCTTCATTAAATGTGAGAGAATTAGGGCCTCGTTCTAGATTATGCTTTGGCTTAAGGGAATGTTGTGGCTGGTTTGATCTTCTATCCAGGTCTCTGATTAATATTTATTCCGTATCAGCAGTAAAGCTGTTTCACTTTGTTATTTGTGTGTTTACTGGAGTAGCATATTTAATTTCTTTGAGAAACTTTTCCTTTGCATTCACAGCTTGGCTAACTGTTCAGAGCAAGAAGCCTAGCTTTTGGCCTATCTTGGGTTTATTTGTGCCTTTCTCACAGAGCCTAGTCATTTTTAGTGTTTGATGTCAAGCGAGAGGCTTGTGGCTCTTTCTATCATTAGAACACCTAGAGGCCATTATAGGGCTATTAATTGGCTTAATTTCAATATTATCATGTGTCAGGGAATAGGGAAGCTAGAGGAAAGGCATAGAAATGAAGAAACAGCCAGTTGGTGGAGCAGTGAGAACACACATTTATCATTTAAGTTCAGTACCTTCTATGAGTGTGCCTCAGGACATTCCAAATCAATTATAATAGTAACATTAAGGATTACTATTCACAGATCACCGTTAACAGATATAATAGTGAAAATTTTAAATATGAGAATTACCAAAATATGAGACAGACACAAAGTGAGCCCATTCTGTTGGACAACTGATGCCCGTAGACTCGCTGGGTGCAGGGTTGTCACAAACCTAGCATTGGCTAGAAACGCAGTGTTTGAGAGGTGCAATAAAAGCAGGTATGCCTCTGTCCTGAAAAAATATTTTGTTTACCTTCAAAGAATGAACGTATTTCTAGACACCACCCCCTTTTTAGTCTCAGCCGTCCTCATGTTATTCTGCTCCTTGGGCTATGTAGCAGTACGGGTAGTCCCCAGTTACAACCTTGAGTTTTGTGGTTGATAGGAAGTCGTGGCATACATGGACTCTAGACTTGGGAAAGTAAATATCACCTAAATTGTCATAGGGTCATTTTTCACAATCACTTTGAGAATCAGAAACTCATTTGTAAATCTTGAGCTTTCTGTGAAATTTGGTGGCGTGGTTGTGCTGACTGTGGCAGTTGTTTTTAGAAAGTGTGTAGGTCTTTATTCACATTGAACCCTCTGCGGCTTGTTACTTTTTCACTGGGTTTTAAAATTTTGCCTGCAATTCGTATTGCTGACATAAGATGGTAAAGATGCCTTGTTGTAAATCAGAGCCTTCCAAGTGGGAGAGAAAGATAATGTATGTTACCTAGGAAAAAGAATATTTATATATAAAGTGCAAATACATGCACACACTAAAATCATGACAGGGCACACGTTTCTCTAGGAAAATAAGTAGAAGTACTCCTTTAGGCAAGAATTGGATAGATGGAAATACTTTGAAAACATTGGAGGTGTTCTATAAATTCTAACCTTATTTAACTACTAGTTTTAGATTGCATTTTGTGTTACATATTTAAAATTTCAATGAGATTTCTCTGGGACTTGTGAAACAATGTTGAGTCTTGGCATTGGCTTGACTATCTGTACGCACTAGCAGCTTGGCATAGTGGGTTATCAAGCTGCTTAAGCCTATGGAACCTCAGAAGGGTCTTTATTCCAGGCCTACTGTTTTTGCAACAACAAAAAAGCCTATCTTGTCTGGCCGTCCAGAAGGTGTGAAAGCTGATCGATTCAGTGTTCCTCTTTTTCCTTCCTGCACTAAATCTTATTTACTTACTCTGTTTCTTAGTACACCCTTCTCTGGGACTCTTTTCTGTTAAATTTGGGAAACATTGTAGCTACTTTATTTATATTCATGCCTAAAATACACATTTGTTCAGCTTTTTCTCAAGGATGAATCCAGCTCAACTAAACTTAGACATTGTGGATAAACATTTTTGTCTTTCGATGACTCTCTCCTTATACTGTGGAAATCTAAAACGAGTTTGTTCCTGGTCGCTGTGCATTTACCTGATTTCCTTTTGCCTACCTAGCACCTATTAGATTTAGGTCTTAATTTTTCCAGCTCTCTGGTTTTTTCATTTTCTCATTCTGGGTTCTTTGCTGACAACGTTTGTTACCACAGCCCTCAGTTCCCTCCTTTGTAAAAATGATAACATTTTCTTACATAGCTGCTGTAAGAATTAAAGGAAATTAACATGTAAAAAACAGTTTAGCCCAACGTTTGGCACAGAACATGAATATTTGGGGATTTTTTTTTCTGTAATTAAAAAGTATATTTTTATATCAAAAAGGACATATCCAGATAACTACTAAAGTCTCTATCTGATGGACTAATGTAGAATCATATTAGTAGATGTATTCAAATTTTAAGGAACTGTGAAATACATAATATCAAGTAGCATGAGAAAGAATATAACATCTCGAAGAGCAGTCTATTAATAATTTGAACCACATATATGCATGATGTAACATTCATACTGTCAAACTTACAAATTAAAAGTTTTCTAACACATTTGATTTGAAGGGAAATTTTCAAATTTTAATATATAGTCAATAATACATTTTTCTTATGAAAACTTAAATATTATAGATAAAGTTAAGATTCCTGTTTTATTTCTAGTCAGTTTTCCTCACCCTCTCTAGGATAATAATAATAATCTGCTTCATATGCATCTATAATTCTGTTATTTTTATACATATATGCAGAATACATAGAAACGTCATTTTTATATAAAATGTGTATAAATGGTATTATACATATATTTTGTAACAATTTTTTCACCCAACAATATATCTTGATGAACGTTCTGTGTTACTACATATAGATATCTCTTTTTAACTGTTGCTTAGAATTGATATATTACTGAATTATATTTTCTATGGTACGTTAGGGAAAAGAAGTACCTCTTCCCTTGGCCTCACATATCACAAACCCAAATGATAAATTTTTTAATAACTTAAGGGCACTTATCATTCTGAATCTGGTACTAAGGGATGTCATTGAACAACTGTATCTCAAGCATCCATTTTATGATGAATTCAATTCAGGTCCCAGGGAAATGTCTTTCCATAGCTCTTGACCTATGCCTACAAACGAAAAGTCGTTAATCCCCAAGGAAACGACTCTGTGGGTGCTGCTGCTGCCATATCAGACATGAACACTGCCTTAGAGTTTGTGGACAATTTTATCCATTGAATCCTTAAAATAAGAGAAAGGACAAATTAATTAGCATGTCCATTTCTTCTTCTTAGAATATTTAATAGATTTTTTCAAAATAAAATATTGCTTTCAATAATAACCCTGAGTGCATATTTTTTTCTTTTCTGTTCGTTGTTCCAATCAAAGTGCAATAAATTAGCATAGTAATCACAACAGTGCTAGATGGTGCTTTGGAAACATTTTACAGTATTAAACAATCTACAGTGCTATTATAAAACCCAGGTATATCACAGGTGATGTAGGATGATAATTACATTGGTCACTAGCTGGATTTTAAACTGTAAGACTGAGAATAATTTTCTTTTTCTAAAACTATTTAATAGGATTTAATTAAACATTCAGAAACTAAATGTAAATGTTGGTTTTATTTAAATAATATTGATTTAAATAGTGAAATTAAAATTTTTAATCCAAATTTTAGCATTTAATTGTGAATACTTTAAAATTAGCTTTTCACATATAGAACTTATATTATTATTTTTAACATACGTAGATGGAAAAATAAAAGTAGATGGGTAATTTTGGGAGAAATCAAGTGAGAGAAGAAATTAAAAATGTTATGTTTATAAAGTACATATTTAGCAAGTGAGAGTGCACAAAACAAAAATTGTAAACAGCATATTTTTATTATGCGTACGATTTAACAGAGCAGAAATAAAGGAAGCTGAAATTAATAAGAATTTCATGGATTATACATCTGTTGTAGAAAGTGTAAATGTCAACACTAAATTTACACTTACAATAAAAAGTTTAAAATGAAACACTTTTTAGGAAAACTAAAAAAACAATTTTGAACATTCAGCATTAGCTTAAAACATGATGGTGAGTATACATGTAATAATGATGCTAACATGACTGGTATTTAGGCCAGAATATATATTATATACTTGCAAACATTGCATGACTTATTTGGCAGCATACTGTAAATTTATCCCCATGGGTTGTGGCCTCAACTATGCCAGGAGTGATGCTCTTCCATGCAACAAGTCAAAGATCACATCTGATCTGTGTGCCCAAATATTGAACGTTTTGATGAATCACATATCAGATTTGACATGAAATCACCTGTTGATGCATGATGAGAATGTCAGCTGAACACTGTTAAAACAATTATATACAATTTAGATGAGACGTGAATAAAATGCAGTGGAATAGTTATGTGAAACAATAGCAGATCTTCAAATAAATGCAAACCATGCTTTTGAGTGAACACTAAACTAATTTTGAATATGTATTATTAAGTCATTTGATTATAAACTCTTGCTCATTATTAAAAATGTTAACAAAAGTGTACCAAATATGTCAATATTTCATCTTTCAAAAATTAGAAAATTTTTTTAGTTTACAGAAAAATTTAATAGAAATGAAGTTTTTGTGACATATGCAAAAATTAACATTTAGATGAAACATAATAATTATATGACTATAAAGGAAAAGATTTATGAACAAATAAGCCTAAAACTAATTTTTTTCTCTAAAATACACATAAACTCAAAAAACTAATTTTTTACTGAGATTATTTCTGGTAGTTCTAGATCAAGATATAATCTCAGAGATTTAACCAAAGTGTACAGCATACTAATTTTTAATTTGTTTTTCTTTATAATGCTTCTGCAGTGAAAAATGAAATAACTTAAAAACATTTTTATTAACCTAGATATTGATTTAAGTGTTATGGAAAATTATGACACTTAAATGGGGTAGTGATTTATACAACCAAATGAAAATATTTTATAATATTTTCTACAACAGTTGGAATTTATCATATGTAGTCTATTACAGTGTTTGAATATATAAAACGATGTAAAATTTATTCAGTTTTAGTTTATATATTATTATTAATTCCGTGACAATTCCAGCTTATATGTTTTCAGCAGTGAAAAATGACTCCTAATTACAATGAATAAAAACTATGTAAACCCTGCAGTGTCTCAGAAGGCTATCTAATTTGACATTAATATCAACAGAACAAAAACTGTGTGAAAGTCTGGATTATAGCATAGTCTAATAATTGTACTGAAGTAAAAGCAAAAAAGATTCATGAAATGATAAATGTATGTATAATAAATTTATGTTATTGATTCAAATATTGCTCACTCATTAAGAGACTATTTAGACCATAGCAATAATAACTAAGTCACTTGATATTTGACTAACTTTCAGTAATTCAAAAAACGTAGCATTAAACCTGTTTCCAATGTTAAGACGATGAATGTATACTTGCAAAAATAGGAGAACACATTTTCTTAAAAGTTATAATCTTGTTATACAACCTTTTCTGCGTCATAACATATCCTTTTAGTTTTTAAAATATAACTGAACTGCCCTGATTTGGGCATCCATTTGTCCTTCACCCGCCCTGCCCAGTGCTACACTGGCACTGGTTTCTTGATATTTTTGCCAATACTCAGATAATCAATCATATCTTCTGCATGTTTTCCTTGCTAAATATTAGTATGTCTTACTCATTATATCATTGGTTAGGTTGTCCCCTTCTACTCTCAGTTGCCTTCACAACTGAAGTACCCTTACTTTCCTAAGTTCTGGGAAGTTCTTTTATTTCTTTTCTATCTTCATATTCCTCAGTGTTGGAATAGCAAGAGAATATGTAGGCACTTTTGAATCTGATCCCAACTTCTCTTTCATTTTCATATATTTTCCTCTGTACCCTGGTGTGTGACATCCATAGTGTTGACTTTTTTCACAAATTACAAGTTGGGGATACCTGCATCTATGTTTATCTTTTTACTTGAGATTCATGTTGAGGGGAAGGTAAGGGATGAGTTGAGGCAGTTTCGCTACAACCTCTCCTCACTGGGATTCAGAGGAGAGGAAAGCCCAGCCATTGCTGGTATTATTTGGCTGGCCTTATAAGAAGAAAAGTGTTCCCTTTCTTCTCGGGCATCACAAGCCACCAATGTGTGGTCCTGTCTGAACCAAGTCCACACTCTGTTCTGACCTAAGGAGGACAACCCTGCTGGGAGAGATGAAGCTGGGGGATAGAACAGAGAATGTTTTCTATCCGACTGTTCCTCCTGCACTGTCTCAGATATTCACTTAGCACTTGATTTTAGATCCTCCAGTGCATTTCTCCTGTCCAAGCACTTTGGTTTCCTTATTCAAGCACGGTGTTATGCATGTTTTAGAGATTATTGAGAGTAATTTCCTTAGTAGTCCTCTAGAGAGTCCCCTTTCTTTTATCTAGCATCTATCTGTATCTAATATACATCCATCCACTCCTATATCTAACTAGCTTTTTCTTATTTTCTAGTTTTTCTAAGGATCTGTGGTGTAGGAGAAAGGTATGTGTGCTGGGGGCACTATCTAGAATCAAATACATTGACTTTTTGTATAATGCTTCCCTGCTTCCAAAGCACTTTAAGATCCATAAGAGCATTTGCACCTCACAAGATGTTTTAAGTAAAAATAAAATATAAGCTCTTGCTCTTCCTCTTTTCTTCTCTTTCTTGAAATAATTTATTCCAAATCCATTTGGCAGGACTAAGGAAGAGAGACATTGGTTCTGGTGTATGGAGGTGACTTGGGTGGTTCAGAGTGAGTGTAGAAGACCACATATGGTGCAGATACATCCACACATGGGAATGGCCTAGTGCTGGGTGTTATAACCCAAGCAGGGATAATAAGGTGGGAATTTATATGGGAAGATAACCAAAAGAGGAGTCAGACATGAGAGGGGTGACATGGACTTCTGCTACAGGGGCATCTTACAGTGGAGACTAAGCATTTGTGAGGAGAGTATCTGTATGGGGGAAGGGAGTGATTGCAGTTGTGGCGATGGGAAATTGGTTATGTGCAGGGGTTGTGACCAAATCAGTAATGATTCAGGATCCAGGCTTCTAACTGTCAAAGAGTACTCAAATATGGTGAGGCAAAAAACTAGAATGAACTGTGTGGTGATGGACAGAAATTGAATGTATTGTGTAAACTTATGGATTCTATATAGATAGCGCTCTCTCTCTCTCCCCCTCTCTCTCTCTCTCTCTCTGTCGTGTGTGTGTGTGTGTGTGTGTGTGTGTGTGTGTGTGTGTGTATGTGAATTCCTTTATTTTGTCCACTGAGAGGTCCTGGGAGAAGTGACACCCTCTACCAACAAGTACCTCTAGTGTTCAGATATTGGATTGTAAACACTGTTCTGCATTACAATGAAACTAATGTTTCTTGGAGAAATGGTTAATTCCTGGACTGTTGGATAAATGTTCAAAATAAGCCTAGAACACCTTGTGCCAGAAAACAAAGTACACAGAAAATGATTGGGTCATGTCAAATGGCCTCTTTTGAGCTCAAGCATCAAAATAAGTAGTAGTTGCAGTTGATTATAATCCATTAACAGACTATAAATCCATGAGTCTATACTGATATAGACAAATGATTATATTGAAAGATTAATTAGAAATGAGATATTTAAATAGTTCTGTAATAATGTCCCCTGAAATATTTATTAGCTCCAAAGTAATAAGTATTAACATTTTATTAGAGAGGCCTGAAAGACACCACCCGATAAAATAATCAGTTACCAATACCACTAATGAGAAAAATCAAAACGTGTACCAATGTATAGGATGCATTGAGAACACAGAATCACTTTTGTTTTATTCCTGCCAAAGATTTGTAATATGGGCCTAATTGTGAGAATATGTCAGGCGAAGCTAAATTGAGGAACATTTGACAAAATAATTGGACAGCAATTTGCAAAAGTGTCAAGATATGAAAGTCAGAATAAGACTGGTATCTCCTCCAAATTAAAAGAGAATGAAAACAAAGGCACACATAATTCTTAACTGGATTCTTTTACTATGAAAAACATTACTGGATCAGTGCTGATCCTTGAATGAAGTCTGAGGATTCGATGGTGGCAGCATATCATTGCTCATTGTCTGATATTAATGGTGGTTTTATCATTATGTAGGAGAATGTCATTACTTTTTAAAAACAATAAAATTGTTTAAAAACTTAAGTATTTAAAGAAGTACTTAATATGACAGCAGATTATTCTGAAATGTCTAAAAAAAGTAAAATTTCTGTTTTCTTGCAACTTTTCCACATTTTGAAATTGTTAGAAAATTAAAATAATTTCAGTGTATTTATATTAAGATATATATTGAATATTCCTCTAAGGGCTTATCATATATTAAGCTATTCAGTCCTTGCAGCCACATGGTAAAGTAGGTGCTATTATTATCCCCATTACACAGAATAGAAAACTGAGGCTTAGAGGAGTTAAGTAACTTCATCATATTTACATGGCTAGGAAGGGGTGAAATTGTTGTGAACTAAGGCATCCACATGGCAAAGCCTTCCCTTTTAACTACTATGCTTCCCAGCATCATGGAAGTTCAGATGTTTACAAATAATCTTATCAGTCTTCCAAAAACATTTTCTATAATTTGGATCTGGGGAAATTCTCCTTGTTCTGTAATATTTATCATAGTTTTTCTTCCATTTGTGAATCTCACAATTATCTAAATCTGAGGCTCCTAATCCATTTCACCATGAATAGGTAACACATACATTGAGATAGTGACCCCTCAGCCCTGGTTGGGTGACCAGTGAGACTTAAGATGGACAACCATAGCTCCATGGCCAGACTCCTATGGCCCCATTGCTCCCATTACTGCCTGAGCTCTGCCCCTTGCCAAATCAGCAATGGAATTAGATTCTCATAGGAGCACGAACCCTATTATAAACTGTGCATGTGTTGTATGCTCCTTATGATTATCTAACGCCTGATGATCTGTCACTATCTCTCATCATTCCTAGATGGGACTGTCTAGTTATGGGAAAACAAACTCAGAGGTCTCAATGATTCTTCATTATGGCAAGTTGTAGAATTATTGCATTATATATTACAGAAATAAAGTAATAACAGAAATAAAGTACACAATAAATTTAATGCTCTTGAATCATCCTAAAACCAGCCCCCTCCTGACCCCATTTGTGGAAAAATTGTCTTCCACAAAACTGGGCTCTGGTGCGTAAAAGGTTGGGGACTGCTGTGATAGAAAGAAGCATGAGGAATATTTTTAGGATAGTATTCCTCTCTCCTTCAGATCTTTGCTACATTAGATGAAGAAAATAAAATCAGCACTCTGTCACTCTGTCAAAATTTAGCTGATTTGTCTATAGACAAGTACTCTTTAGAAAACTGACACCAAGTGGAATAGAAAATTAAAAGTGGAATATATTTGATTTTCATTTGGTGTTCTGCTTTTATCTCATTGTATGTTAGATGCCAAACATATTATTTTCATTCCTGGAATTGCTGTGGAGACACATACATGTAAAACACATTTACTTGTATCTTTTGTTTAATCAAGTCAAGACACAGTCTTATAGTTGCAGTAGGTTGAATTACGACACAATTTCCAGTTGACAAGTGGTAATGTGATACTCTGCAGAATGGTAAAAAGTACTGTAAAATATTTTTTCATACATACTACTTTTGTGGGCTGCAAATGTATTACTGCTTTGCAGGGACAAAATGATCGCCTTTCCAAAGTATAATTTGGTTGATAATCATAATTTCTATTAAATAAATGTTCAGACAATCCTACATTCATCACCTTAAATCAATTTAAAAGGCTTTCTACAGTTCCAGAATATTCCAGAATGTTTAATATAGAAACTAATATTGATGTCTCCCCTGATATGGAAAATGAGAAGTCTAATTTTAACTATTAATTCTGTCAGTGTTATAAAGTGACTAAAAGAGAATCTAGTGCTGCTGGATTATAATGAATGGATTACTCAGGGCTGCTTCTGAGTGGGAAAGTGATAATTTGAATAAAGAAGTAAAGAGTCTTCTTTCTTCATGACTTAAATGTTAATATTTTCCCTTTTTCTCCCTAGATTTTCCAGTAAGCATTGTATCTAGGAAAGACAAGTCAATTTTAGAAAAGTCATATTAAAAAAATGCAGAAGAAAAATACACTTGTAATTTGACACAAGCAATAAATAAAATACTTTACTGATCACTTTGTATGATAATTGATTTTCTAACTGTGACTGATAACTAAAACAATAAATAAGGAATTATTTGCTTTAAATCTTTGCCAAAAGTAAATTTCTCCTTCCTCTTCAAGCAAGTAAGAGAGGTGGGGGTTAAATTTGTACAAATACAGTCAATGTATCTGTTCAAAGGCAACTGCTAATACCCCAACGTAATACATTGTAGAGAAATTAGCAAGTAATACAAATAAATGCGTGATAAGAAAGTTATAGGTTATGTTGTAATTTCTTTTCAAAGTACTTCTCATAAATTATAGTAAGAGGAATGTGACACTTGGGAGTCTGCTTAGGGTTAGCATATTGCTGATTTAAAATTTTCTTGGTATTGTTTAAGTGCTACTACAAAGCCATACCTTGATGATCAATTGTGCTGATGTTGTCTTTCTGTTGGTACAAACTAGGACTTCTAATTAACTCTGTTACAATTGTTTTGCTGTATTTGGTTCATCGTTATAAACTATTATCTTTTTGAATTCTGAAAGTGGGCCATTATCTTTGATATCCTTCCATTTTGTATGACCTAAAAATTTGGCAGATGCACATTCTTTGTCTTTATTGTTTAATACATCTAGTGGTACACGGCTGTAGGTGGAACCCTGACCATGGTACCAGTTCAGCTGTAGTGGTACTAGTTCAGCCGGAAGCCACTGTCCACTTACACAAAGGAAACTGCTAAGGGATAAAAGGTAGGTGAGACTGGGTTTATGGCATTGGCTGGTACTCTGTAGGCTTTGTGAGCAATGCCTGTTTCTGTATCCACAACTTTGAGGACTCTCAAACAACCTCAACTGCCTAATACTCTCCTCAACTTTTCCTTAAAACTCTCAGTGTAAGGATGTCCTTGTTACAAATCTTTTTCTCTAGAGTGGGGTAAACTTTTCCTGATCTTCTAATGACAGTTATTGTCAGTGATCCCAAGGTGCTTTATCTACTTAAAGTGCCTTAAAGTGAGGGACTTGATGATTTATCCTCATTAAAAACAACTGAGTCAGTATGACAGTATAACTTCTCTTGTTGAACAAGGGAAAAGCATACCTCGAGGTTTAATGTTTTATGGTCTTTTCCTCTGTAAAGATATCTTGTTCAATTAGGAGTACTCTGTTCACTGTGAGTTCTATCATATGACATTCACTTAAACTTTGGCAATAGTGGTTGATATGGTTTGGCTCTGTGTCCCCACCCAAATCTCATCTTGTAGCTCCCATAATTCCCAGGCATTGTGGGAGGGACCTACTGGGAGATGACTGAATCATGGGGGCAGATCTGTCCCATGCTGTTCTCATGATAGTGAATGGGTCTCACAGGATTTGATGGTGTTAAAAATGGGAGTCTCTCTGAACAAGCTCTCTTTGCCTGCTGCCATCTGTGTAAGACATAACTTGCTCCTTGACTTCTGCCTTGATGGTGAGGCTTCCCCAACCACATGAAACTGTAAGTCCAATTAATCCTCTTTTACTTTTGAAAATTGCCCAGTATCAAGCATATCTTTATCAGTCACATGAAAATGGACTAATCCAGTGGTGCTTCAGACAGGACATGGCACAGAAACCTCCACATTTAATCCTCAAAATGCCAAATTCTTAAAATTGGCTAAGAAGCAATATTGTCAAACATGACAAAATAGTGTTCAGGCCAGTGGCTGTGAGCTAACAAGTTGGAAGAACATGGTGAGATACCACGTAAGTGAAACATGATTATTCTTCCCAGAGATAATAAGTTCCCTGACTCTTATCCCTGCGGTAGATAAATTCGCTCCCCTGGCCTTTCCTAGGTCAAAATGCCTGAAGATGCAACAGGACTCACAGGTATCTGGTGAAATGGTGTTCTTTTATGCACATATTAATTCCATGGGCCTCATACTGAAAAATGCAGATTCCGAAGAGCTGAGCTGGTGCCTGAGGATCTATTAGTTAAACAATCTCCTTCTTAATGGTGAAGCTCAGCCATGTTTGTGAATAATTTTGTATTCAATCAGGAGAACATTTATTTTCTCAGATGAGTTATTTTTGCATATTTTAGAGGTTCACTGTGGATTGAAATGCATTCCAATGGCCCCTGCTCTACACTGGGAACAGTTCTCTTGGTCTTCAGATTCAGTCACCTATCTAGTGCTCAAGTTCCATAAATGCAACCCTACCTAGTGTTGCATAGCCCTTTAGGAATGAGAGTCATATTAGTTACGTTAGTCTTCTGTTTGTACATGTTTATCTTTATATCTCTCAGATTCTCACAGAAATGGTTGCATAGAGAAGGTGCTTAATAATTGTTTATCCAATTGACTTCTATAGCATTGATAATAAAGGGGGAGAAGAAACATCTTTAGTTTCTTTTCCTTGTGCTTTATTTTTTTATTATTTTTCACATTGTTATTAATATAATTCTCATACTCTCTGTAAATGTTTTATGTATTAGGTTTTTGCATAATGCTGCCTTGGGCTTTGATCTTTTCCAAGCAGGTAGAGTTAGTCAGGTGATTGTTATGAGAAATGTGTAAGTCAATATCAAATTCATTTTTCCTTTCTGTTTGAGCTAGGATATAAACACAGATCTCCACAGGTGAAATGATAGCATCTACTAAGTTACCTGGCCCCTCTTTTCTACTAGTAAATAAATCTTAAACTAATTTAATTCCTAACCTTATGGAGAGATGTATCTCCATATATAGTCAGTGGGCACCTATTGGAATATTTTCATTTATTGGAGTTTGGAAGGAGTGTTAGAGGAAACAGGATGTAGCTTTGACTTTTTTTCAGTAGCTGTGTTGCTTGTGTATTTTATCTTTTCTGTTTAAAAATTATATATTCTCAAACAATAGACTGCAAGCTCTTCTTGAAGCACCTCAGGTTTGCTTTTTTGAATGCTTAATTGGTGGACATGATAAAATATTGTTTTGTATCTGTAGTCAATAAAATGTTGATTGCAAATGTAACATACAGTTTTTCAAAAAAACTCTTGTTGTATCTTTGATTTAAAGAAACCTATTTCATATAACAAAATGTTAAATCAACTCTAAGTAAAATTCTATATTAGTAAATGTTCTATTTGGTTTATTTCACAAACAAATGGAAAGCATTGTCAAATTAACATCTAAGCTAGTTCAATAGAAGGTAATCAGCAAATAGAAGCAACTAAATGCCACAGATGACTTCTATAGCCCAGAAATTGATAAAAAAAATTGTAAAGCAACGTTGCTTTTATCAGGAAAATCCAGTTAATATTTATATCGTATCATCCCCATGGTTAAGTAATACCATGTTATAAACTGTTTCTGGGCTAACAAAAAATATTTCATATCACTTTGAAGAGTGATACACAATTGCCCCACAATTGTGGCAGAAGAGCTTCTTGACCAGGATGGCATTTGTTGCATTCTGAATTAGCCTCATGAGGTTAATGAGATTCCTTGAAGTGTTGATTTTTTGTTTTCTTTCTCCTCTCTAGAGGGGCACATAATACTGTTACTAGGTGAAGCAATTGGTCATACTTTTTAAGTGTTAAGAAATAATGTCTTATAATACCCACTTTTCATGTCAGTCTGTGGTAAGGATCCTTTAAATAGTCTCTGAAAATAGTCTCTGAAAAGATTATTTGAATATTACATTAGGATATTTCTTTTATATTTTAAAAATTTTAGACTCAGAGTGCACCTGTGCAGGTTTGTTACAAGAGTAAATTGTGTAATGCTGGAGTTTGGGTTTCTATTGAACCCATCACCCAACAGTGAACATAGTACCCAATGTGTAGGTCTTCAACTATTTCTCTTCTCCCTCCCCCCTCCCTTTCTCCCTCCCTTCTCTTGGAGTCCCCGGTGTCTATTGTTTCCATCTTTATTTCCATGCATACATGTTGTTTAGCTCCCACTTATAAACGAGAAAATGCAGTATTTGATTTTCTGTTTCTGTGTTCATTCATTTAGGATAATGGCCTCCAGCTGCAACCATGTTGCTGCAAAGAACATTATTTCATTCTTTTCTATGGCTGTGGAGTATTCCATGGTGTATATGTACCCCATTTTCTTTATCCAGTGCACTGTTGATGGGTACTTAGGTTGATTCCATGACTTTGCTGTAGTAAATAGTGATGCAATAAACATGTGAGTGCAGGTGTCTTTTTGGTAGAATAATTTCTTTTCCTCTGGGTAGATAACCAGTAAGGAGATTGTTAAGTTGAATGGTAATTCTATTTTTAGTTTTATTGTTTTCAATAGGGGTTAAACTAATTTACATTTCCACCAACAGTGTACAAGTGTTACTTTTCTCAACATCCTTACCAACATCTATTGTTTTTTGACTTTTAGTAATAGCCATTTTGTTGGTGTAATATTGTGGTTTTGATTTGCATTTCCCTTATGATTAATGATGTTGAGCTTTTTTTTCATGTGTTTGTTGGCTGCTCATATGTCCTTTTTTGAGAATTGTTGGTTCATGTCCTTGTCCCACGTTTTAATGGGGTTATGTTTTTATTCTTGTTGATTCATTTAAGTTCCTTATAGATCCTGAATATTAATCTACAGAAGATGAATAATTTACAAATATATTCCCCCATTCTGTAGACTGTCTGTTTACTTTGTTGATTGTTTCTTTTAGTATGCAGAAGCTCTTCAATTAAATTTTAATTGTCAATTTTTGTTTTTGTTGCATTTGCTTTTGAGGTCTCAGTCATAAATTCTTTGAGTAGGCCAATATCCAGAAGAGTTTTTTTTTTTTTTTTCTAGTTTTTCTGTCTAAGATTTGTATAGTTTGAGGTCTTACATTTATGTCTTTAATCCATCTTGAGTTAATATTTATAGATGGTAATAAGTAGGGGTCCAGTTTTATTCTTCTGCATATGGCTTGCAAGTTTTCCCAGCACCATTTATTGAACAGGATCTTCTTTCCCTATTGTTTATTTTTGTCAATTTTGTCAAAGATCAGTTGGTAGTAGGTTTGTGGCCTCATTTCTGGATTAGCTATTCTTTTTAATATATCCATGTGTCTGTTTTTGTACCACCATCATGCTATTTTGGTTACTATTTCTTATTTACATTAATAACATACTGAGGCATGAAAACAAATTCAGCTACTGAAATTCCGTTGTCCTATTTTTGCAACCTTTTTTGTAAGTATAAAATTATCTCAAAGACTTAATACATAAATTCTTCAATGTATAGAAAGCAAGAGAGATAGTCTTATAACTGAGTTGCATTGACTACTTCAAAATATGCCCCTTTGGATTTAGCCAGATTGCTTATCTGTACTACTTACAGTAAACTATACTGAATATGTGCTAAATAAACTTTTGAAGAATACACAAAAAGTAGAATATTCAAAACTAATGTGTTTTTATTTGATGTTTTTTATTTGTTCCTTTGACACTTGTTAGAGACATTAAGATACGCTTGTACCATATTAACTCAAAAATGACAAAATTGACTCTAATCATCTTTGCTTCTGTGGATTTGATGGTAATAAGCAAATGCTGTAGTTATTTACACTGCATTGACTTCTAAATTAGAATGGAAGAGATAAAACTACTATTATCCAAGTGGAAAAAATGACCTAGCAGCTAGCATAATGTAATTTTCCATTACAAATTATAAATTTTGCATCACTATAACACCCGTTTCAAAGTGCAATTATCTTTGAATCACCTGCCCTGTGCCATCAGAAATGATGAGAATAGTACCAGTTTAATTACCCTTATCCCACACAATGAGTTTATAAACAATAGAATGTAGGTCTTTCCATTGCTCCTGTTGCAAGATGCTCTGGCATTTGGCAGTAAAGCTTGTGTGCTGAGGAGGGTGGTACTTGATGTGCTACTGCATCCACCAGATGTGAAGCTTGTTGTGCTTGACTTTTTAGCCAGCTCTGGAAGATTATTCACAGGAAATTGGATTGTACATGCAGACAGAATTTTTAATATTCCTGCTGTCCACATTTTTCCAATTGTTTAATGGGATGATAAGTAAGCTTGGGAATGGCACAGCCCTTACTCATCATCATATAGACAATCTTGGAAATAAGAGTGGAAGAAATCATTTCTGCCCTCAGTGCATCCCTGAGGAGAGAAAGGAAGGTGCAAATGGATTTGCAAAGTGGCTACTGTTGCCCCATGCTGGTAGTGTAATTGCTTTGGTTAGTGTTCTTGCATAGTTGTCTGTCTGCTATAATAATGATATCTAGAAATTATGCCTTATTTTCTCAAATTCAGAGTGTACTTTTAACTGTGTCACAGTCCGAGAGATGGAATACAAAAGTATGATCATGACCTCACGGTTGCCTTCCAACTTTATTTTCTACTCTGTCAGTGCTTTTCAGCCTGTATCCAGCATTAGTCCCCCATCATGACTTAGCCTCTTGATGGAGTACTGGGCAAATAATTTCAGATTCAATAAGAGTACATATTAATGGTGTAGTCTTTATCCACGTTACCTCCTTTTAATTCTTATAAAGATGTAGCCCTATTGAGTTCTACCTTCTTTGCCATAGGATGCAGAAAGGTATGGAATTATACTACTTTTGATACCAAGTTTATTTGATTATAATTTATTACATTTTACAACTTCTAAGTTATCCTAATTATTTTTAAAATTTATAGCTCTGTTATTTGAATAATTTTCTCCATCTGTTGAATATACTTAACTGTATTACACACTTAATTTTGAAATTCTTTCTGGAAATTTATTACTCTATTTTTTCCTTCCTGTTTTTTGCTCTTCTCTTTTTTCCTTCTTTCTTCTTCTTTTTCTTTTTTGGTGAATGAAAGGGTTAGAAGCATAACTCAAATCCCTTTTTGGGCATGGTGTAAACATAACCCAAATCCATTTTCTGGCATAGCACTAGAGTGCTAATTTGTCCCACAGTACTCATTTTCCTTTTGTTCCAAAGTAATTGAAACCCCTATTCTTAGGTAGGCACATGCCTGTCTGCAGTAAAGTTACATTTACCAGGCCCCTTTACATCTACATGTGAACATATAACTTAATTCTTGTCAATGGTGTATAAGCAGAAGTGTTGTTTAGTGGTTTCTAGGATTTCCTTAATCAATAGCAAGGCCATGGTCTTTTCTCACTCTGTATTCTTTCTTTTATATTGTCGTTTGGGAAGATTTAGTAAAATCTGCCTCTTGGAACTATATAAATGAGGCCCTGAGAAATGGTCCAGCAGAGAGCTCAAAGAAGCGTGGAGTTTCCTCAGGATTTCAGAAAGCAAAAGTACCACTCTACATTGTTTACCTCCAGTAGATGCTATGTGGATGGCTGCTGCATGACTTCTGAGCTCTGTATGGTAAAGATGGTGGCGGTGGCAAGGCCTGCTGAGGATAGCCTGAAACTAGACCCACCTAACCCTGCTCCCACTTGATGGTATTTTTTTATCCACACTTGTAACTTAACACAAAAGATGTAAAATCTTGGGAGCTTTATGATCATGCCCATTGCCTGAGAAACCAGAATGCTTACCTTGGCCGACTTAACACAAGCTTAGATCCCACTACTACTACTACTACTACTACTACTACTACTACTACTGACCTGAGGCTCTTGAAAGTGTACCACTTGGCTGGAAGCTGACTAACTCAGGCATTAAAGCAACTCATGACAGAATAGCCCTGATTCCAATAAGGAAAAAACAACATTCTGGATGTTTCCACTGCCTGAAACATCCTGGCTAACCTGAGTTTCTCAGGCCTGTCCATGTAATAACTTCACTGCTAGCATAAGCAGCATTTGAGAAAGCCAGAACACTAAACCACAACCAAGGACTCTTACAGAGTCTATTTCACTCGCCTGTTGCTTGCACCAGAGCAGGTGCTGGTAGTTATGACTTGGAGACCAAAAGATGGATCACATCATAGGACTCTTTGCAGACATTCCCCAGTACCAGCCTGGAGCCTGAAAGCCCTACTGTGTTGCAGTACTGGTAGAACACCACATCAAGGGATCACCCCATAGGAAAAAAAAAATTCTGAAGAGCAGGCATTAAGTTCTGTATCTTTCTACTGAAATAGTCAGTAGACTAATTCAGTAGACTCTCTCCCAAATGAGAAGGAACCAGAAAAGTAGTTTTTGTAATATGACAAAACAAGGTTCTATAACAACCCAAAAAAATCACAGTAGCTTGCCACCAATGGATCCAAGCCAAAAAGAAATCTTTTATTGCCAGATTAAGAATTCAGAAGGTTGTTTATTAAGCTACCCAAGGAGATAGCAGTGAAAGGTGAAAGCCAACTTAAAGAAAATAAAAACAAAACAAACCAGAATATGCATGTAAAATTCTCCAGATAAATAGATATCATAAAGAAAAAATAATCACAACATTTGGAAATGAAAGACACATTTAGAGAAATAAAAAATGCACTGGAAACTTTCAACAATAGATGGAAAAAAGTAGAAGAAAAACTTCAGAGTTCAAAGACAAGGCTTTTAAATTAACCTAATCAGACAAATACTAATAAAAATAATCAGAAAAAAATGAAAGAAGCCTCCAAGAAATTTGGGGTTATGTTATATGGTCATAACAAAGAATATATATATATTTTTTTTCCTGAGGAAAAGAGAAATCTAAAAGTTTGGAGAACTTATTTGAGGGAATAATGGATGAAAGTTTCCCTGGCCTTGCTAGAGATCTAGACTTCCAAAAACAAGGAGCCCAAAGAATACATGGGAAGTTCATCTGGTTATCTAAAGTCAAGATGAAGGAAAAAAATACCTGAGAAATTTGTCACAAAAAGATCATCACCTAGGTACATAGTCATCTGTTTATTTAATGTCAAGATGAGGTAAAATATCTTAAGAACTGTGAGACAAAAGCATCAGGTAACCTATAAGGAAAACCTATCAGTTGAACAGTAGATTTCTCAGCAGAAATTTTGCAAGCCAGAAGGGAGTGAGATTCTCCTAAAACAAAACAAATGTCAGCCAAGAATTTTTTATTCACTAAAATAATAAATGAAGGAGAGATAAAGTCTTTTGAAGAAAATAAATGCTGAGAGATTTTGCCACTACCAACCCAGCACTACAAAAAATGCTAAAAGGAATTCTTAAGTCTTGAAACAAAACTTTGAAATATATCAAAACAGAACCTCCTTAAAGCATAAATCTTACAAGGCCTATAAAACAATATAACAATGAAAAAAGGTATTTAGACAACAATTAACACGATGAATGAAACAGTACCTCACATCTCAATACTAACATTGAATGTAAATGGCCTAAATGCTTCACTTAAAGAACACAGAATAGCAGAATGGACAAAAATTCATCAATCAAGAATATGCTGTCTTTAAGAGACTCACCTAATGAACCAGGATTCATATAAACTTAAGATAAAGGAGTGGAAAAAGATATTTCATGCAAATGGAAACAGAGAGCTAGCAGAACTAGCTATTCTTAAACAAAACAAACTTTAATGCAACAACAGCAAAAAAAAAAATACATTCTATAATAGAGTAAGTAAAAAGGATAAAAGCATAAGTCCAACAGGAAACTATCACAATCCCAAATATATATGCACCTAACTCTGCACCTCCCAAATTTATAAGACAATTATAACGAGACCTAAAAAATTAGATGGCAAACCAATAATACTGTGGAACTTCAACACTCTACTGACAGCACTAGGTAGGTAATCAAGATGGAATGTCAACAAAGAAATAATGGACTTAAACTATCCCCTAGAACAAATGGACTAATAGGTATTTATAGAACATGTTACCTGACAACTGAAGAATATACATTGTTTTCATCAGCAGATAGAATATTCTTCAAGATAAACCATATAATGGTCACAAACACAGATTGAATATATTTAAGAAAACTGAAATTATATAAAGTATCCTCTCAGACCACAGTGGAATGAAACTGGAAATTAACTCCAAATGAACACTCAAAACTATACATATATTTGGAAATTAAATAATCTACTATTGAGTAATTAAATGATCTGCTATTGAATAATATTTAGGTCAAAAATACAATTAAGATGGAAATTTAAAAATTATTTGAACTGAATGATAACAGTGACACAACTTATAAAAACCTCTGGGATACAACAAAAGTGGTGTTAGAGGAAAGTTCATAGGATTAAGTGTCTACATCAATAAGTCTGAAAGAGCACAAACAGGCAATCTAAGGTCATACCTCAAGGAACTAGAGAGAAAAGGACAAAAACAAATCCAGCAGAAGAAAAGAAGTAATAAAGATTAGAGCAGAACTACATAAAATTGAAACAAAAACAATACAAGAGATAAATGAAACAAAAAGCTGGTTCTTTGAAAAGATAAACAAAATCGATAGACCATTAGCAAAATTAATGAAGAAAGGAGAATTTCTAAATAAGCTTAATTAGCAATAAAATGGGAGATATTATAACCAATGCCACACCTTTATGTGAATAAATTAGAAAATCTACAGGAGATGGAAATTGCCTGAAAATAACCAACCCTGATAGATTAAATCAGGAAGAAATAGAAACTCTGAACAGACCAAAATCAAGTAGTGAGACTGAAACAGCAATAAAAAAAATTGCCAACAACAAATGCCTAGAACCAGATGAATTCACAGCTGAATTCTATTAGATGTTCAAAGAAAAATTGGTACCAATAGTACTGAAACTATTCCAAAAGATAGAGAAAGAGGGAATATTTTCCACATTATTTCTTGAAGCCATTATCACCCTAACACCAAAACTAGGAAAGGACACAAGAACAACAACAAAAACGACAACAACAACAACAACAAAAAAAGAAAAAACTAAAGACCACCATGATGAACATAGATGCAAAAATCCTGATGCAAAATACATAGCTAACTGAATCCAATAGAATATGAAAAACATAATACACCATGATCAAGTGGGTTTCATACTAGGGATGCAGGGATATTTTAATATATGCAAGACAATAAAAGTAATACATCACATAAACACAAAAATCATGTGATCATCTCAATAGACTCAGAAAAAACATTTGACTAAATCCAGCATCCCTTTATGATTAAAACCCTCAGCAAAATTGGCATAAAAGGGATATACGTCAAGGTAATAAAAGCTGTCTATTACAAACCCACAACCAACATTATATAGAACAGGGAAAAATTGAAAGTATTCCCACTGAAAACTGGAACAAGGCAAGAATGCCCACTTTCACCATTCTATTTAACACAGTATTGAAAAGCCTAACTAGAGCAAAAAGACAAGAGAAAGAAAGAAAGGGCATTTAAATCAGTAAAGAGAAAGTCAGACTGTCACTGTTCACTGAGATATGATTGCATACCTAGGGAACTCTAAAGACACATCCAGAAAGCTCTTAGATTGGATGAATGAATTCAGTAAAGTTTCAGGAGACAAAAATCAATGTACACAAATCAGTAGCTAATTGAATCCAACAATGACCAAGCTGAGAAACAAATCAAGAACACAGTCCCTTTTACAATGACTGCAAAAACCAAACCAAACCAAACTTTAGGAATATACTTAGCCAAAAAGGTAAAAGTTCTTTACAAGGAAAACTACGAAACACTACTGAAAGAAATCATTGACAACACAGATGAATGGAAATACATGCCATGCTCATGAATGGACAGAATCAATATTGTGAAAAATGATCATACTGCCAAAAGTAATCTATAAATTCAATGCAATTGCTATCAAAATACCATCATTATTCTTCACAGACCTAGAAAAAAACTAAAATTAATATGGAACCAAAAAAGAGTCCACATAGCCAAAGCAAGAACAAGCAAAAGAACAAATCTTGAGAGATCACGTTTACCTATACGTCAAACTATAATACAAGGCTGTAGTTACCGAAACAGTGTGATACTGGCATAAAAATAAGCATGTGGACCAATGGGACAGCATAGAGAACCCAGAAGTAAAGGCAAATTCTTAGAGCCAATTGATCTTCAACAAAACAAACGAAAACATAAAGTGGGAAAAGGACACCATATTCAGTAAATGGTGCTGGGATAAGTGTCAAGCTACATGTAGAAGAATGAAACTGGATTGTCATTTCTCACTTTATACAAAAATCAACTCAAGATGGATGAAAGACTTAAATCTATGACCTGAAACCATTAAAATTCTAGAAGATAACATGGAAAAAAAAACTCTTCTACACATTGGCTTAGGCAAAGAGTTCACGACCAAGAACCCAAAAGCAAACGCAACAAAACTAAAGATAAGCATGTGAGACTTAAACTAAAAAGTTTTTGCACAGCAAAAGAAATAATCAGCAGAGTAAATAGACAACCTACAAAGTGGGAGAAAATCTTCACAAACTATGCATCTAACAAAGGACTAATATCCAGTACCTACAAGGAACTCAAACAAATCAGCAAGAATTAAACAAGCAATTCCGTCAAAAAGTGGGCTAAGGACGTGAATACACAATTCTCAAAAGAAGATATGCAAATAGCCAACAGATATATGAAAAAATTCTAAACATTACTAATCATCAAAGGAATGCAAATCAAAACAATAAAATCTCATTTTACCCTACTTAGAATCGCTATTACTAAAAAGTCAAAAAATGTCACAAAAAAGTCAAAATTACAAAAAAGTCAAAAGTCATTCCAACATCTGTTGGAATGAATGTGGTGAGAAGGGAACAATTTTACACTGCTAGTGGGAATGCAAACTAGTACAACTACTATGGAAAACAGTGTGGAGATTCCTTAAAGAACCAAAAGTAGAACTACCGTTTGATCCAGCAATCCCACTACTGGGTATCTACCCAGAGGAAATGAAGTCATTATACTAAAGACACTTGCACATGCATGTTTATAGCAACACAATTCACAATTGCAAAAATATGGAACCAGCCCAAATGCCCATCAGTCAATGAATGGATAAAGAAAATGTGGTATATATGCATATATATGTATACACACACACACACACACACACACACACAGCACATGGAATATTACTCAGTCAAAAAAAGGAATAAAATAATAAATAATGACGTGCAGCAACCTGGATGGAACTGGAGACCATTATTCTAAGTGAAGTAACATGAGAATGGAAAACCAAATGTCATATTGTTCTCATTTATAAGTGGGAACTAAGCTATGAAGATGCAAAGGCATAAGAATGAAACAGTAGACTTTGGGGACTCAAGGGGGAGGTTGTAACAGGGGTGAGGGATAAAAACATTACACAGTGGGTACAGTGTACACTGCTTGGGTGACGAGTGCAAAAAATATCAGAAATCACCTCTAAAGAACTTATCTGTGTAACCAAAAACCACCCATTCCCCAAAAACTATTGAAATAAAATAATTAACCTGGGAATTCCCTACATGACCAAAATAGGATAATTTTTTCACAAGTGCTAAGGACCAGTCTAATGTAGTTGTATCTAGTTTTTTTTTTTTTTTAAATATGAGCCTTATGATTTCAGATATTGAGTTAAAATACTTGTTACTCTTTGTTTTCAGAGAGGGAGAGAGAAAGAAAAGTTTAGTTTCTGAATTTTGCACATATTAAAAGCTTAAAAGCTAAAAGCTATTGCATCAGTAAACTTTAACTTACAAATTCTTTTGGCTCTATTTTGTATATGTCCGCTAGAATTATTAAGTTCTTTGAATTCTGCTGTGACCTTAAACTGTCAAAATTATCTTCTCTTGTTTGGATTAGTTCAACACGAAACTAATGTCATCAGCTCTAGTATGTCTTCCTATATCTATTGCAGCTGTGTAATGTTTCCAAAACCCAGACTTGACCACAAAGTAATTCATCCATTCAGAAGATATTTGTTAAACATCTACAATGTGAAATCATTATTCCAGGCACTTTTTTTCTTGTCCTTGAGGAGCTTATATTCTATTAACAATGATGGGTGATGGACTGACAGGTATTAATAAAGTATTTGATCTTACATGTGTTGACTAAATAATGCATGGACATTAACAATTCTTACATATATTTAATACATCTTGTGAAATTCTAAACATGTTTAAGGTGTTTTATTACCTTAAGAAATGTAAAGTTTATCTGTGATAATAAATACTCGAAAATGATTTAAAAATAATAAAATACTGACAAAATATCCAATATAAATACGCAGTATTTTTCAGTAATAGGATATACAACTTCTGTTGAATTCAGTATACTCATCAATGTGTAAATAGAAAGGTCATAAACATTAAATATTTTTACTTTATGATAAAAATCAGCATTTCAAATCAGTGACGCAAAGATAAATATTTGTCTGGGTAAAGTTGAAATAAGTGGCTTACTTAGGAAGCAGATAATGTTGTTGTTGCATATTAGGTAAAGAAGGAAACAGATAAGGAGATACATGCTAAAATAAATTAACTGAAAATATGGAAATATATGTTACATTGGTAATATGGAAGATGTTTTTAAAGCTAAAGAAATACCAGGAATTATTTTAAAAATTAATGGATTTGACTACAATAAAACTGGAAACTTATGTTCTGATTTAACCTCCTGTAGTTCCCCTTTCTTTTCTCAGGTAATGTTCTATAGTTATCTCAATGAATAAGAATCATATACATAAATTGCATCTTCAGTGAAACTTTGGGAGATCAGAAACCCTGAATAGTTGAAAAATCTATGGAAGACAGCAAGATTATGTAATAATGTGGGATAGTAAGTGAAAAAAGGCTATTGCTGAATATTTTAGAAGTACTATAACTTACATACTTATCTTGTGTAAAGGGCACAGTATAAGCAAACTCCAGATCCCTTATATACCATGACTGTAGTGCAGTGATTAAGATGGTGGTGGGATCATCCTTGGGTCCAGTTTCCTTGCTGAGACAGATGTTGCTGAACTGAATAAAGAGTAACACCAAAAATCTATTTTATTTATTGAAAGTAGTATGTTGGATATGCAAGGCGAATGAGTGAGATTTGGTATTATAAATAACTCCTATAGCAGCTATTTATTTTGTCTAAAAACAAAGCAGGTTAAAGGTCAAATGCACAACCTGTCATAAGAAAAATTTCCTCCTAGCCTAGGGGCAAAGCCCTGGTATTTTTCTACACAAAGTCTCTACAAATAGCTAATCCTGAAAAAGCTCACCCCTCCTTATTTAAAATTTGTAATCAAAGGCATCAGCAAAGCAGACTGAAAGTATCCTAAAAGAAAATTGAGAAGGAAGTAGAGAAAAGAAACTCATGGCACATGAAAACATCAAATAGAGAAATCCATTTCCATGGAGGAAAATAAAATTGTAACTAAATATTTCTTGATGAATTAAAAAAACCTAAACACCTGGCCTCAGTGTGTTAAAAAATGTTTGACTGGCTCCAGGTAGCAGTTCATTTGGACCATGACTTGATGTCTTATGATCTTTCTCATAAAAAGAAAATAGGGTTAGTAAAAATGTTTCTTTTCTGATTTTATAGTTTGATGATCTTTACAGTGTTTTGAATTTTGTTTGGAAAAAAATAGCATATGAACACGCGTTGAGATCATCTTCATGTTTGCCATCATGTAAATTTGGTAGCCTTGCTATAGTTTTTAAACATGCCAATCCCTAAATGGGACTTGCACATTTTATTTTGTAAACATTCTATCAGTCTCTGCTCATATCTTATAGTGAAAATTGATTGCCTGGATACACTTCTTCAGTATATTTTGCAGCAGTTTCACTTATGCTTCCTAAAAGACATTTTATACATTTTATAGTAGATTATAATAGTCTTCTAGGGGTAGCTAAGTGCTTTACTTATTATTAAAGGTAAGGTCATATGGGAAGTCTACTAATTTGAACTGTGGAAAGTCAGCAGCTTTGGAGTCGATAAGTCAAGGCTGTGTTTAAGGGCTCCAAGGAGACTAAATATTTTATTCACAGAGTAATTCAGTGTATATCTGAGGACTTCTTCCAAGAGTGTGCCTATCAGGAAAATGCTGAATATATAGTATTAGTCAGAAGGGAAGCAATTTTAGCTGCATGTATCTCTGCCAAAGTGAGTTGGCTAGCATTCTGTAAGATTCTATGCTTTAAGCACATGGAATTTTTGTATAAAGGCAACAATGTAACTCTTCATCTAAAGCTAAAAGCTAAGCTCTGTGAATTCTCTATCTTTCAGTACCCACTTTCCCTAAATTATAGGGTGAGGAATGCTTAGCTATAGCAGTGATCCGACAGGACTAGCTGTCTGAAATAATTTTAAGTGCTTTGCAGTAGCTATGACTTCTAGGGCAAATCATATTCACTTTGAAGTTTAAAATAGCTCTTTTTCCCTCCCACATCAAACTTCGGTTTGAACACTTAAATACTGTTATCTCTGTTATTAGCTAAACTACTAAAGAATGTGCCTGTAATATCAAAAAGCATCTTAAGAAAATAATTAGTCACCTCTCTTCAAGTTTTTGTTGCACATTTGAAGACAGGTATTCAAAGTCTGTACCTCATAGAGAAGAAAAAATGGCATTAAAAATCTCTTCTAAAATAACTGTCATCTCCTATAGACCTTCAGATTTAATTCCAGAATAGTCAGTTTTTTTTTTTTTTTTTCTTGAGATGAATTTTTGCACTGGCTTCCCAGGCTGGATTGCAATGGTGCAATCTTAGCTCACTACAACCTCCACCACTTAGGTTCATGTGATTCTCTTGCCTCAGCCTCCTGAATAGCTGGGATTACAGGCACCTGCCACGATGCCCAGCTAATTTTTTGTATTTTTAGTAGAGACGGGGTTTCACCACATTGGCCAGGCTGGTATTGAACTCCTGATCTCAGGTGATGTGCCTGCCTTGGCCTCCCACACTGCTGGGATTATAGCCATGAGCCACCATGCCTGGCCAGTAATCAGGTTTTATCTTTGCACTGAAATCAGAGCTCAATCTCACCTTTGGCTGCACATTGGAATCTCCTGGGAAGCTTTAAAATGTCCTGCCATCTGGATCCTAGGCTGAGAGTTTCAGAATTCATTGTTCTGAGATGTGTCCTGGGCATTGGTTGAGCACTCGTAAGGGGAAGCTAAGATGCAGGTTCTAGGTAACCCCTCTGACCTTCGGGATAATGCTCTTTTGTGCTGTAAATGATCCCAAGCCTGATGGTGTCAAAACAGATGAAAAACCTAAGACTTGGGATCATACGGCATGTCTGAGTGGAAGAGATATTACTCATATGCACCTTTTAAAAAATAGTCTTCTTTAACCTACATAGTCTTCCTTATATTCATAACTAAATAAGAAACTTGATACCAGTAAAATCTCTGAAGTTTCTTTGCACCAACAAAATTAGGTTGTCATTATATAAATCAAGATAATTTGGAGAGACAATTATCTATAGATCTCTTGTGCTTCTACATGTCTTGCAAACAGAGGCACTGACTGTCTTTTGTTCCAGACTGTCTTTTCCAGGACGTTTGTATAGTGAATAGCCTTGGAAGATAGAGATAGTATCTCCCTCTGGAACAAAGCGTAGGTATGCTTACCACCTACCATAAATTATATAGTTTCACTAAGCCCAGTATTTCTTTCCTATAACACAAGCTACTCTATATTTAGACATTTCAGGTCCTACCTGCATCATTGCTGTAGAACTTGGAGACAAGAGGAAGTAATTCAAATAGGTTGATGTCCATGCTTCTTACAGTGCATGAGTAATATCCGTGGGCCAGGAGTCTCATATCTTTTCCCGTCATCCATAAAAGCAATAGCTGGTTTCCTTATTAGCTTCCCAGTAGATAATATCTCAATCTCATGTCCTTCAGTTATTGGTAGGTAACAATGGTAAAACATTTTTAAGAAATTAAAGGATTTCTTGAGAGACAAGATGGCTGACTAGATGCAGCAAGGAGGAAAATCTGCCACAGAGGAACAGGATCATCCAGGAGACTGGTGCATTCTGAGTAGGTGTTCAGAGGGAAGGCATTGAGAATAGATGGAGGGAGGTTAAAGAAGCTAGGCTGAATGGAGATGAAGCTGTGAACCCTGCAAGGGGCTACTCTACACCATGGCTAGTTCCTGGTTCCCAACAACTCCTGGGAGAGGGACGAAATGAGAGGTGAGGAGCAACCAGCTCTCACTATGGACCTCTGGATTCTTGTTAGCAGGAGAAGTGCCAAATCGCCTATAAAGGGAACCCCACCAAGCTAACAGTGGACATTTCAGCAGAAACCCTAAATGCCAGAAAGGATGGAGGCCTATATTCAACATTCTGGAATAAAGGAATTTCCAACCAAGAATTTCATACTCGGCCAAACTAATCTTTATAGGTTAAGGAGAAATAAGATTATTTTGAGATTTGCAAATGCTGAGGGAATTCATTATCGCTACATGAAGGCAGTGGTAACTATGGAAAGAAAAAAATGTTACCACAAAAAAAAAAATCACACTTCACTAAAGATATCAGTGACATAATAAAACAACCACACTGACAAGTCTGCATCATAACAAGGTAACAATACAAAGACAGGATCAACTTATATCCATATTCCGCATTTCAAAACTGCCCGCAAATGCTTATAGAGTTTTATTCATATTAATAATTACCCAAAAATAGAAGCAACCAATATGTCCCCAAATAGGGGAAGGGTGAACAAGCTGTGATGCATCCACATGATGAAATACTAATCAGCAATAAAAGTGAATGGCTATCAAACCATGAAAAGACATGGAGAGACTTTAAGTATATATTACGAAATAAAAATCTGAAAAGGAAAACTCCATCTAAAAATAACCCACATACAACTTTACAGCACAAAAATTGAATCTTAAGTTTAATTAGACCATATTTGTCTATTTTGACTTCTGTTGCCATTGCTTTTGGTGTTTTTGTCATGAAGTCCTTGCCTATGCCTATGTCCTGAATGGTACTGCCTATGTTTTCTTCTAGGGTTTTTATGGCGTTAGGTCTTATGTTTAAATCTTTAATCCATCTGGAGTTAATTTTGGTATAAAGTGTAAGGAAGGGATCCAGTTTCAGCTTTCTGCATATGACTAGTCAGTTTTTCCAACACCGTTTATTAAACAGGAGATTCTCGGCTCAGATGATAGGGTCTTCTAAATATACAATTTGATTTCCTCTTTTCCTAATTGAATACCCTTTATTTCTTCTTCTTGCCTGATTGCCCTGGCCAGAACTTCCAATACTATATTGAATAGGAGTGGCCAGAAAGGGCATCCTTGTCTTGTGCCAGTTTTCAAAGGGAATGCTCCCAGTTTTTGCCCATTCAGTATGATACTTGCTATGGGTGTGTGATAAATAGCTTTTATTATTCTGAGATATGTTCCATCGATACCTAGTTTTATTGAGAGTTTTTAGCATAAAGGGCTGTTGAATTTTTTTGAAGGCCTTCTCTACATATATTGAGATAATCATGTGTTCTTTGTCTTTGGTTCTGTTTATGTGATGTATTACATTTATAGATTTGAGTATGTTGAACCAGCCTTGCATTCCTGGGATGAAGTCAACTTGATCATGATGGATAAGCTTTTCGATGTGTTGTTAGATGCAGTTTGCCAATATTTTATTGAAGATTTTCTTAAAAGCTTCTATACAGCAAAAGAAACTATCATTAGAGTATAAACTAGCAACCAACAGAATGAGAAAAAATTTTTGCAATCTACCTGACAAAGGTCTCATAACCAGAATCTACAAAGAAATTAAACTAATTTACAAGAAAAAAAAAAAACATCAAAAAGTGGGTGAAGGATATGTCTTCAAAAGAAGACATTTATGCAGCCAACAAACATATGGAAAAAAGCTCATCATCACTGGTCATTAGAGAAATGGAAATCAAAACCACATTGAGATGCCACCTCATGCCAGTTAGAATGGTGATCATTAAAGAATCAGGATACAACAGATGCTGGAGAGGATATGGAGAAATAGGAACACTTTTACACTGTTGGTGGCAGTGTAAATTAGCTCAACCATTGTAGAATACAGTGTGGTGATTCCTCAAGTATCTGGAACTAGAAATTCCATTTGACCCAGCAATCCCATTACTGGGTATATACCCAAAGGATTTTAAAAGATTCGACTATAAAGACACATGCACACGTATGTTTATTGCAGCACTGTTCACAATAGCAAAGACATGGAACCAACCCAAATGTCATCAAAGATAGACTGGATAAAGAAAATGTGGCACATATACACCATGGAATACTATGCAGCTATGAAAAAGGATGAGCTCATGTCGTTTGCAGAGATATGGGTGAAGCTGGAAACCATAATTCTCAGCAAACTGACAGAAGAACAGAAAACCAAACACTGCATGTTCTCACTCATAAGTGGGTGCTGAGCAATGGGAACACACAGACACAGGGAGGGGAACATCAAACACTGGGGCCTGTCACAGAGTAGCAGGCTAGCAGAGGGATAGCAGGGGGTGGGGAGGATTGGAGAAGGCTAACATTAGGAGAAATACTTAATGTAGATGACGGGAAATGGATGCAGCAAACCACGATGGCATGTGTATACCTATGTAGCAAACCTGTATGTTCTGCACATGTACCCCAGAACTTAAAGTATAATAATAGAAGTGAGTCTTAATATATGAAGTTAAAATGAAATCATTTAAGATAGTAGGAGATCCCAGGATGGAAAGCAAAGTATGATGCAAGAATCTAACTGTGTTACAAGGACATGAAGCAACCTCACTGGACGGTGTGGAGGAAAAAAGGAATGACATAAGCAATTTTGGAAGTAAGTTGTCTGTGAGCCTAAAGACAAAAATAGCTCTATATAAGCATTGTACGCTAGTTGATAACAGTCATATCCCACAGAAATATGGATTAACACTTAATGTACACAAAGTAAAATATTACATAAATGGATCATGGGAGCCAGGTTTCTCACTGTTAGTATAGGAGAAAACAGAAAAGCAAGTGCAGAAAGCGAGATTTATCTATGTGGTAGTGGATTTGAGTTGAAGACATTCATGTGAACTCATACTTAGCTTCAGACAGATATAGATAGATACATGTAAAATATTTATACATATGTAAATGCAAACAGAGTAGTATATATGTATATTTTCTTTTTCATTTGAGAGGATCCAGAAAAAGTGATATTCTCATAGCATTGAAGATGCCTAGCATTCAGATCTTGATTTCTGATATTATTTTTCATAAAAAAGCCTGGGTTTCTTGGAAAAAAGGAGCCAAGGATGTGCAAGGTGAGCCCTGAGTTTCTTGTGGAACCAGAAATTAAGAAAGTACTCAAAAAAATGATGAGGGTGTGTTAGAGGGGACAGAGGAACCAAATGAAAGAGCACCCAATAGCCAAAAGTGTAACAATTTGAGAAACAAGATATGAAGTGGTATTGGATTATAATTCAAAGTATAAGATAAAACCATAGTGCTTATGTACTTTGCCCTCAAGGAGAAGAAGTATAACTCCCTGCTCCTTAAGTGTGGGCTTCCCTTAGCAACTTCTTTCCGGTAAGAATGATAAAGAAGCAGGAAATTAATCTTATAGTGGAGAAATCTGATAAACACTGCTTTAGCCAAGTGACCAAGGTTGACATCAATAATGACAAGTCATAGTAATAATGTACCCTTTATATGATGTTTTATGAAAATGGCATATATACCTTTGTGGTCTTGTTTCCTAAAAACCTGTAATCTCAATCTAACCATGAAAAAAAAAAAACACCAGATGAATCTCAGTCAAGGGAAAATATGGCTAGTATTCTGCGAAACTGTCAATATCATCAGAAACAAGGAAAAATAAGAAACAAATTGCTAACAGCCAATAGGAACTTAGAGGACATGACAGCTAAACATGTATCTTGATGGAAATCTTGGAGAAAAATGGACATTAAGTAAAAGCCAAAACTAAGGAAATCTTAAATTATGTAATTTTTACTCATTGCAAATGGAACTGCATAATGGTATAAATTTATGATACTACATTTGCAAATACCTAACAAATCTACGTCTGTATACCCTTTGACAAGCATACCTACCATTAGTTAGTTATGCTGGTGGTCATCTGCACAAATAAGAAACAATATAGCAAAGGGTTATTAAGTATCTACATTTAAGTATTTCAGTGTATATAAGCTTAAAAACATTATGTTGTACATAATAAAAACATAGTATTTTCTGTCAATTGAAAAACATATTGATGACAATTTACACACATGTCTGTTATGAATTTACATTCAAAATTGAAAGTGAGGCAGCAGTAACAAAAAATGAGGATCCCATTTGCATGCCGCTATGGCATAAACTTCAGGATATAGTGATAAGTCAAAATAGCAAGGTGTGCAATATTATATATAAAATGTTACCTCTTTTAAATTAAAAAGAACAATTATATGCATGTTTTCTTATTTTTGTATAGAGAAGCTCAGGAAGTGATGTGTAGGAATATCAAAATGTAGAAGATGTAGGGAGAGGATTGAGGTTTCTCTGAATATGCCTATGTATATAGCTTCACATTATGAATCACGTGAAAAGGATTCACATTAAAAAAATGAGATCAGGCACATTCAGTGAGATAAGGACATAGACAAAAATAAATTAAAAAAAAGAATAAAAACACAGGAAATACACAAAATAATATTTTCAAGTGAACAATGAAGCAAGACTAAATAATTCAAATTAACTATTGAACATAGTATTCTCGCTGTATGTTTTTAATGCAATATATTCTCAGACACAAAAGACTTCCCAATAACTATAAAGAATATTAGACTTTACTTAGTATGGTTGCTGTTAGTAATGATATTGATATTGTATTTCTAAAAGCATTATTTATTGTGTTTTAGGATAAAGCAAATGTATGAGATAAAGATATTGTTAAACTTTTACTGTGGGTAAAGGGAGATGCCAGTATGGAGTGGTAAAAGGTAAAAATAATTTTGTATAAAATATATACATATATTCCTATATATTGCAACAATTATAAAATGTAGTATTTCTATACATATAAAAATTCACCTGTATGTTGAATTATACATCCATAATTATACATATATAATTCGACTGTGTATTTGTGGGTATGTATCTGTGGTTTCCTAGATCTGTCCCTGAAAGTGTCTGGAAGCAGTGACACCCTAGTGGTAGTGAGCAGCTAGCAGTATAACCTAAGGATACATCTAGATTTCTAAATATCATTCCCTACCAAAAGAGATTTTGACTCCTTGGAAAAATAGCTGCTTTCATATCTGGGCAAAGGAAAGTACAAATTGAACCTGGAGCATCTTCTTGTGACAGAAAGCATGAAGATACTCAAGGATGGGGATAAGGCTAAATAGATGTATCAGCCAGCTTGAAGCAGTCTAAATTTTGCATAATTAAGCTTTTGAAAAATTATGATGTAATGAATTATAACACATTGAATAAATTTTTAAAAACATGATTCCATATTGATATTAAAGAAAAAAATGAAATCGGGAGAAACAGAAAGGGAGAAAGAGAAAGGTGAAAAACTCTTTACTGAAGAATACCAGGTAATTATAATAGAAAAGATGATGCAATTAGAAAATCGCCATTTTGTAACTCCCAATTTGATTCAAACGTACATAATCAATTTGTTCACCTCACAAAATACTCCTCGATTACAAAGGGTAATTTTCCCTTTATGATGGAAACCTTAAACAAGTAATCAAGCTTTTTATTGCCAGTAGGAACATAACTTGAAATGAGGCTTCTAATATGATTCAATGATACACAGTGCCACCAGTATATCATTCTTGCTAGAAAACTTTGACCTGAATTTCACCACAAGATCCATCAATAATGTGAGCCTTCCGTGGAACAACTGTCCTGAACTCTTGAAAGGATTCAGTGGCATAAAGAACAAAGGGAGTACAGGAAATTGTTCTAAATTTAGGAAGACAAATGAAAAATAAAAGTTAAATCCAAAGTGTGATATTGCTTGGATTCCAGATGGAAAAAAAAGTAAAGTATAAAGAACATTTTTTTAAACAATACAGGCATTTTATTATAGCTTTTTTTTCCCTTGGATTATATTGATGTTGATTTTCTTAGGCATGATAATGGTTTTCTGGTTACATAGAAAATACCGTTGTTCTTCAGAGTCTATGTATAAGTGTTTGGAGCTAAAAAGTCATGATGCCCATAACCCACTTAAGGATGACTGGAAAAAATGGAAAGAACTCTCTTTGTCTCTCATGGGCTCTCTCTGTCTCTGTGTGTGCAGACACACATATGTATATGTTTTGTATATAATATGTCTATATAAAACAGACATATATGTATATACACGTATACACATACATACCTATTGAAACACATGTGTATATGTATACACACACAGAGAATGTGGGGGTGTGGTATGATGTTAACAGTTTGTCAGAAGTATATAGGAGATCATTATTTTGTTCTTTGAACTTATAAGTTTAAAATCTTTCAAAACAAAACAGCAAATATAGCAACAAAAAAGAGATTCCCTAATCAATTTCCACATTCTTCTTTTCTGTGTTATTGAAATTTCTATAGCAAGATCATAACTGTTGTCCTTTGGTCATTTAAAAACTTATGTTCATGAAACTCTTGCCCTGTTAATAGTTCTTACAGTATTAGTGTCTACTGAATTTTGCATTATGTCCTTGAAAGGAGATAAGTAATTTCCAGGTGAAAGTCCGTTAAAATGGTTTCTCATTGCAATATTTAACATAGTCTGAAAAGTAATATGAGATCAATAAAGTGTGGCTTGTCATTCTCTAGTTTTCTTCCATTCTGAATGTTACCTGGGGATACTGAAGAATTTGTGTAATTAGTTATGGTGACAGAATCAAAATCTAAAGTTGATATGTCTAATATGTCTTCATCATATCTTCTAATATCCACTGGGTGGCTTTTCAAATATTCTAACACTGGGATATTTTAAGTTTTAATATAATTTTCTTGTGGGAAAAATACAAATTTTCTTAGAACTCTTTGTTTTCAAGTTAAGGATTATTACAGATAATACATTTCCTTATATCCTCAGTTGCATGAAGTCACTTCTAATAAATTAAGAAAATGTAATTTCTTAAAAAAATGAAATCATTAGGCAAGATTTTCTGCATTACATAAAAATATAAACATGCAAACTATTAGATAACATACCTGTGCTTTTTAAAAAATGAAATGTAATTCATAACAGCCAAGTTAACAAAAGACAGTTGATCTTAATTAGTTTTGAGATTTTAATTATGACCAATTACATAGAAAAGAAAATCTTAAGTATTTCATTTATTAAAATCTGAAATGAATTCTTTTTGCTGATACATTTCCTGATCCATATCCTTAAATTTCTTAATGTCATTATTATAGTGCTCATTGAGAGGTAGAACTGAAGCATTTGAAAATAATTTTACAGACAAAAGCTGTCAACCCAATATTGGGAATGTTTGCTTTATATCTTTGGGGACTTGCTGCCAGCATCCAGAATAGAAAGATAGTTGGTCTTTCAGAGAATCCTCTAAGGAGCTTGTTTCCAGGGAAGAGAGAGACAAGTTTATTCTTTGAAGATGTCTGATGAGTTTAATGACTCATGATGGAAATGTCTGTGAAACTTATGTCACCACTGGATTTTTAGTGATAGACATTCCATTTTATGGTATGCCTGTGAAACATAGGTATCATTGTCAAAAAACATAGAGAGCACATAATCATGCTAATTTGACAGGCCTCAGTAAAGGTGCATTTTCTCTCAAATTTTTATTTTTCTTTTCACTTCTTTGGAAGCCATGGGATCTTGAGGTTTAGAAATCATATTAAATTAGACTTGACTAGGAAAGGAATACAACCTACTGCTGAATAAGTTTTTCATGTTCATATCTTTTCACACATCCATTGTGTAGTTTAACAAAAATATTGTCATTTCACCTGACATCAGGAATTTGAGACTAGCCTGGCCAACATGGTGAAACCTTGTCTCTACTTAAAAGTACAAAAATTAGCCAGGCTTGGTGGTGGGCACCTGTAATACCAGTTACTAGGAAGGCTGAGACAGGAAAATCGCTTGAACTCGGGAGGCAGAGGTTGCAGTGAGCTGAAGTTGTGCCACTGCACTCCAGCCTGGGTGACAGAGTGAGACCCTCCCTCAAAAACAAACAAACAAATGAAAAACCATCTCAATAAAGAAGTATCTTTCTACTAAAATAAATACTAATTACTTGATGGAACTTTGTACATAGTACAATCAGATGCAAGAAAGAACAAAGACAACGAACGAAGTTCAAAGCCTGAACTCCGTTTTCCACAGCATGGCTTACTTGGAAGTACAGAGAAAATGTAACTCAGCTCTTACGTATTTTGCAGATGCAAAATGTATAATCTCTTTACTATTGACCACACTTAAGAAATGTTTTCCTTACCTATTGCATATCCCCTTGAAACATTTATATTGCAGTTCAAATTGTGAAGCCTTTTTGTTTGTTTGCTTTTTGAGACTGGGTCTTGCTCTGTCTCCAGGCTGGAGTGCAGGGGCACAATCTCAGCTCATTGCGACCACCACTTCTCTGGTTCAAGTGATTCTCCTGCCTCAGCCTCCTGAGTAGCTGGGACTATAAGCATGCACCACCATGCCCAGTTAATTTGTTAAAAATATTTTTAGTAGAGATGGGGTTTCACCATGTTGACTAGGATGGCTTCTATCTCTTGACCTGCTGATCCGTCTGCCTCGGCATCCCGAAGTGCTGGGATTACAGGTCTGAGCCACTGCATGCGGCCTCAAATTATGTAGTCTTTAAAGACCACATTCATATTAAATTGTGGTTTTAGAAAAGGCTGAAAATAGAGATTTTGCCTGTTGTGATAAGCTCTCATTAAACTAACAAAAAAATTATGTTGAATTGCATTCTTTACATTCTTTCAAGCTATTAATAGTAGGTTACAATCCTAATCAATATGATTTGATTGATTAAAATATTGCATTTCTTCATTCAGTGAATTTTTATTGTGTCCACTGTGTACCAGGCACTATTCCAAACTGAAGTTACCCTAAAACTGCAATGAAGGAATTTTCCTCTGGTATTAAATGTAATTTGTACTGGGATACTGAAGTACATTTTTAAAAAGTATGTTTTCATTAAGAATGGAAAAAGAAACAACTTGTTGACAAAGTAGAATCCAAATAGTCACAGTTAATGTGTATGTACCACACCACTAAAAACCTAGAATTTATAGAGTTGCTTTGTTCATTTCAGTTGATTGATTTATTTAAATAATCTGGTTTAGTCATGAAGCAGTTTCTTGACCTTGAGTAAATCACTTAACTTCCTTAACTTCAGTTCCTTCTTTGTGAAATGAAATATTTGTTAAGGCCCTTTAACCTGCATACTTTCAGGATTTCTTTGGTTTTTTATCTAGACTATTGATTTGATGTTATTGTCTAACTTAAATCCTAATCATTCAAATAATGTAGCTTCTGTAGTTTTGTTTCAAAAACAAAATGTGTTCAATTTCATGAATTTACTGATACCAGCACTGGCATGAAGGACATCACTGAATGTGATGCACAATTTCTTAATCTTCTAGAGAAATCTAGTGATTATATTGCCATCTTATTAGAGAGTTGCCATACATGGACTTCTGAGTAATTTAATTTTTGCTAAATTAATTTTTATATGCCACTGTACAGCTGGAGATGACATTTTCCTCATTTAAAATGGGATGAAAACTTGTATATTTTATGTAGTCATATGAGAATTTTTAATGTAGAAATTGGGAAAGCTCAGCTTCTAAAAATCTGAATGGGATAATTCTAAATGTTTTCAAACTATAATACTAAGAATGTTTTAAATAGATAAGTGTTTAAATAATGATGACAGCTTAAATATTTTCTGTGTTTAATTTTTTCAGCAGACCCAAGACCTGATATTTCTACCAGTCACTATAGGTGATTACTAGAGGATGTTTATAAATAAGTATTTGAAACTTCTTCTCAGACTCAAAGTACAATCTAGGTCAAAGTATAACCATGGTTTGGGAGCAAACTCCATCTTTACAGTTAGCCAATTTTCACTTGAAACAACTTTTATTGATTTATAAAACTAGCAAAAGAATGATTTTGAAATTTAATTATCTTGAAGTAAATGCTCTTGAAGGTGAAGTGGAATATCTCCATGCATGTAGCTTCCCAGCCAAGGGCAATTTTCAAGATTATAGGATCTGGGCTGCTTTGCCAGCACCACGATTCACTCGGCTACCTAGGAGAAAGTTAGCAGCTTCTTAATGGCTCTACTAGCTGGGCAAATCATACACATTTAAGGTAAATGTAAAAACACACACATAAACACACATTACTTTTTCTAACAGTCACCTCATAAGATTTTTTTTTTCACAGATACTCTGTATATTTAGGTTTCCAAACCTAGACTAAAGTTGAAAATAATTTTGCCCTCAAGAAATGTTTTAAAAATACTTTGTGCCTCCAGTGTGGGGAACTGAAGAGCTGAAGAACAGGAGTCAAAGAGATTTTTTTTCTCCTATATTACTTTTTCTGCCTTTTATAGAAAAGTTCTATAAATTCAAATGTAGGTATATAAAAATTAATTAGGAATGGCTGAATAATTTGGTTGCGTTGACTCACCACCATAAATATATTGTCAAGTAATTCTGTTAAAAAGGGAGAAGTAAAATGTTTTCATAGCCAAAAATGTAATTACAGAACTATGACTATTTTGTTCTTCTAGAAGTCTATTTTTCTTTAATATTCAGATTCTCACTGAAATCTGTTACATAATAGGATTTTAGACTTTAAGAAACATGATTCTCCTGACAATAAAAGAATGGTCTCCTGAATGAGCAAAATTCTGAATTGATAGGCAAATATGATATTCCTAAGGGCCATGTGTAGGAGAGAGGTCCACCGAAGCCTAATGCTTGAAGCAGGGGAGAGTGCTTTCACTTGAAATAGTTGAACCCCAGGAGCCCCTGATGTTCATTGCTCTGTATAGACTATTCTTATCATCATCTTGGAGAAAATGACCTCTTCTAGAGTTTTCGTCAGTCCCACAAAAAGTACATGACAAACTCAAACACTGTGTCACCAGTTCTAGTTTGCTCTCCTAGATCCTAACTGACGGTATGCTGTTTGTATTAAAGCTTATTTTTATTCACATAATTTTTTAATTTTTTGCTCACATTTTATTTTTGATGTGTACAGTTCAGTGACTTTTAGTATATCACACAGTTGTACAACCATCACCATTATCTAATTGCAGAACATGTTCATAACCCCAAAAGTAAACTCCATATCTGTTAGTAGTCATTTCCCATTTCCTTCTCACTCCAGCCCCTAACTACCATTAATCTTTTATTGTCACTATAGATTTGACAGTTCTGAAATTTCGTATAAGTGAAATTTATATTTAGCATGATGTTTTCAAGGTTCAACCATATTGTATGGAATCATTAATTCATGCCTATTTAGGACCAAATGATATTCCACTCTATAGATGTACCACATTTTGTTTATCCGTTCATTAAGTGGTGAACATTTGGGTTCTTTCCACTTTGAGGGTATTATGAATAATGCTGCTGTCAACATTCATTTGCAGTTTTTTTTTTTTTTTTGACTTATGTTTTCAGTTTTTCTGAGTATATACCTATAAGTTGAACTGCTCTCAGTAGGCCATATGATAATTCTATGTTTAACTTTTCAAGGATTTCTAAACGATTTTCTAGAGTAGCTTCACCACTTTACGTTTACACCACCAATTTCTTTACATTCTCAACAACTCTTATTATTGGTAGTATTTCATTGTGAGTTTTAAATAGCTTTATTGGGGAATAACCAATATACACAAAACTGTACATATTTAATATGCTATTGATGAGTTTGGACATATGCACACAATTCTTGAAAGTGTCTTGACAATCAAGGTAATAGACATCACCTCTAAAAGTTTCTCATGGTCCCCCTTTTTGTGGTAAGAACACAATGTAAGTTCTACCTTCTTAACAAATTTTTACATTCACAGTACAGTATTAGCTATGGGCACTATACTGGTACACAAATCTCTAGAACTTGCTTATCTTGCATAACTAAACTTTATTCCTATTAAACAATTCCTCATTTGGCCCTCCCCCCAGCCCATGACACACTAGTGTACCCTCAGCTTCTATGAGTTTGACTAGTGCAAATACTTCATGTATGTGGAATCATGCAGTATAGGCATACCTTGGAGAAATTTTGAGTTCAGTTCAGTTTCAGACTACCACAGTATTTTTTGGGATCCCTTTTGAGATTCCAATGGATATAAAACCTGTATTTATACTATACTATAGTCTATTAAGTGTGAAGTAGTATAATGTCTAAAAAATATGTGCCTTAATTTAAAATGCTTTATCTAGAAAAGATGCTAATGATTATTTGAGTCTTCTGCAAGTCATAGTTGTTTTTTTTGTTGTTGTTTGTTTGTTTGTTTTTTGCTGGATATTGCCTCAATGTTAATGGCTGCTGAAAAATTAGTGTGGTGGCTGCTGGAGGTTGGAGTGGTTGTGGCAATTTCTTAAAACACTAATGAAGTTTGCCACATTGATAGACTCTTCCATTGCTGACAGATTTCTCTGTAGCATGTGATACTATTTGATAGAATTTAACCCACAGTAGAACTACTTCCAAAACGAGTCAATCCTTTCAAACCCTGCCACTACTTTATCAACTAAGTTGATACAATATTTTAAATCTTTTGTTGTCATTTCAACAATGTTCACAACATCTTCACCAGAAGTAGATTCCTTCTCATGAACCTATTTTCTTTGCTAATCCATAAGAAGCAACTCCTCATCTGTTAAAATTTTATCACAAGAGTGCAGTAATTCAGTCACATCTTCCGATTCCACTTCTATTTTGAGTTCTCTGGCTATTTCTACCATATCTGCTATGATTTCTTCTAAAGTATTTCCTCTGCTGAAGTTTTGAACTCATCATGCAAGTTGGAATCAAACTCCCACTAATATTTATATTTTGAATTCTTCTCCTGAATCACGAATGTTCTTAATGATGGATAATCATGTGTGTTTTCACTGCTCCACTGACCAGCTTACTTTCTAGAATGCTGAATCCTTTCTAGAAGATTTTTGAATTTACTTTACCCAGATCTGTCAGATGAGTCACTATTTATGGCAGCTATAGACTATGAAGTATATTTCTTAAATAACACACTTTGAAAGTAAAAATGACTACTTAATCTAGGAGAAAAGATGTTTCGTTGGAAGGGATGAAAATAATAATATAAAAATAATATAAAATGTAATATAAATATAATATAAAAATAATAATATAAAAATAATCTCCTTGTACATCTCCATTAGAGCTCATAGGTGATCAGGTGCATTGTCATTGAGCAGTAACATTTAGGAAGCATTTTCTTCTGAGAAGTAGGTATCAACAGTGGACATGAAATATTTAGTAAACCATGCTGCAGTCAGATCTGCTGCCATCCTGACTTTGTTGTTCCATTTATAGAAAACAGACAGAGTAGATTTGGCATAATTCTTAAGGCTCCCAGGATTTTTGGAATGATTATCCTCCATTTGAAGTCACCAACTGCATTAACCCACAAATAAGAAAGTCAGCCTGTCCTTTGAAGCTTTGAAGCCAAGCAAACTTCTCTCTTGGTTTAGCATGTTTCAAGCAGACTTCTCTCATTGATAGCATGTTCTTCCAATATAAGACTTTTTTGTCAACATTGAAAAATTTGTTTTTAGCCACCTTCATCAATTATCTTAGCTATATATTCTGGGTAACTTGCTGTAGCTTCTACATCATCACTTGCTGCTTCATTTTGTACTTTTATGTTATGGAGATAGTTTTTTTTCTTAAACCTCAGGAACAAACCTCTGTTAGCTTCCAAGTTTTCTTCTACAGCTTCCTCATCTCTTTCAGTCTTTATAGAATTGAAGAGATTAGGGTCTTGCTCTGGATTAGGCTTTAGCTTAAGAGAATATTGTGGCTGGTTTGACTTCTATCCAAACCACTACAATTTTCTACTTTACTATTTACTTTTGTACCACTTGGAATGTTCACTGGAGTAGTACTTTTAATTTATTTCAAGGTCTTCTTTGGATTCACAGCTTGGCTAACTCTTTGGTGCAAGTGGGCCTAGTTTTCAACCTGTCTCATCTTTGGACATGTCTTTATTATTATGCTTAATCATTTCTAGCCTCTGTTTTAAAGTGAGAGATGTGTGACCCTTTCTTTCACTTCAGCACTTAGAGGCCATTGCAGGGTTATTAACTGGTCTTATTTCGATATTGTGTCTCAGGGAATAGGAAAGACTGAAAAGAGGGAGAGAGATGGATTAATGGCTGGTCAGTGGAGCACTGCGAATACATACGACATTTATCTATTAAGTTCACCATCTTATTTGGGCATAGCTCATGGTGTTCCCAAGCAATTACAGTAGTAACATCAAACATCACTGATCACAGATCACTGTAACAGATGTAATAATAATGATGAAAAGGTTTGAAATTTTGTACAAATTAGTAAAGCATGACCTAATGACATGAAGTGAGGACGTATTTGAAGAAATGGTGTTAACAGATTTGCTTGAAGTAGGGTTGTCACAAACCTTCATTTTGTAAACAATGCAATATATGTGAAGTGAAAAAAAGTGCAGGACAAATAAAATGAGACATATCTGTATTTGTCCTCTGTGAAATGCTTACTTCACTTAGTATAATGCTCTCCAGGTTCATCGAGTCGTTGCATATGACAGGATTTCCTTATTTTTTAAGGCTGAATAATATTCCATTGTATGTTTATGTCACATTTTCTTTACTTATCTATGAATGGATATTTTACATTGTTTTGATATTTTGGCTATTGTGAATGATGATATAATAAATATGGGAGTACAGGTATCTTTTCAAGATTCTAATTTCAATTTTTTTTTTTATTATATACCAGAAGTGAGATTGCTGGATTGTATGGTAGATCTGGTTTTAATTTTCTGAAAAATCTCCATGTAATTTTCCATATTGGCTGCTCTATTTTACATTACCACCAGAAATGTGTGAGGGTTCAATTTCACAATATCCTTACCAATACTTGATTTTGAAAAAATTGTCATACTGACAGGTGTGGGGTAGTATGTCATTGTGGTTTTAATTTGCAACTCTCTGATAATTGACTGGTGATGTTGATCACTTTTTCATATACCTGTTGGCCATTTATATGTTTTCTTTGGAGAAATGTCTATCTAAGTTCTTTATGCATTTATTAATCAGTTTATTTGTCTTGTGCTATTGAACGATGGGAGTTTTACATATTTTGGATATTAATCCCTTTTCAGAAATACAGTTTGCAAAATATATTACAAAACCAAAATAGTATGGGACTGGCGTAATGGCAGTATGTAGACCAATGGAACAAAATAAATAGTTCAGAAATAGACCCACACATATACAGCCAACTATTCTGCAACAAGTATGCTAAGAATACACAATGGGGATAGGATTTTTTTTTTCAACAAATGGTGTTGGAAAAACTGAATATCCACTTACAAAATAATAAAAATTGACCCTTACACTATACAAAATATTAATTCAAAATAAAAATTGAAATATAAGTCTTGAAATTATGAAACCACTAGAAGAAAACATAAGGAAAAATCCTCTTGACATTGTCTTGGCAATGATTTCTTTGGTATATACCAAAAGCACAGATAATAAAAGCAAAAGTAAGCAAGTGGGATTATATCAAACTTAAAAGCTTTTGCACAGCAAAGGAAACAATATAATGAAAAAGCAATGGCAAAAAATATTTACAAACTGTATATCTAATAAGTGGTTAATACCTCATTGTGATTTTTATTTGCATTTCCTTAATAACTAATGATATTAAACATCTTTTCAGGTGCTTTTGGGCCATTTATATGTTTTCTTCAGAAAAACCTCTATTCAAATCATTTGCCCATTTTGTTTGAGTTACCTGTCTTTATTGTTGAGATGTAAGAGTTGTTAATATATCCTGGGTACTAGTTTTTGTTTGTTTATTTGTTTTACCAGATATGTACTTTTCAAATATTCTGTCATGTGGGCTGTCTTTTCATTTTCTTGATTGTGACATTTGAAGCATAAAATATTTTAATTTTGTTGAAGTACAATTCACTTTTTTTCTTTTGTTGCTCATGATTTTGGTGTTATGTCTAAGAAATTGTTGACAAATCAAGGTCATTAAGATTTATCCATTTTCATTTGTGAGTTTACAGTTTTAGATGTTGCATGTAGGTATACAGTCTACTTTGAGTTCATTTTTGTTTATGGTGTAAGGAAGCTTTTCTAACTTTATTCTTTTATATATAAATATCCATTTGTCCTAGCACTGTGTGTTAAGAAGGCTCTTCTTTTTTTGTTGAATTGTCTTGGCACCCTTGTCAAAAAACAATCATAAATGTAAGGATTTATTTTTGTACTGTCAATTCCATTTCTTTCATCTCTATTTCTGTTTTTATGCCAATACCATACTGTTTTGATTGCTGTGTCTTTGTAGCTAGGTTACAAAATTGGGAAGGGTGAGTTCTCCAAATTTATTCCTTTTTTTCAAATCGTTTTCCCTATTCTGGATTCTTCTAACTCTAAATGAATTTTAGAACCAGCTTTCAATTTCTGCAAAAACAAAACAACAACAACAACAAAAGGCAGGTGAGATTTTGATAAAGATTACATTCAATCTGTAGATCAATTTGGGAATTATTGCTATCTTAACAATATTATGTTTTCCAATTCATGAACACTAAATGATTTTTCTTTTTTTAAAATTTATTTCAGTGTTTTATAGTTTTCAATGTCCAAGTCTTACACTTCCTTGATTACTTATTTCTAAGAATGCTGTTCTTTTGATGCTATTATAAGGCCATATATTACTGTTCTTAGAAATAACACCAAAATCATAAGCAACAACAACAAAAAGTGAATTTTACTTCCACAAAATTAAAATATTTCATGCTTCAAGTGTAATTGTTTGATTTCATTTTTAGATTGTTTATTGCCAGTGCATCAAAATACAACTGATTTTTCACGAACTGACCTCATGTCCTTCAGTGTTGTTGAAATTTTTTATTCATTCTATTATGAGGGTTTTTTGTGGGAGTCTAAGGCTTTGAGTGTTATATTAGTTCCATCTCTTAGTTTTTCCCTATTCCTCCGCTCTCTTTGTTTTCAAACAAATTCAATCTGCTTTATGTAATTTTGGCTTTTTAGGGGTAAGAGTTAGATTGAATAATATGTTAGAGCTTACACTGTCCTCCCCTGACTTATGATCTCATTTTTATAGACAAGAAAAGTAACTATCATTTGCATACTGATTATCAGGGACACTGTTGGCAATATTGGGGAATCCTGGCAATGGGTGGTGGTTTGTGGCCCCGGTTATAAAGCCTGTGGCCGGATGGGAGCTTCCAGTCAAAACATTTTAATGAAGCTTTTGAGTCAGTCATGACTAGGAGGCCATAAAATTTATCATCACACGCAAAAGTTTGAGAGTTAACGAGGGAGGGGATGTGTGTTATTAATTAACTTTTCATATTACAACAAGCATAAACCCTGAGCATACTGGAGAAACTAGGATGTATCATCATCCTAGTCATAATGGGTTCCAAGACAGTACTCAGTATATGGGGGCAGGGTTCTAGAGTTGTGTTTCACTTGCACTTCAGTTCTTAAGGCAGTATCCCAGACCTCTGTTGCACCTCTGCCCCATGTGCGGTAGCCTGTGGTCACTCATGTTTCAGCTCTTCTGGCAGCAGCCTATGCTTGTCTTGTACCTCAGCTGCAGCACCACTGGGATCCAGGACAGTACGCTATCTGTTAGGGGTGGAGTTCTAAAAGGACACCTTGCTGTAGCCACTAAAGTTTTGGGGAATATGAGAGATCCAGCATGAGCCTCCTCTGTAGGGCAGAGCCATGGTTGTATGCTCGAACTATAGCTCCTTATGTTAGTTTCAGGGCCTGGGAGAGTCAAGGGTCTCTTTGATGAGTAGGATTGCAGGAGTTCATGGTGGGAATGTGTACTGCTGAGGGTGTCTCACTTACTGTTTCCCCATGTTAGAGAGTCTCTCTTGGCTCCCAAAAGATCCTGGCTGAGCAGGCTGCCTCACTTCCTTCTCCTTTCTTTAGATGTTGCCTATCATTTTTCTGTTAAATTCCAGTGTTCTCTCTCTTGGATGATTTTTCCAAAGTGTGATTATCTACTTGCTATTTCAGTTTTAATTTGTGGAAGAAGTGAATACAAAATGCCCCTAGACTGCCATCTTGAAACTTCCCCCTGAAAGTTAAATGTTTACTTGCATCTTAAAGCCATCAATTTGATAGAATTAAAAATTTTCCTCTGCAATATTAAGGGTGTTAGCTATGAGAAGAACTTCATAGAAAATATATTTCTAATTTATGCTAAGAAAAAAGTTTACTTTTTTCCTTTTTACTTATTTAAGATAACAATCAGAAGTTTGGGTCTTTTGTACTTCTTAGTCATAACGTGCTGTGAACTCATTTGTAATTGTTGGGCTTCGTGGTGAATCTGGATTCAAATACTAAGATGGGGCTTTGTCATACTCCAGTTGGTAGTATATCTAAATTTAGAAGACTTAAATATTGACCTAGGAACTGGGTCTGATGTTTTTATGAGGATCGTTTTTATGATAGGAGGTAAATTTATACAACTGATAAGCTTTTGCATTTAGTTCTTTGCTTTCTAGATGACTACTGCTATGCTTTACCTTATTTTAAAGAGAATTTTCAACCTGTATTGAATATAAAAATTAGAAGGTGACTTTTTAATTTAAAATGAATATTTTTTTCGACAAAGAATTTATCCTTACCATTATCAAAGGAATAAGCATTCCTTCCTTCTGCATTCAACAAAAAATTGTCTTATAAAATATAGAACTAGCTTAAAGGAGTGTTGCCACTTCCATCTTAGAGAAGAGAGACTTTGTCCTTTGAAAGACCTTCAGTTTGGTTTTACTGATTGTGCACATTTCAGCTGAGTAACCATTTGTCAGGGGAGAAGGAATAATTCGGTATTTTATTTTATGGGGTTTGATGATAATAATTCTTGTTTAAGTATGTTGAACTCTGGGAATAGAGGGTTCAAATTAAACAACTTTGGAGTCTTCTGAAATGGAAGGGACAAATATCCTACCTTCTTCCCTAGTGCTTGTGCCTAAGGATGTGAGCCAGGGTGCATCCTGTGTCCCTGACAAAGGCCCAGGGGCAGAAAGTAGCCATGAGTTCAGCAATAAAATCCTTTTGAAGAAAAGAATATCTATACTGGCATTTTAGGATCACATGGGTTTGTTAGGAAGCCTGATTTCAATCGTTATTTATGCTTAAAATTTAAAAGTTATCTTTGAAAAATATTTGGATCATAGCAATCAATATTTTAAACTAAATTATAAATGGCTATTGAGCTAGGTTTACAGTGTCTAAAATAGCCAACATAATGTCCAAATATATGTAAATACTAAAAGTTTTATCTTTTTATATGAATTAATATAGGCAAATTATAAAATCAAGACTATTGGGCATTATGAAGAGGAAAACACCCTATCACCATGGCAAATTGTAGTAGATGGTATGCAGACAAACTAGGCGATAAAGACTCTCTCCTTAACCTACCTTTAGCCATGCTCTTCTGAACTTTCTTCTCCGCTAGGCCTTAGGGTGTCCATTTCATCTTTGCATTGCCCAGTTCTAGCAAGAATGTTGCTAAGTTAGTTTAGCAATAATTGTCTATCCTCATATCTGATTATATTCCTCATTCCCCACACTTAATATCTTATCACCCATGCCTACCCTCAGCAAGAATCTGTCAAATAGATTTAGCTAGAACTACGCCTAGCCTCTGATATTTTCTCTTAGTAATTTTCTGTCCACTAATCCTCATCCTGCTCCTTGACTATAAAGCCCCGCTGTCTTTGCTGTGTTTGGAATGGAGCCTAGTTCTTTGTTAAGGTCTTCCTCACCCCATTGCTGTTGTTCCTGAACACAATCTTTAACTACTGTCCAGCTCTTGTTTCTTTTGGCATAGGTAACCTTGAGAATAACTCAATACGTGTTTTTCAAATATCATTCCATTATGTCTTTAATCCATAGAATTAAGTATTATTAGTAAGCCAATTTGAATTCTTGCCTTGTCACGTTGCACTTACAGGGCTGTATTTGCTTTTGATAATGGTCATGGACCGTGCATTAAGTATTAGGGAAGGAAGAAATGTAAAGTTGAGAAAGAATGTAAGACAATCTAGTTCCCTGAATAAATACTGTTTGGAAATTGGTAAATAAACCAGTAGTTATTACTTATATCAAGTCATGACAAACCTAGCAGTATGAATGTGTTACCTGTCCATCTGCTTCCTGATCCCTGGGTTTGACTGAGATCAAAAGCCTGGCTGGCCTCACAGTTGCCTCTGCCTTAGTAGAGAATAAAAAATCCAGGGGAGGTCAGTAAAGGTCAGGAATTGTCCTAACTAAAAAACTCTGGGTAAACAGATGTTCAGGAATCCTTCCCTTTCCATGTCCGATTTTAGATCAAGGTGCACAACAAAAGACCAATGAAAATTCTCAGTGCACAATAGTAATTGGCAAGTTAGCAGAGTTCAAAATCCAACTGTAGAATATTCTTGCCAAACCGTATTTCTACTGGCTGTCATTATCAGGCCTTGATTCTTGGGGGTGGTCTGGTGGAGTCAGAAGAGCAAAGGCCTTGGGGCAGAGACCTGTGGTCCCCTTATATTATCTCTGTTGCATGTTAACCACCAGAATATAATGCCTATAATGTATTCCTCTGTGCTTCAGTTTTCTCATCTGCAGACAGTGTACTATGTGAAAGATTCACAGAGAAGGGCCCTTTTTATGCACTCAGCAGATGAGATTGAGCACTTAACTAATGTGCCACACATAAAACTAGGCACTGTGATACTGTAGTGGAGCTTAGAGTCTGGCTGGAAACAGGAAAAAAAAAAAAGCTGCAAATAACATAATCATTAATTTTTAATAGTTATAAATTAAAAAAACAGATTCTTGAGATAAATTGTAACTATTGTAAGGTTTATTGCTGATGTAAAATGAGGAAACTGAGGCAAGTATGAGAAAATGAGAAGCTAATTTATTTAGCTTCCGGATGAGGTTCTGTGGTCCAGGAAGGGGCTAAAGAAGTTGTACCTAGCTGTTTAGGTCATGGAGTTTTATGGGGATGGAAGGTGATTGATTAGCTATTGGGGAAACAAAG
>NW_022437021.1:7139717-7186000 GCF_009761245.1 Sapajus apella
GGGGGTTGAATGCATAATTTAGTGCTGAATGTAGGCTTGGGTCTGGTGTGCAGAGGCAGGTGTGGGGAAGCCATGCAGCAAGGCCAGATAATGAACTTGGGTAATGACACAGTTATCAGGTGCAGAGAGAGATAGATGTGTCCATTCAACCCTCTGCAAGGCAGCCGGCCTTACAACTATAAAGCCCTACATCAAGTGGGATGATTAGATTAGTCATCTTTTAAGTCTAGACCTAACAGCTTTTCCCCTTTAACCTCTGCCTTTAACCCCTGAAAAAATTGGTGTCTTTTACCAGGAAAACAGAATCTTCAAGACTTGAGAGTATGTCAAAAGTGAGGGTGTTAGGGTTGGATTAGGTATGACCCTGTGAGTTATGAAAAGGAGTTTGGATTTTAATGTAAGTTGGGTGGAGAATGAATTAACACATGATTAGCATCAAATATATGGTAATTATTATCATTTTTGCAAACTGACTTTTATGGGGTCTCAGTCATGTTTTACAGAAGAAAAAGGAAAATAAGTACATTGTAGGTAACACACACACACACACACACACACACACACACGAATGAAATTTCATCAGATGGCAATAGTCCCACTAATGTTTTAGGCAACAATTTAGTCAGCTGTTTTCTTCAATTAAAACACAAACTGGTATGTAACAAAATAATGCCTCCATAGAGGTTACTTAAATTTTATTACATAGTTACCAGCCTTTCATCTACTTCTTTAAGATACAGGGACCCTTTTAAAATGTTGCTTACATCTACTTAGGGAAATGCAGTGGTTATTGAAGTTGAAGTACAATTAGGTCAATCTGTCTATCAATAATACATATAACTAAAAGTCTCCAGGCCTAAAGCAAAAACATATATGTTCATAATGTGACAATTATCAAAATTAGGCCTAAAGATTAAGGGAAGAACACGTGAAACATTCAATGGAATGGTCAGGATATTTGAAAAAGTAGATGTGTACATGTGTATACACACATACATACATATACACATATCCATACATATATACACATAACACACATGTAATACATACATTACATTTATGTAATACATATATACATATATATGTATGGATGTATGTATATGTATGTGTATGTGTGTATACATATATACACATCTACTTTTTCTAATATCCTGACCATATATATATACACATTTATATATTATGTATATGCAATACATATATATGTATGTGTTATGTGTACATATGCATGTATATGTATGAATATGTGTGTATATGTGTATATATGTAAACATACCTAGAACACAGCCTAAGTAAGTTGCTAAGCCATCATTTTCCTGTCTAACTGTTACAAGTTACATATATATCTGTGGCTCTCAATCTTCAGTACAGAAGCAGAAGAAATATTATGTTTTGAAAGTTTAAAGGTAACTCCATTCCTTTTCTCTATTTCAATCAGCTCATTTTAAATGAAATATAACAAATACTTTTATTTTAAACTCTTTGTGAGTTCTCTGTAAAATTGGTTTGTTTTAATGTGTGTGTTGGAGGTGACAAAGTGTGGAAAGGACAAGAGAGTGTACCAGGGAGAGAATTGTGATGTAAATAGAGATAACAAGTCTAATTAAATGTACATGTCCGTACATAGTTCCCTAAGTAGCAAGACCTTTCAAGCAACCTTCTAGAGGAAGACTGTAGGTAAAATGAAAAACTTGAATAGTTATAAAAAATTTCAGCAAGTAGTTTTGGCTTTCTGAAAGTCTGTGAGTTGCCCATACTGATTTCCGTGTATCAAACAATTAACAAGAAAAAAAAAAAAAAAGCAGGACGTGGAGGACTACATAGTCAAGACAATAGGAAACTACATCCAAGGATCTTGAGCAATGCCCTAGGATTAGAAAATTTCCTGAAGACTTCAACTCAAAAAAGACATTGTTATTTTTCTTTTTAAGATCCGTTTAAGGCCGACATAGTGTAAAATTTTGCCTTTTACATATTGTTTCATTCCCAGGAACCTGACTTTGTGATCAGGGTCCTGTAATGGAAATTTACAAAACTTGGCATCATGCTGCTGTGAGAATGTAAAAAAAAATTGCTTTACTGTAGCAATCTATCGGGAAAATGTATTCACATTTGATTCTCCTGTAGTATATAGGGACCTTGGGAATTTAAATGTGACTCTTTCGTTAATCACTAGTGTCTCCTTAGCTTTGTTTCTTTAGTCCACTCTTAATAGGTTGATGATGAGGAGTCACTAAGCAAATACACAAGGAGCCAGAATATGCTTCTGACATGGAGAGTTTTCAAATGAAATGAAGGGTTATTTCCACAGGGGTTCCTAAATGGAAAACTGCAGTGATTAAGTTGCAAACAGTGACCTTTCTAAAACCCAAATCTGATTATGGTATTTCCCTCCTTAAGAGCTTTTGGGAGCTCCTCATTGCCCTTTGAATGATGTCCAAATTCCTTGATAAAGTTTATAAGGCCTTGCATGTCCTCTGCTGCTTTTCCACCTCATCTCTTACCATTCAAGCCTAGAGCTCTTCCTTTCAGAAACAACAACTGTCCTATTATCCTTGTACACAATGACCTCACCCCTCCAAGCCACTGCACATTTGCTATCCAGGGACCTCGTTTCCCTTCTTCATACCTAGATCAGCCCTACCTTGTCCAGGATATAGGCCACATGTTTCTTCCTACATGATGCTTTCCTTGATCCCCCAGGGTGACATAGGCATCTTCCTATTTGCTTTAATGCCTGTTATATTCCACATCCCAATACTTTTCATACTGCATTGCACATGGCTCTTCATTGTTCTGTGACCTGTTAACTCTAATGGGGAGGGGATTCTGTCTGTTTCATTCACTCTGGTATCACTATGCCTAGCACAGATTAGTGCCCTGTGAATATTGTTTGAATGAGTGAATACATAAATGAAATAATCCATCCTTGTGAAATTCTACCAATTTTAAACATATATATTTGTGCTTGCTTCAGCAGCACATATACTAAGACTGGAATGATACAGAGAAGATTGGCATGGCCCCTGAAGAAGGATGACATGCAAATTTGTGAAGTGTTTCATTTTTTAAAATAAATTCTGGAGATTTATTGTATGGCATGGTAATTATAGTTAGCATTAATGTATTAATTATATACTTTAAAATTGCTAAAAGAGTAGATCTTAAATGGTCTACTGCAAAAAATTGGTAAGTATGACTGAAAATGAATATATTCCTTTTTAATCATTACACAATGTATATATAAATCAAAATATCTCTTTGTGTTTGTAAATATATACAGTTTTCATTTGTCAGTTATACTTCTCTAAAGCTGTGGGGGAGGGGAAGGAAAAAACAAGGCGAAAATATAAATACATAAATATCTATAATATGCACTTATACTTAAATTATAAGGCAATCTGATAATTATTTCCCTTATTTCCTTTTCCTAACACTTTTAGCCTCAGCTTATCTATCAACAGCATGCTGTATTTCACTCAGAGACATAGTTAGAATGTCCTAATTTTAATTTGTACAATTTTTCTTCTGAGTGTGAATTCTTGTTAGGCAATAGATGTGTCTTTCTTGGCTTTGCCAAATTTCTTAAAATGATGTCATTTGCAAGCCTCATTTTTCTCAGCAGTCTGACTTTTACTGCCTGATCTAACAGCCATCAAAAGGACTTCCTCAATATTTAACCTATGAGATTCTCTTTGACAAGCCTAAAGACCAGTTCTCAGTCCTCATCCAACTCCATCACAAATCAGAGACAACCTTCTGATGTATTGCAGACACAACAAACCCTAGATTTACCTGAAGGAACAAATGATAGCACAAACTCCCACTGCCCTGGTTGACAGAAAATCATCAACTTCAATATTTTTACAATTATTTATGGGTGTCCTCAAAGGATTATCTGTCTATGTATACATTTGGAAAAACCAACATTTACCACATTGCCTCCTACCTGCTTTTCTGCTCTTGCTGTATCTCCTACTCATCTCATTGAGGACTTAGCATAGCTTCTTTGCTCTACATGTCTTCCTCGATAAAGCCAGTGTTCATTCCAAGGTGCTTATTCCAGATACTTCCAAACACCCAGTCCTCAGAGGGTAGAAATAGATGGAACAGGCCAAACAACCTCTTCTCCATTGTTACACCATTTTTATCACTTGGCTCTGTATGCAGAATCGACAAAATCTCTCTGGAAAACTCCTCTCTGCTTCCAGCCTTCATTCTTTGCTCAGCATGTCACCTTGCACAGTCTGTCCTGGCAAATACTTTTGCCATCACTCTCAGAAATCAGTCTCTTCTAAACATGGGAAAACTATATGATAACAATTTTATACAATCCACTGAACCTCTATCCACTATCCCTTCTGCAGTACCCATTCAAGCAAATTTCCTTTTTTTTTTCTGAGTGAAATAACAAACAGTAATGTGATAATCAGATGATATTTAAGGGGGAAAGAGAGTGGGAGTTATGTTTTGCAGCAACTATCCAGGTTTTTGTTCATTCACACCTGTTGGACTCTAATAGAGTAGTATAGATGTTTTCAAAGCAAACTGCAATTATGTTAGCCATGATAAAAAATTCAATATATATAGTCAATTATCATTATTTATGGATTGAGTACATATTAAAACAAGGGAATAATAGACACAATAATGTTACTTGAGGGTGGAGAGAGGGAAGAGGGAAAGGATGGAAATACTACCAATCAGGTACTATGCGTATTACCTGGGTGGTGACATATTCAGTACACCAAACCTCTTAATATGCAATTTACCTACATAACAAACCTTCACATGTACCCCTGAACCTAATGTCAAAGTTTGTAAAAAAAATTTCACTAGTAGGTAAATTCCCAAATACAGAATCCATAAATAACAAGAATCAACCATATACATATTCAAAAATATGTTAATATTTGACATATGGACAAAAGTTCTCTTTTTTGTTTGTGTGCTTGAGAGTTTGTGGTAGGTAGTGATATGCATATTCAGTCAGTGTGTATTTGGTGATCTATCGAAAGCCATGTGTGCCTGATTGAATGGACCTGCAAATCGTTGTATATCACTAACCCTCACAGGTATGGGCAAATGCCTTGAAAATATTCCTATACAGAAAACAATAATGCAATGAAACATAAGTAAACAAAAATGTGAAGAAAAGGCAGAGATCACAAATTCAATTGTGCGAGCTACTGGTCAGCTTCTTATTAAGAAATAGCAATCTCATAGGATTTGACACACTTACCTTCCACCTAATTAAAATAGTAAGAAACATTATCTTATATGTAGATTTAAAATCACTAGCATGTGTGTATTATGGCTCCCACCCTAAATTAATATTTTTCCTTTGTATATTATTAGCAAATGATTATGCATGTTAATCACTCATAAATCATGTATAAATATAATGCCAGCACACAGTTGAAGACTTTTTACTCATGAGGTTAGAGACCGCTGGAATAATAAAGTAGTGTAGTTTTGGAAAAGAAGCTGTAAAAAGTCACTTTTTATTCATAGAAACATGATCTATAATTTTAGCACTTAAGTATCTATTTGAAAATAAAACTCTTTGCAACAGTTCAAGGTCACTAATTCTTAAAATTCTGGAGCATTCAGTCCTGGTATTGGTGACAGCCCATGGAAAGTTTGTTTTTTTCTCTTGTACTCATTCCTGCTTTGGATTCAGTACTTTAGCCACAAATGCCAATTATGCTTTGACTGTAGTCTCTCACCTCTGTGTGTATTTTTATAGAGGACAGAGGATAAGAAGGAAAAAAAAACCTTAAAATTCCTTGGATGAGAGTTTGAGACTTTTCAAAATACTGGTAAAAGCCAATTGATCAAACAGTAAAACACATAAAATGATAAGTTGTTACCAACTCTGCAGGACACTGTAATTTTAAGAAAGTCAATCAACAATACTCTCCATGTAAGGCATTTACCTGAGAGTGTGGGAATTAGCTTTTCATGTTTTAACAACTTCAGGAAGCTCAAAGAATATGAACTTTGCAGTCATTCCCTTGTGTGTTTCTTTATAGTCTACCATATGGGTTTCTAACTTCATGTATAGGTTTAACTTTTTATCCTTACATAAATAGGGTCCTCTGTGAAACTTCTTCTGCAGGACAATTTTAACATATTGAGAGAAATCAATTTGTCTTCTTCTCACTTCTCTAGGAAAATTTTAAAAAATTAAATTCACATCTCAACCCAAACACACTCACACCTGTATACTCACTAAGATAAAAGAATAGGTATTTCTGTTCTGGGATTCCTTGTACCTTAGGGAATTTACAACTTATTTTTGTTTTAGGAGCTACCAAGGAGGTAACCTTCTGGGTCAAGAGAGACTTCAATCCTAAAGGTAGAGGCTACCTTTGCCCTGTAGATCAGAAAGATGGAATTTTCAGCCTGGAGCTCAAGAATTCAGAGAATGAAATTGATTTCCCTGAAACTAAAAGAACAGGATTTGGGTTGTGAGTGTTCTAACAACCAGGCTCTTTTTAGGGAGCCATGATGTTTACCCCCATCAACTCTCCTGCTCTCTATATTTTATGTTCTCAGATTCTATTGCCAGCTGGCTATTGTTCAGTCAGTGGAAGGCAATGGCAGGTAAAAGGACTGGAAGAGAGAGAAGAAATGTATTTCTCCTTGCTGTCTTTCTCTTTGGTTCTGTGTCCCTGACTGCGGTTGTGTCCTTCTACTAGTCTGACTGGGGCCCTTCTTCCATGATCCAGCTTTCACTGGGATCCTATTAATATAAACAATTGTTATTCTTGCTTCTTTAGGCAAGAATAGGATAATATTGCTTTATTCTGCTATGAGTTTCTGGGAGCTTCAGCCTCTCTGGTGGGTGTCTTTAATCTTGGTCACACATTCGTAAATGTCTTTCATTAAAACCTTTCTAAGAGAACAATTTGGGCAGGATTCTGTCTCTTTCTGGAACCCTGACTGGCATAGAACCTGTAGAGATTGGGCACTAGTATCTTTAGTATAAGGTATTTTGTCTTGGAAGCTTGACTGCTTTTTTGCTGAAGCTTGGCACACTCAGAGAATGTGTGTGCCATTAAGAATACACGGAGAATGAGCAAGCAGCAGGACTGGAGACTGGTAGACTTACTTAAGGATATCCAGGGTTCATGGGACGCTTTACACTCACAGAAAAATAGAAAAGCTATAGAAATGATCGAAATCAAAGTTTTCACTTGCCCCTGATTTGTGACACATTTTGTTACTCAAGTGTCAATGCGCCAAGTGCACGTCTGCTCATTTCTAAACCATACTTTTAACTCTGCTGTAAAAGCAGCAATTTGAGGAATATTATTAATTCTTTTCTATGGGTAACTGGAGTTTTCTCATTAGAGTATTATATTATTATTTATGACTGCCGTGAGGCTTTGAAAGTGATGTCATCACATTGTGATATAAGACGCCCGATTATTAGAGTTAGGTTGGCCAATTTGTCTGAACCCCTGCTCCTTGATTTGTAAAATAGAGAAGATGATATCAAACCTGAAGCGTTGTTTTACCAACAGTCTGCACAGGCACTCAAAATGTTACTTCCCTTTCTTTTGATTGGCATATATCCCCTTGCGTTCCATGGAGGTCATGTAGATGAATTGTATTCTGTGGCCAGATTCCCTTGAGGACCAAGGTTGGACATGGCCCGAAGGAAGAGATAATTATACTTCATAGGCTTCTGAGTTTAAGAATGTATATGCTCTAGTTTAAATTACTATACTAAATATGTAAAAGTTTGTAGGTTACATTTCTGCTTCATGTTTTTCTCATGTGTAAATGAGAATCATAATAGTATCTACTTAATGAGATTATTATTGCCAGAGGAAGAGATCCGAGTGACCCCGAGTTACTGGTGGCTTATTCATATGAGTCTGTAGCAACTTCAGTTCTTGCCTCCTCAAGAAGAAAGAATTCAGCTGAGGGACACACAGCAGAAAAAGAGACTGAGGCAAGTTTCAGACCACAGCAAGTTTCAGAGCAGGAGTGGAAGTTTATTTTAAAAGCCTTCAGAAGAGGAAAGAGAGAACCTAATTCTTGGAAGAGGTCCCAGTGAGTGCTCTGAAGATCAAAGAGAGGAAAAAGACAGGAAAAAATGGTAGAGAGAAAGAGAGCCTTTAATCTTGATCCTAGGAGTTTACAAGCCTGCCTCTTTTCCATGCTTCTTCCCTTAGGTTGGGCTTCCCTCATGTACAGTGCTTTCCGTACCCTTTGGCATTGAGCACGGGCAGGGTGTTTAGGGAGTTACAGGCATGCCTGTCTGAGGCTTTTTTTGTTTTTCCAGTGGCGCCTGTCCCAGGAACATCATCCTTTGCCATTTTGTCTCTTTTTTTTTTTTTTTTTTTTGGGATGGAGTTTCGCTCTTGTTACCCAGGCTGGAGTGCAATGGCGCGATCTCGGCTCACCGCAACCTCCGCCTCCTGGGTTCAGGCAATTCTCCTGCCTCAGCCTCCTGAGTAGCTGGGATTACAGATATCTGCCACCCTGCCCAGCTTATTTTTATATTTTTAGAGTAGAGACAGGTTTTTACCACATTGGCCAGGCTGGTCTTAAACTCCTGACCTCAGGTGATCCGCCCTTCTCCATCTCCCAAAGTGCTGGGATTACAGGTGTGAGCCAGGCCCCACTTTAATTTGGCTGGCATTCCTCTTTTTATAAAGAAGAGGACATAAATATAAATTGAGAGGATACCAGAAATGATGCACCCTAAACTCTCATTGCAGTTGTGGGTAATATGAGGTCATGTAACTCCATTACTACATAAAATTATAAATCAAGTTTCTGGGTGCTACAGTGTCTTAGGATATGGAAGGAAAATCTGTATAACCTCACTCCACTGACTAAAAACAGGGAGGTTGTTTCCTAATCTATAAAATGTATTTTACCTGATAACAGATCTTTGTGACAAATCACATTTGTTCCAACTCAGGGAGCAGAGGAAGATTTAGACTCATTTCCATTTGTCACTGCACTTTGCAATTTATAACATACATGATCTCAATTATGTCTTACATGGGGTAGATAAGGAAGGCTTTAACCTCACTTTATAGGTGATAACATAGACATCTATGCAGAAGCTAAGTGACTTGCCCAAGGATCCATATCAATTGAGAATGAGCACAAAAACCTAGATTTTTTGACACCAGTTAGTGTTCTTCTCATTCCTTCACACCCATTTGCCTCACTGTAGCACAGGTGTGGTTTTCTAGAAGAAACATGAATTTTCTATTCATCAGGTCAGTAATGAGTTATATCCTCAGTTGTGTAAATTAAAAATAAAGCAATAAAACCTCCATGAAAACAAAAATAAAAACCATAAACTTTGACTCTATCAACAAATATGAGCACTTTCTATTTGCAAGGTGTTGTGCTAGACTTAGATATCAAGGTTGCCTCAGTGAGCTTCTGTTTGTTAGATGAGAACATTCAAGCATGAGAAAATGATATGAGGCTGAGAATATTTAACCATGTTATTTCCCTTTATTATTCAAGTTGCTTTGATTTTGAGGAATTTCTGGTGGCTGATGGATTGACATTTAACATATCTTAGGGATTAAAAACGAGACTATGAAAATGTAACGGTTAGATAGACAAAACATTGTTCCACACAACTTTGCTTTTCTATTACGGAAACATTTTGTAATGATATTTAATATATGTGATAAATAATTTTCAACTGATACAACTTTTATTTTTACCTGCATGTTTTACTTAAAACGTCAGCTCTTAAAACTCTTCATGTTATCACTGTAAAAGGGGAATAAAAGGCACTTTTATAAGTTTTTAAAAGCTATAATACTCAAATTCAAATGAAACGTGTAGAAAACAACAAAGATAGGAATACACTGTATTTTTCATCTGGTATATTCCTACCTTTTCCCATAAAGGATTGTTAGTAATGATATGGGAAACCTTGACCAATTTCATGAGGTAGGACAGACCACAACTTGTGAAACAGAGTGTATAACACCATAGCAATTTGGGGAACTCCCTCCCTCCACTGCTTGCTTCTCTCTCACATCTGTGTAAAGAAACAATAATATTCCCATGTATGGAAACTTCCTCATGTGTCAAGTACTGCATGGGTACCTCACATACATGAAATACTAGATGTACTAAGTATTTTCATATATATAATTTCACACTGTGATTTCCTCAGCAACTTTGTGAGTTTCTCTGGGTAAGCATTGGTGCCCCATTTTACGCAGAAGCAAATGGAGCTTCTGAGAATTTAAAGTACTTCTCCAAAGTCACAGACCTCATAAATCTCATAAGCGGAAAAGATACAACTGATAGCCAAGTTACTGAGTTTTAGGCTAGTTTTATTCATCACACCTTAATACTTGTTTGGATAATGTTTGATTTTTAAAATCTCAAAAAGTAAAAGTTCATTTAGTTATTGTCATAATTATAGAATAAAATAAAGAAGATTTGCTGTGAAAGCTAACGTACTAAAATTCCAAAATCCTGGAATGTTATGATTCTGTTAGCAATTATAGTACATATCTCTTGATTTGAGATGCAAGTTTTAGTTTAATGGAAGAATATGCCATTGAATACAAAGAGTATCAATTGTCAGACTAAGATGTACCAACAATAGTCTTTACTTAACTGATTAAATTTACTGTTATCTTAGAGCAGTTTTAGATTGAGAGAATTATCATATTATAAAAACTATAGAAAATTGGGCTCAATCTGTAATAATGTAGCATATACCTTGAAAGCTGTTTTTTTCCAGTGAGAGAATAAAATACATTCTCTAATATTGTGTATATTCACTTATACATCTTGACCCCATGATTTTTGTATATATGCATTGGCATTTTTAATTTGAATATCTAAAATATTATATACATTGGAATAGTTTCAAATGAAGAATATCTTTTTAAAAAAGTGCAAAGTGATGAAATAGAGAACTTTAAAATGCTTCTGATAAAATGATGTAGATAAAGTTTCTTACATTTAGTGACCTTGGTGTTACTATTTATTTTTTTTTTTGAGATGGAGTTTCGCTCTTGTTGCCCAGGCTGGAGTGCAATGGCGCGATCTCGGCTCACCGCAACCTCAGGCTCCTGGGTTCAGGCAATTCTCCTGCCTCAGCCTCCTGAGTAGGTGGGATTACAGGCACGCACCACCATGCCCAGCTGATTTTTTGTATTTTTAGTAGAGACGGGGTTTCACCATGTTGACCAGGATGGTTTCGATCTCTTGACCTCGTGATCCACCTGCCTCGGCCTCTCAAAGTGTTGGGATTACAGGCGTGAGCCACCGCGCCCGGCTGGTGTTACTATTTTAAAAGGCTGGGTCAATTGTTCTGATGGTTTTATGAAATCTGCTCTTTTATTTGTATTGGTACAAATTTGCAGTACTTTCCTTCCTGAATGGCTAATTTCTATGAATTTCAGGAGGGTAGAACAAGGTTTCAGTGTACCTTTTGTCATAAGATTTCCAATTTACTGAAGAGATTCATTTTCTGTCTCTAGCTACAGTTTCTTTCCCACCAATACATAATGCACTCATCACATCACAATATAATGGGTACTAAATGGGTTTTATGTTCTTCAAAGATCTGCACATGGTGATTTCTATTAAAAATCTAGATACTTGCTTTGAACTGAATATTAGTAGTTTTAAAACTATATTGTAAGTGGAGAAAACTGCTAAAATTTATCATGATTCCTCTGCATAAATGCTCTAAAATTTTCACATATTCTCAATCACATCTTTCATATTATTTGTGTATCAGTGAATTTTTAAAAAATAATTTCAGATTTTAAAGAAAAATTTTCCAGGCTTCTGGAGATGGTGGTGATTGGTTGCTTCAAGTCCTTCCAGTCCACAGTTAGGACAGAGGTAGACAGTTAGGGGATAGATGAGATTTCTTGATAGCCCTGGTTGCCAAGGTCCCAGAGAGAATTCTCAGAGGCCTTGTGTCATATGCCCAACTCTGAACTTACCTCTGTGGCTGGGGGATTGTACTATTGACTTGTCAGGGCTGGGTCTCATGCTTATCCCAAATAAGAAATTCTGGGTGGACTATAGCTGGTTTCTAAAGAAGCAGAAAGTATGTAATTTTGTATGCATATTAAACTAGAGAGATAGACAAATAAAATATTCTGCACTTAGAATAGTAATTCCCTAGTAGAATGAATTGGCTCTGGAGTGGCTTTGTGAGCTTTTGCTTGTCTTTGAAAATTAAACAGTTTTATCTTTAAATGATAGTTTAAATGTAAATTATGTAAGATTAAGATTGATGAGTTCTCTGAAAGTGTCTTGCCTTCTGCTTTTTGTGGTAGTCGCCTGTGTAACTGCTGTCTCTCCATGGCACTGAAAAACGCTGAGTTTACCTTGAAGACCCTAGTCCTAGGCCAAGGAGAGAGAAAGGGAAATAAATGTCCCTGTAGAGTTTGAAGCTAGTGAATATGACATATTGACAAAGTAAGAATGTGTTTAAAATGTGTCAGGCTCTTCTCCAAGTTGTTATATATGTTAATTTATTGAATTCTTACAACCCTATGCCGTAAGGACTATTTTTACCCTCATTTTAAAGAGAAGGAAAATGAAGCACTAAGAAGTTGAGACACTTGCCTGAGATCATATGTTTAGCAAGAGACAGAACTGAGACTTAAATACAGGCAGTTTGTCTTCAGAGTTTGTGCTTTTAACCAAGACTCTGATTTCCACAACACTGTGGATTATATCCTCTGAGAAGGTAGTGCGTTTGGCAATACCCTTCATTGCCTGGATCACTGAGCAAAGTTGTTGAAATTCTGGTCATAAGAAGTCCATGTTTGAGCAGCTCTACAGGATTATTGGGTTTCATTTTCAAATATCTTTGAATTGTCTCAAAAATTATTTTAAAATAGAGAGACCTAAAAGTGATATATCACAGTTTCACACATTGGAAACTATCAATGCATTAAGAAGTTCTGGGTTACTTTGACATTGTCCAGAACTTGGAATGAAATTTCTTCTGCCCTTTTAATTAAGCATATAATTGAACTTGTGCATGAGACATGAATTATTAAGCTTGTCACTTTGCATTTCTCTTTAAAAATATTTGGTATGTGTGGAACGTATTTCAAAATAGTAAAAGCTATTTACAACAAACCCACAGCCAATATTATACTGAATGGGCAAAAACTGGAAGCATTCCCTTTGAAATCTGGCACTAGACAAGGATGTCCTCTCTCACCATTCCTGTTCAATATAGTATTGGAAGTTCTAGCCAGACCAATCAGGCAAGAAAAAGAAATAAAGCATATTCAATTAGGAAAGGAAGAAGTCAAATTACCTCTATTTGTAGACAACATGATTGTATATTTAGAAGACCCCATCATCCCAGCCCAAAATCTTCTGAAACTGATAAACAACTTCAGCAAAATCTCAGGATACCAAATCAATGTGCAGAAATCACAAGCATTCCTATACACCAATAACAGACTTAAAGGGAGCCAAATCAAGAATGAAATGCCATTCATATTTGCTACAAAGAGAATAAAATACCTAGGAGTACAACTAACAAAGGATGTAAAAGAACTCTTCAGAGAAAACTACAAACCTCTGCCTAAGGAAATAAGAGGGGACACAAACAGATGGAAAAACATTCCATGCTCATGGTTAGGAAGAATCAAAATTGTGAAAATGGCCATACTGTCCAAAGTAATTTATAGATTCATCGCTATCCCCATCAAACTACCAATTACTTTCTTCACAGAACTGGAAAAAACCACCTTAAACTTTATATGGAAACAAAAGAAAGTCTGCATAGCCAAGATAATTCTAAGCAAAAAGAACAAAGCTGGAAGCATCACACTACCTGACTTCAAACTATACTGCAAGGCTACAGTAATCAAAACAGCATGGTACTGATACCAAAATAGAGATAGACCAATGAAACAGAACAGAGGCCTTGGAGGCAACGCCACACATCTACAACCATCTGATCCTGACAAACCTGACAAAAACAAGCAATGGGGAAAGGATTTCCTGTTTAATAAATGGTGTTGGGAAAACTGGCTAGCCATGTGCATAAAGCAGAAATTGGACCCATTCCTGACACTTTTCACTAAAATTGACTCCAGATGGATTAAAGACTTAAACATAAGACCTAACACCATAAAAACCCTAGAAGAAAACCTAGGCAAAACCATTCAGAACATAGGCATAGGCAAGGACTTCATGACTAAAACACCAAAAGCATTGGCAACAAAAGCCAGAATTTTTTAGACAAATGAAATCTAATTAAACTCCAGAGCTTCTGTACAGCAAAAGAGACAATCATTAGAGTGAACTGGCAACCAACAGAATGGGAAAAAGTGTTTGCAATCTACCCATCTGATAAAGGGCTAATATCCAGAATCTACAAAGAATTAAAACAGATTTACAAGAAAAAACAAACCCATTCAAAAGTGGGCGAAGGACATGAACAGACACTTTTCAAAAGAAGACATATATGAGGCCAACAAACATATGAAAAAAAGCTAATCATCACTCGTCATTAGTGAAACACAAATCAAAACCACATTGAGATGCCATCTCAGGCCAGTTAGAATCACGATCATTAAAAAATCTGGAGACAGCAGATGCTAGAGAGGATGTGGAGAAACAGGAACGCTTGTATAGTTCGTGGGAGTGTAAAATAGTTCAGCCATTGTGGAAGACAGTGTGGTGATTCCTCAAGAACCTAGAAATAGAAATTCCATTTGACCCAACAATCTGAATCATGGGTATATATCCAAAGGATTATAAATAGTTCTGTTATAAAGAGACATGCACATGTGTGTTCATTGTGGCACTGTTTACAATAGCAAAGCCCTGGAACCAACCCAAATGCCCATTTATGATAGACTGGACAAGGGAAATGTGGCATATATACACCATGGAATACTATGTAGCCATAAAAAACAATGAGTTCATGCCGTTTGTAGGGACATGGATGAACCTGGAAACCATAGTTCTCAGCAAACTGACACAAGAACAGAAAACCAAACACCGCATGTTCTCACTCATAGGCAGATGTTGAACAATGAGAACACATGGACTCGGGGAGGGGAGTATAACACACTGGGGTCTTTTGGGGGGGATAGGGGAGGGACAGCAGTGGGTAGGGAGGTTGGGGAGGGATAACATGGGGAGAAATGCAAGATAGAGGTGATGGGTGGATGGAGGCAGCAAACCACCTTGCCATGTATGTACCTATGCAACAATCCTGTATGTTCTGCACATGTACCCCAGAACCTAAAGTGTGATTATATATACATATATATATATATATATATAATTTGTTATGTGTACACTTGAGTATGTTAATACATGTTCACAATATTCAATTAAATGTCAGGTAAAGCTCAAGCATGTTTACATCTGTTACATATCTATTGATAATTTATAACCAGTTTCTTTTAATAAAAACCAAGTAACAGTTTCTGTAATACAAATAAAATTTAGAGGTCAATGGCCACCTCATTCCACTCTGGGATATTCCAGAGAGAACCAATAAAATGGGAACATTAATTGAGAAATGTAGAATTTTCTGATGATGATATAGATAGGGAGGCTTATACCATGTATCACATAGAAGATGGCTTAAAATCCTTTTGATCTTCAAAGTCTTTTTAAACTGCCACCCATCATATGGGAGGTGTATTGGGGGAGGATAGGGGATAGAGTATGTGGGAAAAGGGTGTCCCAGCTCCCTGGGCATGTTTTCCTTCTGGATTTCTTCAGGGCGTTGGAAATTCTGCTTTCTCATTATAGAGAACAATTTACCCCCACCTACCAAATATTCTTATCCAGCTCAGTGTTCAACAAACAAATAATCTTTCCGTTACTAAAGCCAACTCTCCTTAGAAAGCTTTATGGGTTTATAAAAGCAAGTTCTTTTTCTGTCACATATTTTTCTCTTAATTTGTATCCAATATTCTTCTTATACAAGAAAAATGTTTTTGATCATGATTATGCCTTAAACTTTTAATTATGTTTATCTCTCTGAAAATGCATAATTTATAACACAACTAAAGATAAATATAAAACTAAAAGCAAATCCTTTAAATTAATCCCATTAAAGTACAGCATGTATATTATGAGAACATCATAAAGTATCGCAAAGGATACTTAAGTTTTCTCTTGGGTAAGAAATTCCCTGTTTGTATCAATTGTAAAAGAGTCACATACAGACTATGTAGTCTCTAACAGTTATCAGCTTGCCAAGGCACTAGAATCTTACTGAATCAACACACACCAAGACATGCCAAATCAGACAGTAAACACTTGGTAAGGTAGCAATCAGAATATCAAATCCTTAGTTAATGCTGATTGCATTTATTTATGCCAACTAATATTCTAATACTTAATTATGAAGATACATCTGTATTTACCAAAGAATAAAACAAAACAAATCTAAATTGCTTATCTTCATAAATATTTGGAGACACTTTGTTCAAATATACATAGCAGTAAATAGCTAGATACATAAATAAATACTGCTCAGAAGCACCAATTGGGAAAATCAGTTGAGGTTAAGACCAATAAAGTATTTCTTAATATTTGCTTTTGATCCATTTTTTATAATGATCATAGAAACACAAGTCTCAAATTGTTTTGTAATAGCAGACTACTACAGTGAACACTGATTATGCTTTCTATATTAAGGGTGATTTTTAGACTCCCACTATAGAGCCCCAAGGTTATTTTTTGAAATTTATAATATTGTAAATCCTGGAATAAACTACCTTATTATTATCATTATTAACCTAAGAAATACTAATGGAAACTTTATGAGTCTTCTGAAATTCCCTTATTTTTAAACTCTATTTGTTATTTCTATTCCCTTTTCTCTCTCATGTTTGTTGCTTAACCTCAACTATGCGTGTGTGTGTGTGTGTGTGTGTGTGTGTGTGTCTGTGTGCGTGTACATGCTTGCATGCACACGTAAAAACCTTATACCTTTTGAATGGAAAATGAGTTTGTTACCAGAAGAGGAACCAGAAGAGAGGGAAGCCTAGGAGCAGGACACCAAGAGAACACTGGAAGACAAAAGATCAGGGTTGAAGGTCCCAGCAGTCCTTCACTCCACTAGACTAAAGCTAAGGAACGGGAGTGAAAAGCGTTCCCCGCCTCACCCAGCAGCTCCCACCTGACCTCATCAGTCCCTGGCTCTTCTGCCTCAGGAACATCACACAGGCCCAAGTCAACATTTCCTTCCTCCTCTCATCCCACTTCCCTTAGTCCCAACCAGTACATTTGAAGAATGTCTTCGGGTTCAAGATACTGAGGTTAAAAAGTATACTGCAAACTTGCTTTAAGATAACTCCACAGAAATGTCTGGGGTTGGAAATGCTTACAAGGATTTTCAACCAACATGAAAACAAATGAACTTGTTTTGTTACATCCCAATTGCATTTCTACTCTTACTCCCTTTTGCCTTTTCTCAGGCCTGTGACTGAAATTGAAGGGGCCTCAGCTTGATTATTAGAATAGTAAAAATCATAGACTAGAGAAATTATCCTGATCGTCCTCCACTGTTCTGAAACTTATGTTTTAATTATTCTGGCACGTAATAGTTATATATGTGTTTGTGTGTGTGTGTGTATGGGCTACATGTAATGTTTTGACACAGGCATACAATGTGTAATGATCGAATATGGGTAATTGAGGTGTTCATCACCTCAAGCCTCAAGGATTTATTATTTTTTCATGTTAGGAACATTCCAATTCCACTTTTGTAGTTACTTTAAAATATAAAATAAATCGTTATCAACTATAGCCACCCTATTGTGCAACTGAATGCTAGATTTTGTTCACTCTTGCTAACTATGTTTTTTGTAACTATTAACTGTCACCACTTTATCCCTTCCTCCCTGCCCTCTTTCCCAGCCTCTGGTAACCATCATTCTACTCTCCACCTCCTTGAGTTCAATTTCTTTTTTAAAAAAGTTATCTCCTACATGTGAGTGGGAATATGCAAAATTCATCTTTCTGTGTCTGTCTGGCTTATTTTATTTAACATAGTATCTTCCAGTTCCATCTGTGTAGTTGCAAATGACAGGATTTCATTCTTTTAATGGCTGAATAATATTCCATTGTATGTATATACTGTATATATATAATTTTTGTATCCACCATTCTGAAAAATCCTTATACTTAAATTTTAAAATGGTATGTTGTATGTATGTTACTTTTCTCATTCTAATTTAGTCAATATTTTATGTATTTACTTATTCATGTTTTAAATAATTACTCTCCTCCATTTCTGTGCCAGGTAATATGAAGTCCTTTAGGTAAATTAATAAACTATAATCCTCACCTCCAAGGAAGTTCAAGTCTGATAGGGAAACTGACAGTCTGAGTGTGTTTACAGGGATAACCAGTTCATTTACTGTTTGAAGGGACTTTAAAGCCACATAATCTTAGTGGGTAGAAAATAATCACAGGAATATATTTGCCTCTGTTTTTCTAGGGGAAATTTTTCAGATAAAAAATGCAAACCCAAACAGCTTATCTCTGATTTGGATTAAAATCTGGGACATCTGTATAGGTCAAACCAGTCAGATGATCACTAATTCCTGATCCCTTTCCTTTTTGCTCCTTATTACACTCAAAGACAGTCAGTAGGCTGATCCAGAGACCTTTGTTATAGGTTTGTACTAAAATGCTTTTGCTGCATTGCACTTCAAAGTTGGGCTGGAGTGTTCAATAAATTGATTTTTTCTGTCCCTTCTAGTTCTTATTCTAGAACTCTGCCATAACTGGACACATGTAGCTTTCATTCTGTAGTGGAAAAACCTGTAGCTTGAGTGAAAGCCGCAGGCTTTTGAAGTTTCATGAAATGGTTGTGTCAGTTTGTTCTTTGTTCAGTGTAGAGGGTAGGATGCATCTCACTCATCTAATTTAGACACTTAAAAGTCAGATCCCATACTTTTAAAAACCATCTGGGTTGCTTTTTATTCTCCAAACCTAGGGACTCTCCATGAAATCTGTGGGCTTGGCAGGAAACATTTGAAGAGGTCAGGTTAGCTTGTTTTCTTGCAAGACATTTTTCTGAGACCTGGGCAAGAAAAAAAAAAAGCTGATTCTTCAGCTGATACTTTTACAAGTAGAGATATTTTGAGACCTTCTGTAGAATGGCTGGGATTTATTAGAAGGCATGTTAAATATGCTTTTAAAAATAGAAAAACTAGTATATATTTCAGTACATTTTTCTTTCCGTTTTAACTGGCCTCTAGAATTAAAAAAATAAATGATTTAAGACATGGTTTCTATGTTCTTTTCTTCTTATATAAGAGAGATCATTTTGGGGCAAATGACATACAATATTTTTTCATCTTTCAATTTTGGAAAGTGGGCTTATGTTAGAAGATCACCCTGGTAAACCAAAAACTCAAAACTGCTTGATTAATGTTGTTATTCTAAAATAGCATTTGAGCCTGGTTATAGTGAAAAGAAATATATCTTCATAAAAGGTCACTGTTTTGGGCATGATGTTACTGTGAATAAGATTCAAGTGCCTTCGATTGAGCCACTGGCTGCTGATATTTTTTCTATGCCAGTGTAATGATTTTCCAGCCAATGATATATAAATATTTTTATACACTGTACAATCAGGAAAATTCCATTGACCAAAGATAAAGATCTGTCTCTAATTTGTGTACTAAAGAGTAAGTTGAGTTTCATTAATCATTTCTTTGAAATTCTTCAAGTAAATAAGTGGTTATGTTATGCATGTTATTTCTTATTTATGATGTCAAAATGAATCTCAGATATACCTACACAATTTATATAAATTAGAGAATTTTTAAACCCTCTGTTATATTTTGTCATTGTCAGAACGTTTACTGTGGAGTAATGAAGCCAAAGCTTTATGGTCCCTGATTTGCAAAGGCCCATTTTGGTTCCTAAATCTAGCCTTGCATTTATAAACAAAATATGGCTCTTAAGTTTTTACAAATTTCAGGTTCCATGAAACCTGAAGCCATTTATGATCGGCGTAAATAAGTAGTTTTCATAGCGTGGTCCTTGACAGGCAGCATCAGCATGACCTGGGAGCTTGTTAGAAATACAGATTCTCAGGCACCATCTCTGAATTGCTGAGTTAGAAATTTGTGTTTAGGGGTCAGGAGGGACTAGCAATCTGAATATTAACAGGCCCTTCAGGTGATTCAGATGCAGGCTAGGATTTTACTATAAAGACACATGCATGTGAATGTTCATTGCAGCACAGCACTTTTATAGCAAAGACATGAAATCAACCTAAATGCCCATCAATGACAGATTAGATAAAGAAAATGTGGTACGTATACATCATGGAATGTTATGCAGTCATAAAAAAGAATGAAATTATGTCTTTTGTGGGAACAGGGTTGGAGCTGGAGACTATCATCCTTAGCAAACTAACACAGGAACAGAAAACCAAATACTGCATGTTCTCACTTATAATTAAGAGCTAAATGATAAGAACTTATGAACACAAAGAAAGAAACATTAGACACTGGGTTCTACTTGGGGTTGAGAGGAGGGAGATGAGTAGAAAAGATAACTATTAGGTACTGAGCTTAACACCTGGGTGATGTAATAATATGTACAACCACCCCCCACCTCAATATTTGTTTAAGTATGTAACAAACCTTCACATGTACACCTAAACCTAAAATTAAAAAAATGAATGCAGGCTAGGGGTAGAAAATGGTGGAAAAATAAAAATTGCCTGAATTTCTCAGTGCTTCTGAAAAAAATCCTAGCTATCTGAGATATGGAAATGTGTATAAAATAGATAGGGAGTATTTGTGTTCAATTCCCTCAGACATATTTGACTTTTCATCTACTATAAGAACTAGATTGTAGCCATTTGTCTAGTTAACTGCTTTGATTTGTCTGTTCCTGGAACAAACAATATTTCCAGGGACAAGTCTATCTAAAGCCACAGTCATAAAAAAGAGAATATTTGCATGTACACAGTTTACATTAAACAGAGAATACCTAAAATCTTAATGTAAAGCATCTACAGTTGGCTACTTGACTGGTTTAAATTTTCTTCAAAAAATTGTCTAAGGACTTTCTTACATATATGTAACTAAAATGCTCAAGTAATTAGTCCTTCCCAGAAAAAGGGCAGGACCAGTCCCCCAAACAGATTCAACCTACCTTGACAATGCAGGGGTGGTTTAGGAGCACACCTCTGTCTCCCACGGCAGTTTTCACACTATTAAAAATTTAAGATCAAGTCTCTACTGCTTACGTTGTGAAAACTCTGCCACTGGCAACTTTAACATAGGAGTAGGGCTCTTACTGATTAAAGTTTTTTAGGAATATCCTCTTTCTGTAGACTCCACTATAGGATTTCATAGTCACATTAAGAACCAAAGTGATGAAGGGACTTTATAGGATATATAGTTCAATCCCATCATTTTTGTGAATGAAGAAACTGAGGTACAAGAAAGTTAATTTTCTCAAAGATTTTGTGGAAAGCAAATGTATGATTAGTTCTAGTCTGAGTTTTCTTGAATATCTTTTTTATAAAAAAATTTCCAGCTTCATTGAGACATAATTGACAAATAATATGGTATGTATTTCAGGTGTACAGTGATGACTTGGTATATATACATATTGTAAAATTACTACCACAATCAAGTAAGTTAACACATCTATCACCTCACATGGTTGCCCTTTTTGGTCGTAAGAATATTTAAATTAAACTTTCTTAGCAAATTTCAGGTACTCAATACAGTATTGTCAACTGTAGCTACCATGTGGTACATTAGATCCCTAGAATTTATTCATCTCATAACTGAAAGTTAGTGTCATTTGACCAACATCTTCCCATTTCCCCCACCATCTAGCCCATGGAAACCAGCACTCTATTCTCTGTTTTTGTATTCAACTTCTTTAGATTCCTCATATACGTCAGACCATACTCTCCATTATACTTATAATGCATTTTTCAGTGTAACACACTAGCTTTGTAGATGGGAAATCTCTTGTGAGATCTACCTATTTGGGATTATCCTATAAGGTGCTTTGGACTGGTAATTACAGAGTCAGAAAGAAATAGCAGTGGTTGAATCTCCTTGCTTATCTATACCTTTATGACACCTATAACCACACTTTGTGGTTGCTTATTTTAGACTTTCTAATTTCAGGTGTCACTATTAAACTTTCTTAACCCCAATTTTTTCTTACTCAAAAACAGGGATAATATTTCTTAGAGTTCTGTGAAGATTCTTGAAGGAATGCATCTAAAACTACAGTAAGAGTTCAGTGAATAGGAATTCTTTAAGCCTTCTGAGAAGAGGTTGTAGAGCCCTGAACACAGAAGCAGATAAGCATGATTTTATAATCATCATAAGTCTTAAGTGGCATGCTGTGTATCTGAAAAGCCCATAGAGGCCAAAGAAAAGGCAGATACATTATTGAATAAAAATGATAAAAACGTGCTCGAATAAAAAGGCAACTATTTAAGTGACAGTTTTGTGTCCTTTCACAGATGGCAAGCCTTTTAGCTAGCTTTTTGTGTTTTAAAATAATTTTAGTTCTCAATGTACTGGTAACATAAACTCAAAGTGAAAATAAAATAACAAGGACCCAAGATCCCCAAATAGACCGAACATAAAAATAAATTATAAAGTAAATACGTGAAAGTTGAATGCAGCCAAGATTTTGTGTGCTACAGCACACCTTGCTACAGTGCTATGGAGTTTAGAAAGTAAACAATGGCAAGATTTTAAATCAAATGGCATAAATTTAATGTGATTCAAGAACTATACTGTATAAGAAATCAGAGATAAAGGCAGTGAAAGAAGGAGCCACTCATTTTTCTCTATTCTAATTATCCCCGTTTCAGTGGATTAGAAAATGGTAAATGTAGAAGTCAAGTTAGAGATGGCGCTGAGCTCAATCCCCTGCCAAGTTAAGTCTGATAAATGGCAAGTGTGTATAATTAATACTGTCATTTTTCCCTAGACCAAAGGGCGACTGCAATAACTATAGATTGTAATTGTCATCGTTGTCACATAAAATGTGCTATTATTAAGTTCAGGCTGAATTTTATTGCTGGAAATGCTCATAAATTGAGCGGTCAGTCGTTTAAATTACAAAGTAGAGAGCTTTGTGGCTTGCTCTAAAACTACTTTCTAAGACAATGTATTTGACTTTGGACCTCCAGAAACTAATTGCATTTTTTTGAACAGACGTTAGATAGGCTGTAACCTATATGTGAGGATATTCTGACAGACATGCCCTGTAGGTTTACGAATGTTTGTAGGAAACTTATATTTTTATTTCCAATATTTTTGGTGTAGCAGCAAGAAGGAATAGAGAATAGATGTGAAATGACATATGCGTGGGAGAGATCATTTTGAAAGTGCACTTACTGCTTCCTTACAAGATCCCTACTTTCCAGAAGGTGACGTTGATGAAATATTAACAAGGACAGGATGGAAATTATGATGGATTTGTTGTTAGTGTCTTAGAGAATGATTGTGGGAGACAAATTGGAGTGGCATAGCAAGAGAAGAAAATCAGCTAACAACATCTTAAAAAGATTAATAATGACTAATAGGATATTTGATGTTTCCATTTATTTTTTCATTTTTATATGCTTATAATTACTATACTATAATTAAAAACAATGTGTAATAAATATGTTTTTGCCTAAAATGCTATATACGAGGTACTCTGTTATGAAAAGTGTTGATGAAATTCATGACTTCTTCTTCAGTATGTTTAATTCTATTTGCATTTTTAGCATAAAATAATATAATTTTAGACTAAAAATTAAGAAAAAATACCCATACCTACATCATACTGATACCACCACTTTTGCCATTTTAATGCATTTTGTCTTCATGAGAATGAATTTTTTATGGTTCTAAAAAGTGCTTATGTAATTTTATGTATATTTTCTATGATTTTCTATGATTGCATAGTGTTTGATAGAACTTCACAGAGCAATCTAGTTGACTCTTACTCAAGTCTTAAATCAAACATCTTTCCTAAACCATTTAATTTATATTAGCCTACCTCCTCTTCCTCAACTATCATATTATCTTTCAAAAAATAATTACATTCACAGCAGTTAGTCCTATAGTAAATAACTTTGCTTATTTAGTTTCTGTCTTTTCCCTATGAATGTAAGTTGCATGACACCAGGGACTTCTCTGTCTTATTTACGATTGCATTCCTAGCCCTTCAAATGGCTTCTGAAAAATGAAAGTTTCAATAAATACATAATGAATGAATAATGAAAAATTTACTGTACCATTCTTCCATTTTTGGAGTAAGTTATTATCACCTTTGTGTGACAATTTATGCATTGAGGGAGATCTTCCATTAATATAACAGTTTTCAAACTTTAGAAATGTTAGAAAAGCTTAGTGAATAATTTAAAACATTAGATAATAGATCAGAAGTCTGAAGATATTTGTGTCAGTCAGGGTTCTCCAGAGAAGCACAACCAATAGGACATACACACAAATACAAATGAGAGAGAGAGAAAAAAATTATTATAAGATATTGGTTCACATGATTTATGGAAGCTGAGAAGTGCCACAATCTACCATCTGCTAGCTGGAAACAGAAAAGCCAGCATTGTACCTTGAAAGCCTGATAGCCTGAGAGCCAATGGTATAAACTCCATTCTGAATCTGAGAGCCTGAGAGCTAAGACGCAGCTGAAGAGTCTGCTTAAGAGTCAGGCAGAAAACTTGAGGATCTTCCCTTCCTCTACTTTTTTGTTCCGTTCAGGTCTTCAGTGGACTGGATAGTACCTGCTCACATTGGGGAGGACAATTCTCTTTATTTAGTTTGCCAATTTAATGCTAATCTCCCAGAAACAACCTCACAGACATCCCCAGAAATAATGTTTTACCAGATATCTGGACATCCCATGATTCAATCAAATTTACACATAAAATTTACTGTTGCAGCATTTATGTTATATTGTGTGTGTGATATGTATATGTACATGTGTATATATGTATACATTTATACACATACACATTCTCTATATACACATATGTATATAAACATTCTCTCTTTCCATATTATATATAAATATATACACATATATATATTGAAACTTCAATTTGTTTTTCAGAAGTCTTGACCATATGTCCATGGCACTGTGTGTGTACACTTTGTCATAGTTTCGTTTACTTTCTGCTTTATAATTTTAGAAAATTTCTGTTAAATGTATAGGCAAAAATGATACATCTGAGTTTATGTAATTTACTTTCTTTTGATTTTTAGCAAGTTTGTACTTTTACTTTGGTATTGTTGTTAAGAAGTGTTTCCTCTTTAGTGTTTTTGTGTTTCTTTATTTTGTTCTTACATTTTTCTTCTTAACCAATATAACTCTTGACTACTTTAACTCTTTCAGCTGAGAAGCTTAGTTTATTCAGTTTAACCATTATTTAGAAAGGTGACATGCTGTGAGTTTAGCTGGTGCAACAAGGAACAAGGTGTCATCCTTTAACACCCCTGACATGACACAGTGAAGGTGGTAACAATTGCGGCTCCCACTACTGAGCACCTCTATGTAGGTTTGGTTAGATGCTGTAGTCAGTGTTTCATGTCATGTAATTCTCACAACAAATCTGTGAAGTTGGTAGTTTATCCCTATTTCAAGATATGAAACTGAAGCTCAGTGAAATACAGGAACATTGTATTTGATAGGTAACACCTATGAATCATTGTATTTCAAGGTAACACCATTAATAAGTGTTAGGTCTGTGATTTAAACTCAAATCTGTTTTCTCCACAGTCTGCACACTGTTTCCTATGCCAGAATATCACCTTCGAGATGAATGTGTAGATGACAAACAAGACAGAGTAACATAAATGTCACTCAGAAAGATGTTAGAAATGAAATGACCTGGAAAAATTGACTGATGACATTAAAATGTACATTTTTCAATTTACTTGGATTAAGTTGCATGTTTAATATAAATCAGCAACTATATTAACCGCTTCCTTTGTTTAATATGCAAGAGCTAAATTTGTAGTTATGTGATTTAAATTTCTAGCTAGACTATTTTAATCTTACCTAAAATATTGAAGAATGATTTAAAGGTCTACAAAAATATTTTCTCATTCTATTGTTTGGAGAAATTTAGGCTGTATAATATTCACTTTCATTGATGTTTACATGGTATTTTAATAGTTGGTATGAAAACTCTTGTGTCTAAGACATATTGATAATCAAAAGCTTAGCTTCAGAACTCCCAGCAGGATTTACTGAATTTCTCACATTATGTTTCTGGGTAAATCAATTTAGAGAATGTGTGATTTCCTGTGCTTATACTTGCAGCATGGAATTGTTTGAACATCTCTGGCCTGGATATTATTAACACTATAACAAAAAAAAAATACTAATTAAAGAGTCACGTGATATAATCTTTCTATTTTAAGAAATTAAATCACATACTTGAACAGAAGGTATTATCTAGGAAAAGAAAAAGAGAAAAAAAAATTTTTTAAAGGTCTCATGCCACCAAAGGAAAAAAATGTCTTCAGTATTATAGGCTCTTTTTGTTTGTTGGTCTAGATATATTTGTGTTGATAAAAAAACATAATAGCATTTGTGTTTTATTCACTGTGGGAGAGACAGAAGGGAGACTAACAGGATAGCTGCACTGAAAATCTCCCCATACATTTAGTGTCCTAACTATACCCCTATGTGTATGTGTAGAAGTGGGGAGTACCTCTGGTCAGATACTCACAGAATTAAAAAGATGATGACTTCCTTCCTCATGTACTTTATCTCTCTTTTTACAGCTCGAATGAATAAATTTTTATCATGATCCAAAAGAGTATGAGAAAAAGAAATTGTTAAGTCATCTGTTGGCTACAACTTAGAGAAAATCATTTTTCGTACTCATCTTGTATTTTGTTGCGTTTCTGAAAAGTGATGTAATAGTACTTGTATTCTGATAAACTCTTAAGCACCCTTTTTTAACCTCTCCCTTTTCTTTGGTACCCAAATTCCATCTTTTTAAAAATAATTTCTAATTGACAAATAAAATTGTATTGATTATGTACAACATATTTCTTGATTTTAATTTGCTTATGAGGTTGACTTTATTCCAATCAAATGTCAGAGTAATTATATGAAGGATAGTTTATTTTTACAAAAATACGTCAGTATTTTGGAAATAAACAAAGCATACTGGAATATGAAGCTAGGATGCACTTTCTTAACCAGGCAATGATGTGGGCATCAAAGATTTGTATTTTAGTATCAGTTTTTCCATGGTATAGTTCTGTGATTTTTAGATAAATAATTTAACCACTCTGGGTCTCTGTTTCTTTAGCTATGAAAGAAATATATTGAATTAGGAAATGTAAAAGTTATCACAGAACTCTCAATTTCTGTATCCTCTCACTTTCTTTTGAGGGGTACATGTGGAAACCCCAGTATTCTGTAGAAAACTGTCACATGTTTGCATAATACCTTTAACCTTGTGCAGCTGTTTTATCTGTGTTGTCCAAAAGACCACCAGGATGACTAAATAATAGAAAAGAGGGCTTTATTGGCAATAACCGTTTGCAAACTTGGAAGAGACAGTCTCCAGCATGTGCTGGAAGGTGATTTCTCTTCAAGGAGGGAAGGGGCAGGTTGGGTTTTTATGACTCACAATGCCTGTATCACACAATAGAATCGTATACATTCAGTAGATTTTGGGGAAAAGCTATACATATTCATCAGGGCAGCCAAGTGCATGTGCATTGGGTAAACATATATGTAATGTGCTGTGTTCCCTTTGGGGTGAGGTTTTAGCAATAAAATGTGCAGTCGGTGGGGAGCCTCTATAATATGGCTGAAACCGGCTTAAGATCTTTAGTTGCTTATCAGAAAGGACTGTAAGGCCAGTCCTCTGTCCAAGTATCAGAATTTTAGCCAACTGGGTTGTATATCAGAGCTAGGAGGGGTCTGATAGCTCCTAGTTGTTGGGGAGTTTAGCAATAGAGTGACTTTTCTTATAGCCTTAGGATTTTCGAAATTCTACACCAGCTGAGCCCTGAACTCACCACCTGTAAGTAACTTTTGTTTCCCTAACTTTTGGGTCTGTCTCAGTTGATAAGGGGGTATCTCAGATCACATCTGCATTAGCTCACTGAATTAATATCACAATTCTTTGAGGAAGTAGGCATTATTATGCATAGAAAAAAGGTGGATAAACTGTTAAGACCCATCCAGGGTCACATAACTAATTCCAGTGAGAGCTGGGTGCCCTGGGTGCCCTAATAAAGGTTGGACAAGTTGCAATATCTTGGTGTGTCAGAAAATCTGCTGGCTTCCTACTGAATATGCTTCTGCTCAAGGTGAAAAATAATCTCTTTTTACTCTGATTTGCATCCAGAATTTATTAACTAGCGCTTATTAACTCCATATGGAGGAAACAGAAAGCAGACAGTGCTGAGAAGGTAGTAAGAGCCAAACAGTGACTTTGTAAGCTGAATCCACCTGGATTCAGGTGGTTGGTTCATGGTTTGGCTCCAATGTTTGAGGAATGTTAGCCTGTGAGAAGTTCTCCTTGGATGACAGCCACATACTGTTCTTTCTGATAAGATATTATGTTTCTTAATACCAATGATTATGAAGTATATGTTTGTGGCTAGCATTGCTGAATAAATGTACTGAAACTTATTCTATAGAATAAGGCAGGATACTAAGAGACCATCTTCAAATCTGCATAGCTGAAACAGATTTTTTTAGAGATTAAAATATGACAATGTGCCATTGTGTGAGGAATTCCAGATCCTCAACACACTGGTAAATTATTTTTTGGAAAATGTAACATTTATAAAACAATAAGTTGTTAATGTATAAATTTCAGTTTTAGTAATTTCTGAAAACATGCCAATATACCATTTTGAAGATGTTTTGCTTTCCTGAAACAAAACTAAGTCCTATGAATAAATTTGGTCATTTTGTCAAACCTGAATCATGTCAGAAAAAGACAAGGCTCAGAATAGTGGTTGGGTTTAGTTACTATATGTCAGATATGTCTTGCTCACAAGGGTTTACTTATATGTATATGGTTCTCTTTTGGTATGTGTATAAATAAACCATGATGGCAATACCCTTATGTTTAATAAATCTCTATGAAAAGTAAAAATATTAGCATTAATTGATTATTATGAATTTATGTTTCCTAGAAAGGGTCATATAATCTGCTGATGGAGAGAGAGAATCTTATAGTAGATGATTTGTTTTGGCCTGTGATTTCAAAAGCAAAAGGAGATTAATAATCTCAGTTGTATAAATACTGAGAAAGCCAAAGTCATTTTGACATTTAAAGGAATCATGAGCTTCCACATATAATAATTTCTCAGCACAGTTGTTTAAATAAAATTTTAAAAAATCAACTGTTTTATTTTAGACATCTCTGATTGTAGAAAAAGGAGTTGTCTCCTATTGTTTTTAAAGTAGGAAGAAACACTGAATTGAAAACTGGGACACCTGAGTTCTAATGCCTGTCCTTGGGCAAATTTCATTCCATCCATGCTATTGAAACACTTTGTAACAAGGAAACCAAAATCCAATAAAGTAAAGCCTATGGTATATTTGAAGAACTCAGAAGAAAAATGAAATAGTAATTAGATACCCATCTACAGGCATGAAAATAGGTACCTTTATTAAGCCTGCAAGAAATGTAATGATCTGTTTTTGTATTCCCATTATTAACTTTGTAATATTGGCAAGAAATATGAATTTGAGAGAAACACACACAGTGTTAGGCATGATCAAATACTCCTTACAATGGGCTCGAGACTAGCTCAGATCTTCTGTGTCTTTGTCTAAATGTATCTGAGTTGATTAGGGAAAAATAATCAAGCCAGCTAGGCAGTTCAGTGATATCATGAATTGGTCATTCAAATAGTTCTTATTGGTCTGAATGATGAGCTGATATGTTTATTCATTCAGCCAATGTTTTTTTTTTTTTTTTTTTGATGATCAATGATATGTCATGCAATGTCCCATGAATGCAAAGATGAAACAAACATAAATTTTGCCCCTGAATATTCACAGATTATGGTTGATTCAACTATAATCCAAGGTATTGAAGTAAATGCCATCTGTATCGCGCTTATTGTAGGCAGATGCTTGGTTAATTGAGCAGGATGAATTGAGGTGCTCTGGTGATGTGTCTAGAGGATAAGACAATTTGGTCAAAATAAAGTTAATTTAGGAAAAATTTCTGCAGAGAATGTTAGGATTTGGAATATTTAGTGGCCTATTTATTGTTTCTGTTCTTCCATCTTGACCCAGATGGCATTCAGCCAGCCAAACTGTATCTCTAATTTTTTATTTTTATTTTTTTACACCCGTCATCCTAAATGTTGAGTCTGGCATCCTTTCTGCCTAGTATTATTCTTCCTTTCCCTGCTCTTTAATTAGCAGAAGGACAGAAAGTCAGATGAATACAGAAGATTATTCATAGGTAAGTAATGTGACTAGGGAAAATGAGTAGAGGAATTATTACTCCATATATTAAGCACGAATGCCGTGAAAAGGATAGTTTTAAATGTCAACTTCAGTGTTTTTCTTGGTAATCCTTCTATTATGTTGAATGAAAATGTGAATAAAAAGGCATGTATTTATGGTAATTCTTTGCTGAGGTTTTAGTATTCATTATGATTATCATATAAAAACTACTCATTTAAGGCTATGTCTAATGAGACAGGCAGAGACCATGTTTAAATATTCTGTGCTAACAAAATCCAGATTGTTTCAGAGGTATAATATCATCCTGACTTTTGATTTTTGGATAATGCACTGGGAATTTTCAGGACATAACTTTAATCAAAAGAACAGTTAATGGGTTGGTAATGGCGCTGCTGAAATGACAGCACAATACTCCCAGAGAAGCAGAGATTCAGATTGTTCATGGAAAAGTATAGCCTCATCTTTTTTCTAAAATAAGGAGAAAAGCTGACATTCAACTTAAAAAGCCTAGTTCTAAAGTTTATTTTAAAAATGTGTCATATCTCACTTAAGGTATTGCTGCATTTTTTTCTGCATCAGAAGTAATTGTAATCTTTTGTATACTGTTATACTTAAGTGTCTCAGTCCCATCTGTATTTAATAGTTAACCTAGAATTATCCAAATATTTATTTAAATGGACCAATGTCCAGTGATAGCCAAATGATGCTCTAGCAACCATATGCCTTATTAATGTTCTATCCCTGTCTGTCCGTTCCCCAATGTGGCTTACATAGTACCAAATTAATTCATAAGTAAGCCTTTTTTAGAAATGTAAATGTTATTGTGTACGTTTGAGGCTTACAACATGATGTTATGATATACATATAGATAATAAAATGGTTATAATAATGATGCAGACTGTCATATCTATTATTTCACAGTTACTTTGTATAGTGACAAGAGCAGCCAAAATCTACTTGATTAATAATTATCCCTAATAAAATACAATTTTATTTACTTTAGTCTTATATTGTACATTGGGTCTCTATACTTGTTCATCCTACATATAAGCTTTTTATTATATTATGCTAGTTTCACCAGCAAGTGGTCCCAGCAAATACTGCTTCTGTTGCCTTGACTAGAACTTAATGAAAAGATATCTGAAAAAGTGGGGCAAGCTGTACAGTCAATTAATCCCCAAAAGAGAACTATTAGAGACTAAGTCTGGCATTGTCTAATCAGACTAGATATTTGCCTGAAGGAAGCAAATATCTAGTCTGATTAGACAATGTCAGATTTAGTCTCTAATAGTTCTCTTTTTGGGACTGATTGAAGGGGAGAGAAGTGAATGACAGGGTTATATGGGCGATTAGAAGGTATGATCATCTTGATTTTTGAATGTTGATTTGAGCATACCAGGAAAAGGGGCTGATGCAGGTGGGAAAAGAGAAGGGGACTCACAATTAAAAGCTGAGATAGAATTTAAGTGGTTTCAAGGATACAAAACCCAGAAGTGATAAGGGATTCCATTTTAGTAATTTCTTTCTAGCATTGAAATATTGAGCAGAAACCTTGGAAATCATTTTGTATTAACCAATTAAATACTGAATAGCCATTGCATTCAAGGTTTAGTAGACAACTGAGGTATCAAAAGCTTTGAAATCTGATAGTTGAAGGTAGAGGTTCTGCAAACTATAGTCTTCTGTCCGAATATGGTCAACTACTTGTTTTTGAATGGCCTGGGAGCTAAGAATACTTTTTTGTATTGTTTAATGATTTAAAAAATCATGGCAATATTTAATGACATGTGAAAATTATATGAAATTCAAATTTCAGTGTCCATAAATAGTTTTTTTTTTTTTTTTAGTTTATGAATATTTGATTAAGCAAAGTACCTGTGACTAGCTGAGAATTTTGTAATACTTAGTGGGAAACATGTAATAAATTACATGATTATAAAAAGAAAGATGATTACAAAATCATGGCTTTAAAGGGCTGATAACTCCTAGAAAGAGTACATCAATGCATAAATTTCTCACCATAAATGAAGTTTATGGTGATCTAGCCACATTGGTTTTCTTTCTTTCTTTCTTTCCTTTTCTTTTTCTTTCTTTCTTTTTTTTTTTTTACATTTTGTCAATGGCTGCTTTCCTGATACAGGATTGAGATAGTGTACTTGAGACAGACAATGTAACCTGAAAAGCCTAACATATTTACTCTCTGGCCCTTTCTAACATATTTACTCTCTGGCCCTTTAAAATAAGTTTCTGAGTCCTGGTCGAAGATAAACCTCAATTCCACTATTGCTTAGTGTGGGATTCAGTAATCTCACAAGCTAAGATTTGTTGAGGACTGTTGTATGTTGGACATTTTTCTCAGAGCTTTCTCCTCTCATTTAGCACTTCTAACACTTGCAGAAGATAGCTGCCATTTTTATTCCTACTTTGAAAGAAGAAACTGAAGCACAGAAATGTTGGTAACTTAACCCTGAATCACATAGCTCTTAAATAATTAATTTGAGATTTAAACTCTGGCAGTCCTCCAAAGACAATGTTTCACATTTTCTAATTCTCAATTTCTCATCTATAAATTCAGGAGAGTGATACCTTTTTCTTTAAATTTGCTAAAATATACAAAACCTTTGGAGCAAAAATAAATACCTTTAAAATGTTAGTTTTTTCCTTCTATCCTGCATGCTATTTTTTTTTTCCTGGACATCTCCTAGTTTACTTGTTAATGTGCAAAGTTGAGATTTTTGGAAAGGAGGCTAAAAATATGTTTTATGAGAAGTACCCCTGGGTTATTTCAATGCATGTGGTCAGGGTGTCACTTTGAGAAATGCTGGATCTTTGAGGCTATGTAGTGGGAAAGGGAAGGATTCTGTCCTCCAGAAAGAGAGATCAAACTTGTGTATATAAAGACATAACCACTGTAATGAATGCAAAAGTCTGAGATTATGAATAAGTTCTAGGAAGATTCAGAACTCAGAAAGCTTATTTTGAGAATTAGAGTTAAAATTTTGGAATAAGACAAAGCAAAGGTCACAAAAATACATAAGAAAGAAAAAGCAAGGTCAAGGGCTGTGGCTCATACCTGTAATCTCAGCACTTTGGAAGGCTGAGGTGGGACAATTGTGTGAGCCCAGGAATTTGAGACCAGCCTTGACAATATAGTGAGACCTTATCTCTAAAAATAAATAAATAAAATAGCTGGCTTGGTGGTACATAGTTATAGTTCCAGTTACCTGAGAGGCTGAGGTGGGAAGATCACTTGAGCTCAGGAGTTTGAGGCAGGTGAACTAAGATGGTACCATTGCACCCCATCCTGGGCACAGAGAGAGACCTTGACTAAAAAAAAAAGTTCAGTAACAAAAATATGATCAACCATAGATAATGCAAAAGAAGAGGCACCAGCCAACTAGGAAGCAAATGGGTTTTATTGAGGCACCAACATTTCTAATGGAAGGCAGAAGGACCATAAATACCACAAGATGCAAAATAACAAGGGTAAGAAGGAACATGAATGGAGTTCATTATGACAGTAATAAACAATGAATGACTTTCCACCAAAATGTGACCTAAAGGTAGAAGGCATAGGCCAAAGCACCTGTGAACAAACAATTTTGATTTCAATAGACATGTTAATTGCAAACTATGATTTCAAACACACAGACACACACAGACATGCATATTTACTGAGCCAAGAATAGGTAGTTCATAGTTATCATAGGCACTGGTGTTAGGGAACTTGGTGGTATAATATGAAAGACCCCCCAAAAGTTCATTCTTAGGGCATGTAGTTTGAAGTTCTACTGTGATTCTCCATGCAGGATGAGCGCAAGATAAAATATGCAATTTTAAAACAATTTATGTGACTTAAAAAAAATAAAGTTAAATAACATTATGTTCAGTTTTTGTGATACAAGTATCATTTATCTTTGGCCTAATTTCCAAAGATTAGCATCCTACAAAGTGTCTTATTTCATCTTCCGTTCTTTACCTCCTCCTTCAGTCTTTTGAAATATTTCAAATGTACAACATCATTACCCAATTTAGTCAAATCTCAGCATTTTGACACATCTGCTGCTTTTTAGTATTGACTTTAAGAGATATCTTAAATATAGGGTAAAGGAAAAGCTTCCTTGATATTCTCCCCAGTGTTTTCCCGTCTCTTTCTTCAGAAATAATTAGTATTATATGATATGACTTTTTAGTATTTATCACTCCCAAAAAGTTTTGAAAATTTCACTGTGTGTTAGGTAGTTGTAAATAATAGATTGCACTAATTACATATATTAATTTTTTTATTGCATTTTAGGTTTTGGGGTACATGTGAAGAACATGCAAGATTGTTGCATAGGTACACTCATGGCAGTGTGATTTGCTGCCTTCCTCCCCATCACCTATATCTGGCATTTCTCCTCATGCTATCTCTCCCCAGCCCCCCACCCCCCGCTGTCCCTCCCCTGTTGCCCCCTGATAGACCCCAGTGTGTGATGCTCCCATCCCTGTGTCCATGTGTTCTCATTGTTCAACACCCACCTGTGAGTGAGAACATGCGGTGTTTGATTTTCTGTTCTTGGGTCAGTTTGCTGAGAATGATGGTTTCCAGGTTCATCCAGGTCCCTACAAAGGACACAAACTCATTGTTTTTGATGGCTGCATAGTGTTCCATGGTGTATATGTGCCACATTTTCCCTGTCCAGCCTATCATTGATGGGCATTTGGGTTGGTTCCAGGTCTTTGCTATTGTAAACAGTGCTGCAATGAACATTCGTGTGCACATGTCCTTATAGTAGAACCATCTATTAATTTTTAATACTCTTACACATATAATTCTGAAGAATGTACTTTTATTTAAAACTGTGTTTTTAGGTTTATTTAGCTGTTGAATTATGAAAATCTAACTTGTTAATTCTAACTATTCTCTAATATTCCATATGTGACTATGCCAAGTTATTAATCCATTTTCCTGGCAAAGTACATTTGGTCTGTTTCCGATTCTTACCCACAACAGACCATATTGTAGTGAGTATTGTTATAGGTATCACTTTGTGTATTTGTGTGGAATTTTTTCTAGGACGTGTTTCTCTGCACTGGCTGCAGATTGCAATCCGTCTATTATTGCCTGAGCTTCACCCTTGGAGATTTTTATTCATTTGTTTTTGGGGCAGGGTTTAAGTACTAGTATTAAAGATGAGATAAACAGAAAACTCCTCAGACATTTCAATTTATAATTAAATTGAGAATCTATTGTTAAGTCAAGAGTATATTTCTGTGTCATACAAGATGCATATTTTAAAATTCGCTATATTTATTGACATGCTATTCTCTCTGTAACAGGGTATTGTGTATTTCTGTTAAACAATATCCTTACCAGTGCTTGGATTTGTCTCATTTTATTTTTGTTTATTCATTAATCTAATAAGTATACCATGCAGTTTTTTTTTTAATATTGTAATACCTGGATTACTAGTGGGATGAGTTTTATTATATATTTAAATTTCCACTGTTGTAAATTTCTAATTTATTAGTTTTACTTATTTTTCAATTGGATTTTTAATCTTCTTACTTGTATGAGTTTTTAATATTATCCACATGTTCTTTATCAATTATATGTGTTACTGATATTTTCTTCAAGTATATGACTTTTCTTCATTTTGTTTATGGTAATTTTTTTACACAGAAATATTTTATTTTGATAGAGTCAATTTTATTTATTATTTTCATTATTGCTTGTGTTATTAGTGACTTATTTTAGGAATTGTTCCCTATGCTAAGATGATAAAATGTATATGTTATTATTTCTTCTAAAAGCTTAAAACTTTAGCTTTTCACATTTAGAATATTTATATGGAATTTTTATTTGTGTATGCTACAAGCTGGATTTTAAATCAATGACAGATAGAGGTAAAATATGAGGCTAGAGTCCTATGCGCTACTGCTATAAATAGTATTACAGGAGAAGCAGATTTCAAATTCAGTTGTACTGTTGTAGTTGGCAAGGTTTGGCTTATATGTTAGTTTGCTGGAGTGCCATAACAAGATAGCACAGACTAGGTGGCTTAAACAACATAAATTTATTTTTTCACATTTCTGGAGGCTGAAAGTTCAAGCAAAATATCAGCAAACAACCACCATGGCACGTGTATACCTTTATAACAAACCTGAACAATCTGCACATGTACCCCAGAACTTAAAGTATAGTAAACAAATATTTTTATTTATACTTTATTTTGATATTTAAAAAATCAGCAAATTTGGTTTCTAGTTCTCTCCTTGGCATACAGATAGCTGTCTTTTTACTGTCCTCACATAGCCTTTTCTCTCTGCGTGAGTGCCCCTAGTGTTTCTATGTGTGTTGACATTTTCTATTCTTATTGGGACACCTGTTAGATTGAATTAATGTTCACCCTAATAGCCTCATTTTAATTTACATCACACCTTTAAAAGCTTTATCTCCAAATACAGTCATTTTCTGGGGTACTGAGGGTTAGGGCTTCAAGATATAAGTCTGAAGTCAGGGGGACACATTTCAGCCCATATAGGAAATGTGGAGGTTGCTGTACTTTTTAGACAGCATGGCATCTTAGCATCTCTTTTGCAGCAGTCATGGTAGCTCAGGGCTCTCAGAGAGTGAAAGTGGAGGCTGTTAAAACTCTGAATGGCTGTGCCTTGAACTGATACAGTGCCACCTTGCTTCATTTAATTGGTTGCTCAAAATTACTTTCTAGGGGAAGGGACATAGACTCCGTTTCTGGAAAGGAGGAATAGTATCCAGATATAAGAACAGAATTCTTGGTGGCCATTGTTGTGGAAAATCTACCATAGAGAATGAAAAGAAGAGACCTTGTTTTGGAAGATACTGAAAATCAATTTCTCACTGAAGACTTCTTTCACTAAGCAGAAGATGACTTGCAGAGAGATCTTATGTTCCTGTGGTACATTTCAGGTGGGTTGATTGCTTTCAGACAGGGAACTCACCTCACAGAATTTGCCAGAAGAGTCTACATCAGGAATCAGCAGATTAGTGCTCATAGGCCAAATCTAGCTGGCTGCCTATTTTTGCAAAGTTTTATTGGAACAAAGTCACATTCATTTGTTTATCTATTGTCTATGGATTTCCTACTACATTGGCAGAGTTTAATAGTTGCAGCAGAAATTGTTTGACCCACAAAGCCTAAAATATTTCCTATAAGGCTCTTTTCAGAGAAAGTTTGCCAACCACTGATCTACAATATTGAGAATTTACTCTAAAGTGTTGCTATTTTTGCAGGCAGCTAAGGCAACCTAGGGTGATAAATTGGGAGATAGCCTTGATAATTGCCAAGCCAGTAGTGAAGGTTGTGGAGACCATGTGGAATAAGAAACATTATTCAGAAAAGTCAGCATAAGTGACAATCATTGTAGGGTTGTCAGATTCGGCAAATAAAATACAGGGCACTTAGTTACATTTGAATTTCAGATAAAAATATTATTTTGGTATAAGTATTCACTATGTAATATTTGGGACATATTTATGCTAAAAGTAACCTATCCCTGGTTGTTGATATTTTGCTAAGAGTTAACTGAGTGTTCTGTATTTTCTCTGGCCACGCTATGTCTAAAGCAGCAGAGAGTAATGCCTAGGAGAGTAGCCTCTGAACAGAGGCTGCCTGACTTCAAATATTGGCTCCATTTCTCCTTGGCTGAGTGACTTTCAGCAATGCATATAGTTTTCTGTGCCTCAGTTTTCTCATCTATAATATGAGAATAATAATAGTTTTTACCTCAAAAGGATTAAGCAAGAATTATGTGAATTCACATACACAAAGCATTTAGACAGTGCCTGTCATAAAAATAAGTATTCCATGTGTATTTGCTGTTATTAATCCTGCTGCAAAATAAGTCAGAGTGAGAGAAGAGCTTGAATCTTCCTGGATGCAAGTGCCATGAAGGAATGCAGAAATAGGCAATGAGGTAGGTGTCACATCAGAAACAATGACTTGTCCAGCATCTGTTTAGAAGCAATTGGCATAGATTGCAGTCTGTTCTTGGAGAATGCATTTTTAAGTATGCAGCTAGTCTGAGATGTAGAGCTGCTTATTCTTCAAGTATCCTGGGATCCCAGAGTGACATTTTCATTTCAAATAATTGAGCAGAAGTAATGTAGTTGTTGCATAACAAGACATTGGTTAGAGCACTTTTTCTTAGTCAATATAGAAAGTCTATACATCTTGGGTAGCATTACTTTCTCTTATTGAGATGGTGCCAACTATTTACCATAATGGATTCTATTCTAAAAGAGATTATTTCCTAAATTTCTAAGTGAATTGTGCTCTAGAAAACAAAAAGACAGTAAAGATATTTTTCCTCTCCAATAATATATCTCAACTAATGAAATAACTTTTATAATTGCAAAAATTAGCTTACATTTTATATTTATGGCAGATTTTTCATAATGCATTTAAATCTAGGGTATAATGTGGTAGTTTATAAAGTGACAACAACTTGGAAATTAAGGTGAGAGAGATACATCTGCTTCAAATAGTGAAACTCATTTTCTGTAACCTGATATGGTTTATGCATCAGTCAGCTATGAGTAGTAAGAGCAGGTTTTAAACATTTGAGCTTGCCTTGTCAGAATGTAATAAAATCCAGTTCAAAAAAGTCTTTTCAAATGCAGGTATTTTTCTGTGATTAAAAACAACTTATATTTTCTTGTAAGCCGAATATTTTATTTCAAATTATTTGTTAAAATGTATTGCTCCCTTATTTACCAATCTCTAATTTTATTCTTTCATCTCATTTGTCTTTCTAACAATGTGTTATCCTCTCCTTTTTATATGCACACATAAATAGACCTAATTTTACAATGTTATTTTATATTTGCTATTTCAGTGTTTTAGGCTTAAGTAATCCTATCTAGTAGCCATGTGCTGGGAACAGAGGCAACAACTTTCCCTTGGCATGGGTGTTCCTTGTGTCAACATAAGGCTTTCATTTGTGCTCTGACAATAACAAATAAACTTATGGAAATGCTGAGGGTTAGGCAATAAATGTCATGAATGAATGGTTCTAGATAATTCGACACACTGTAAATTACAAAAGATTGTAGAAATGATGATGATGAAAGAAAATATTCACAGTTATTTTCAGAATTCATTACAGATATTAAGTGATGAGGAGTATCGTTGTATGTGCTATTGAGTCAATTTATCTCTCTCTGTCTTTTTCTTTCTCTCTCTATCAACTATCTACTAAGGGGATAAATGCTATAGGAGTAATATTAAAATAAATGAATAAATAAGAAAAAAATTGTAGGGAATGCAAAATCATGCAAAGATGTAATATGTCTCCAAGCCGACACAATTTGGTTTGACACACAATTCTCTTATTTTACAGTTTTAAAATGCATCTCACAGCGAAAGTCATTCTTTACTCTTCTCCTTGGGGAAATATGCAAAGACATACACTTCCACATAGGCCTGCCCCATTGGAAGGTTTTTATTTCAATGCTATCAACTTCTGTTCTCTCCAATCATTTTTCTTTTCTTCTGGGTATCCATTGTTTCCAGTAATTCACTTGAGTAATCTGAGCATCGCTGAGAACAACTGTGAGCAATTTTCTGCCTGCTGACTTTGTTGAGAATGGCTTTTTGTGATGGAGGTTATTTCTGACTCTAGACAATTAATAAACGGACTGAAATTAAATTATTATCTCACACAATCACATTGATAAGAAAATACAATTTTATTTTTTGTTGCACAGAAATACCCTTAAATCCTATCTGGTAACCTTGATCACCAGTGCTATGAACGATAGCAGTGTTTACCATTTTCCAACGTAGAGGAGCAGGGGAGGCATCAGGACAAGCTCTCATCTTCCCTTATTGACAGCCCAGCTGCTTCTTGGCCAGTTATCCTGTGATGACCTTAATTTTTTCTTTACTTGTCAGTGGCTATTCTATCACATAAGACATTGCACACAATTACTACAATATCCCGTATTGCCTTCAATAAAAGTATGGATACGAGAAAAAAATAGAAAAAAAACAAAAAATGGAAAAAAGTGAAAAAAACAAGTTTTTCATACACCGTCGTTGATTTGTTTGATTTACTTGGTCAGGATAAATGAAGAAAAAGTGCACAACTAGGTCAATGTGATTTAAGGGAATCAACAAATAAACATATATATATATATATATATACATATATATATATATATATATATATATATATATATATATTAGCACTTCCTCTGCAACAGATATTAAGGTGTTTATGCTAATTCATTCAATCTTTTAACAACTCAGTTATATTATTCCCCTTATTTTACAGAAGAGGTTGCTTAGACAGAGTACATTTAAGTAAATTGCCCAAGCCACAAAACCAAAAACTAGTAAAGCCCAAATTTGCACTCAGCTTCTTCTAAAGTTTATGCTTATATACATTATACTATATCAACATCGACATTTTCCCTCTCTAAAAATCTGTTCAACTGCAGTAAGATTTTTGCTTCTTTGTGAGATAAAATTTTCATTATATCTTCTTTCACAACTCCAGCAATTGAAAAACTGTGGGATTTGCATGAAGTGGATGATGCAAGAGGAAATACAAAATGAACAGAAGAGGACACATTGCCTCTCCTTCACCTTATAAAGTCTCTCCTGAAGGGAACCGGAGAAAATACAATTAAACTATAGTATTCTTTGTGTAGAAAAATAAGTAAATGTATAACAAGGGTTGGGGAATGAATAGGAGATTCCAGAGAAAGCTGAGGTATGTGAGAGAGGGGAAGAAGAATTTTAAAGTTTTTTTTTTTTTTCACATTATGAATGTGATTCTATATTTTCTTGAGATTACATTAAAGATTTAAATGATTTTAAAATTACTTTTAGAAGCCAGACTGAGGTAACTGAGAAACCAAATTTAGAAACTTTAGTTTTGGGATGTAATCAACTATAAAGTTATAAAAGGAAGGCCTAATAATGTGTTTTACAAATATTTTAAAATGTATTACTACTGCTGCTACTAATGCTAGTAATAAATATAATTACACAGCTTTATCTAAAATTTAGTTTAACTCATATGTTAACATTTCTTAATTTAATCCTCATAGAAACTCTGTATTTTTAATATTCTCCCATTTCACCAATGCCCTTTTAATATTTATCTTTTTAATTTATTTTTAAATAAATAGAATTTTAAAGTATATTTTAAAAATAATTATTATTTTTAAAATATATTTAAAATAATTGTTGACAAATTATAATTGTATATAATTATGTGGTAAACAGTGATGTTATGATATATGTATAGAACACGGAAAGATCGAATGAAGTTAATTAGCATATCAATCACCTTAAATACTTATCATTTATTCCTTCTAACTGTAACTGTGTATACTTTGACCAACATCTCCTTATTTTCTCTGCCTCCCAGCCTCTGATGACCACCATTTTGCTTTTTGCTTTTTTGTTTAACTGTTTTCGATTCCCCCTGACTCCTGGCCTGCAGGGTTTCTGCTGAGAAATCTGCTAACTGTATTGGGACATCCTTGTATGTCATATGTTTTTTTTTTTCTTGCTTATTTCAGATATTTTTCTTTGTCTTTGACTTTTTAAAAGTTTGATTATTGTGTCTTGGTGAACTCATTTTGGGCTGAATTTGATTGAATATTTCTGTACTGCATGTATCTGGATGTTGGCACCTTTTCCCAGATTTGGGAAACTTTCAGCTATTATCTCTTTATAAGTATACTTTATGACTGTTTTTCTTATATAAATATTAGGTGCTTTGATGGTATCTCATAATTTCTTCAGATTTTCTTCATTTTTCTCCTCTGAATGGATAATTTCAAATATCCTTTGATATCACTGATTCTTTGTTTTACTTGATTGAGTCTGCTGTCAGCAGTTTCTACTGAATTTTTTAATTCAGTCATTATGTTTTTTGTGTCTAGGATTTTTATTTGATTTTTGAAATATCGTTTATATTTCTTTGCTGAACTTCTTGATTTGTTTGTGTATTGTTTTCCAAATTTAATATACTTTTCTATCTGTGTTTTTGTTGTTGTTGTTAGTTTATTGAACTTCCTAAAGAGAACTATTCTGAATTCTTTGTTAGGCATTTCATAGGTCTACATTACTTTAGGGTCCATTGCTGGAACTTTGTTAGTTTATTTTGGAGGCGTCATAATTATCTGATTCTTTTTAATCTGTGAGTCCTTCCATTTGCAACTGCACATTTTGGGAGATAGCCACTTCTTCCATCCTTCACAGGCGTTCTTTCATACAGAAATACCTTTACTATTAAGTTCAGACTGTTTATTCTAGATGGGTCAGCTGGTAACAACACTAGGCAATTAGTGCTTGCTGTTAACTTCTCTAGCTCTTTGGAAGGCTGCCTTTGCCCTGGGGTTGGATGGGACCACTGGCTGGGCTCTGCTGTTCACTGAATCCACTGACTAAGTGTTGTAAAGACCTCTGATGAGCTGGGGCACAGGGTATATTTCCCTGCTGGCCAGTCTAACTATTTGAGTTCTGTAATTTTGGCAGGGCTGCAGATTGGGTTGCAAGATTAGATGGAATTGCTGCTTGGAAGGGCCAAACCCAGATGCTGTGCTTGATAGAAATGCATAATAGAGGTTTGCCTCCCTGTTTAGGTAGAGAGTTAGAATGGGCTTTGAGACAGAGCCAGGATGCTTTTTGAACATCTGGGTGGTGTAACTCTCACCTTTGCATTTTAATGAAAGGCACTGTGATGTATATCTCACTACCTGGACAGACCCTTAGAGTGGGATCTAAGGCTGGGCATGGAGGTTGGCCTTCCAGGAATTCAAGCTAGACTGAACTTTCCACCGTGCTTTTAGGAGTGGCCAACTCAGCTTTGCACATGAGCTACGCTGCTTGTACCTCTGGGCACTGTTGCTGGCAGTAAAAAAGAAATACCACTAAGATCTAGACACTGTTTACTTTGAAGAATAGCTCCTTTCTTTGTTTCTATGTGACTCCAGATGGTCTAGCCAGGCCATACCTGTGTGTTTCCTCTGAGGTGAGACCAAAGTAGGTTTCCTGAGAGACATCTTGAAATTAAAGGAAAGATGGATGTCTGTACCTGGTTCTTTTTTCCCACAGTATAAACTGGGATCCCAGGGGAAATTCTTGTGTGGCATTGTGTCAGTTTAGGAGAAATTGAGGGATGATGCCTTTAAGGTGAGACTTGATCTTAGCCTTTTTATGCTGTTTTTATTTGGTTCTTTGGTCCATGCAGGTGGCTTAGGCTTTTCCCTAAGTTTTGGAGTTTTCACCAAGGTGTTCTTGCCAATGGATAGTTACTAGTTGAACTTTCTACTGGGGGAGAAAATACATGGGCCCTCCTATTCTGTCATATTGCTGATGTCATGCCTACCCATTCCCTTTTTCCAGGCCATGGTAAATTGCAACGTCCTTCATTTTTGGTGTCAAAATTAAAAGCAGTGATGCTGTTGCTGTGTAAGGATAATAATAGTTGACTTTTCCTTCCTTCCCTTTTGCCTCTCTCTCTTTCTTTCTGTCATAGCTGGAATATACCATGCTCCAGGCTGCCACTGTTTTTTTTTTTATACTGCCTGATTCATTCAAGCAATTAACACTTTTTTTTTTTCCTGCTAGAGTGGCAGTCCAGAACGGCAAATACAGTGTTTCACAGAAGTAACAGTATATTGATTCATACAACTAGCATTGTTAGGAACATATTTTACACATTTTTCTTTAGCAATTATATAATATAGCAGGATTACATATTTAAAAGTTTTCTGAAATTATTTAAATCCCTCTGCAAGATAGATGTAATATTGTCATTGTGTTAATGAGGCTATTGATAAGAAAAATATCTTGCATAAAACAAATTCTGTTACTACTTTTGGAAATATGAAGTAGCTGTCCTTTTTCTTCCTTCAAGTACAAGTAAAACCCTCACTATTGTATAATGAAATAATCTAAGAAGACTATGAAAGGTGACAGGAAAAAGGCAGGCCACTCTTAACTTTACTTTGTAACTCAAGAACCAGCATGGTGGTAAGTTCCCAGGGATTTTATGTTGGTCCAGATATCTCAGATTTGGAGTAAAAGATTCAGGCAATTGGTAAATGCCACCAGGTGCATACACAAATAGCCTAAACAAAAACTTGTGCTTTCAAGTCAGATGACCAAGAAAGGGATAGCCACATAAGACAATAATTTTAGATAATAACTGTAATACAATATCCAAACACCACAGGAAAAAATAAAACGTAATTTATCCCCCACCCATGCCTGCAAAGACTGAGTGAGAATCCTAGACTTCACCTCTTACCCTGCTGTAATGAGGTGCTCCCTTTTTCCCACCAGGCTGGTGTCAGATAATGCTGAGCAGTGAAACAGACTTTTATCCAATCGGATAATAATGAGGAATCCCACTGTCTCTCCACTGGGGTTGTAGAAGAGAAGAACCAGTGAAGAGTCTGGTCTTTTACCACTACACAGCAATAATCAGACCAATCCCCACCCAGGTGGTGTCAACGGCAGCCATATGGGGAGCAATAACAAGACATTGCTATCCTTTCCATCCAGCAAGGAATCAGTGGAGGCTTTTTGGGGAGCTGGACTCCTACACTCCCCTAGCAGTAATGAGGAGTGTCAACAGAGGTCAAAGGGGGGAAACTAGACTTCTACTCTATTGGGCAGTAATGAGGTAGTGCTTCACCATCCCCTACCATGATTTATATCAAATTCCATCTTTAATTCTTTTTTAACTTTTAAAATTAGGAGTTTCAGTATGGTGTGTACCATATTCTTTAATCAGTGCTCTCTAAACTGGGGTATGTTCACCTTGGGGGATGTGCAGTATGATTCATTGGCATGTATAATAAAATGTTGAGACTTCTATTAATTTTGGTATTTCATTCTTTTAAATGTCTAGTGCCTATTGTTCATTTTAAAAGTAAATGATGTATATACATAGTCATAGTATATGTATATCATTAGTGTGTAAAAAGACATAGATTGGGGATGTATGGTCAATTTTTTTACTTGCTGGATACATCCTGTTAGTGTTTGGAGACAAATTTTCTAAAATTATTTTTTAAGCTCAAGAATTTCACCAAGACATAAAACAGGATGCAAATGCACTTTCAGTCACAATAGACAGACATCCCAGAGATGTTTAATTGTTAAATCATTGTAGAAATATTAAGCAATTAACAAAATTTAATTATTAAAGTAACCAAAACCAAACACAATTTTAACACTTATGTTCAAATTTCTAAAAGAGAACAGCCCACAATTATCATTATAAAACTATAAAATAATTCTAGTAGTTATATATCATTTCAAAAAGCAATCTGAGAGAAACAGGAATGAATTGCTTTTTTTTTTTTTAAATTTTTGAAGTAAATTGCAAAGACTTTTTTAGTTTTTTTGTACTTTAGGTTCTGGGGTACCTGTGCAGATTATGCAAGATTGTTGCATAGATACATACATGGCAAGGTGGTTTGCTGCCTTCATCTACCCATCACCTATATCTGGTATTTCTCACCACGCTATCCCTCCCTACCCCCCGTTGTCCCTCCCCTAGCCCCCATCAACTGACCACAGTGTGTAATGCTCCCCTCCCTGCATCCATGTGTTCTCATTGTTCAACACCTGCCTATGAGTGAGAACATGCATTGTTTGATTTTCTGTTCTTGTGTCAATTTGCTGAGAATGATGGTTTCCAGATTCATCCACGTCCCTATGAAGGACACGAACTCATCGTTTTTTATGGCTGCATAGTATTCCATGGTGTATATGTGCCACATTTTCTTTATCTAGTCTATCGTTGATGGACATTTGGGTTGGTTCCAA
>NW_022437021.1:7186010-7194499 GCF_009761245.1 Sapajus apella
ATTTATAGTTTGAGGTCTTAGTATTTAATCCATTTGATCTGATTTTTGTATATGGTGGTAGATAGAGGTCTAGTTTCATTCTTTCGCATATGGAGATCTAGTTTTCCCAGCACCATTTATTGGAAAGACTACCATTTCCCCAGCATATGTTTGTGGCTCCTTTGTCAAAAATGAATTCACTGTAGGTGTGTGGATTTGTTTCTGGGTTCTCTATTCTGTTCCATTTGTCTATGTGTCTGCTTTTATGCCAGTACCATTCTATTTTAGCTACTATGTCTCTGTAGTATAATTTGAAGTCTGGTAATGTGATTCCTCCAGTTTTGTTCTTTTTGCTTAGGATAGCTTTGGCTATTCTGGGTCTTTTTGGGATTGTTTTTCTATTTCTATGAAGAATGTTATTGATATTTTGATACAAATTGCATTAAATCTTTACATTGCTTTGGGTAATATGAACATTTTAACAATATAGATTCTTCCAATCCATCAACATGGGATTTTTTTTTCCATTTTTTGTGTTCTCTTCAATTTCTTTCACTGGTGCTTTATGGATTTTATTATAGATATCTTTCACTTCTTTGGTTAATTTCTAGGTGTTTAATTTTATGTACAGCTATTATAAATTGGATTACTTTTTTGTTTCTTTTTCACATTGTTCACTGTAGGTATATAGAAATGCTACTGATTTTTGCATATTGCTTTTGTGTCCTGCAGCTTTACTAAATTTGTTTTATCAGCTTGAATAGTCTTCCTGTGGAGTCTTTAGGTTTTTCCAAATATAAAATCATATGATCTGCAAATATGGATAATTTGACTTATTCCTTTCAAACTTGCATGCCGTTTCTTTCTTTCTCTAGTTTGATTGCTCTAACGAAGACTTCAAGTACTATGTCCAGTACTTCCGATTCTGTGTTTCAGTATAGGTCTTTCTTCTCTGTTCTAAGAGAGAAGACCTTCTATTTTTCCCCATTTAGTATGATAGTTGCTGTAGGTCTGTCATCTATGGCTTTTATTATGTTGATGTATGTTCCTTTGATAGCCAGTTTTTTGAGGGTTTTTATCATGAAGAGATGTTGAATTTTATCAAATGCTTTTTCAGCATCAGTTGAAGTGATCATATTATTTTTGTCTTTCAGTCTGTTGATATGATGTAGCAAATAGATCAGTTTGCATATGTTGAACTGTCTTTACATCCTTGGGAAAAATCCCTCTTGGGCATGATGAATAATCTTTTTAATGTATTTTTGAATTTGGTTTGCTAGTATTTTGTTGAAGATTCTTCCTCATGAGAAATATTGGTCTGTAGTTTTCTTTTTTTGATTTGTCTTTGTCTGGTTTTTGTATCAGGGTAATACTGACCTTATAGAATGAGTTTGTAAGTATTCTCTCCTCCTCAGTTTTTCAGAATAGTTTGAGTAGGATTAGTTTTAATTGATCTTTAGATATTTGGTAGAATTCAGCAGCAAAGCCATCAGGTCCCAGGCTTTTCTTTACTGGGAAACATTTTATTATGATTTCAATCATATTACTTGTTAGTGGTCTGTTCAGTTTTTGGATTTCTACCTGGTTCAATCTTGGTAGGTTGTATGAATCTAGAAGTTTGTCCATTTCTTCTAGATTTCCCAATTTGTTGGCATATAGTTGATCATATTAGCCAGTAATGATTTTTTTAACTTCTGCAGTATCAGTTGTAATGTTTTCTTTTTCAACTCTGATTTTATTTATGTGGTTTGTCTTCCTTTTTTCTTCATCAGTCTGGCTAAAGATTTGTCAATTTTATCTTTACAAAAAAACCAACCTTTTGTTTTGTTGACTTTTGTATTGTTTTCCACATTTCAGATTCATTTATTTCTACTCTAATTCTTATTTTTTTCTACTAATTTTGTGTTCAGTTTCTCATTTTTCCAATTTTTATGATGTGCTATTATTTGTGTGAAGTTTTTTCTCTTTTCTGATGCAGGTATTTACAGACAAAAATTTCCCTTTTAGTGGGGCTTACCCTATTCCATAGGTTTTGGTATGTTGTGTTTCCATTATTATCTGTTTCAATAAGTTTTTCAATTTCCTTCTTGATTTCTTCATTGACCCACTGGTTATTCAGAGGCATATTGTTTAATTTTCATGCATTTGTATATTTTCCAAAATTTGTCTTTTTATTAATTTCTGATTTAATTTTACTGTGGTCAGAGAAGATTCTTGATATTATTCATTTTCTGAATGTTTTAAGACTTGTTTTATGACCTAACATATGGTCTATCCTTGAGAATGATCCATGGGCTAAGAAAAAGAATATGTATTCTTAAGTTCTTGAATGAAATATTCTGTAAATATGTATTAGATACATTTAGTCTATAATGCAGATTAAGTCTGATTTTCTTTGTTGATTTTCTGTCTAGAGACCTGTCAGATGCTAAAAGTTGTGTGTTGAAGTTTCTATATATTATTTTTTTGGGCCTAACTCTGTTTAGTTCTAATGATACTTCCTTTATATATCTGGGTGCTCCAGTGCTGGGTAAATATATATTTAAAATAGCATATCCTCTTCCTGAATTGATCCCTTTATTATATAGTGACTTTTTTGTCTCTTCTTATAGATTTTGTCTTGAAATATATTTGGTATCATATGAGTATAGCTAGTGCTCGACTTACGGCCACGGTTGGGTTTGACAGACCGGTCGTAACATGATTTGGTCGTAAGTTGAGTAGGCTATATGCACGCAGAGATGGTAGTGCTGCTGGAAGCTGGTCTGCACTGTCGCACGCCCAGCTGGGCAATGTTTGCGCTGCCAGATGCAGAGCAGTCGTGGCTAGCGATTGTGGTCGTAAAGTCGAATGGTCGTAAGTTGCATAGGTCATAAGTCAGTCAATACCTGTATAATGACTTCTGATATTTTTTGTTTCCATTAGCAGGAAATATCTTTTTTCCATCCCTTTATTTTCAGTCTGTGTGTGTCTTTAGAGTTGAAGTGTGTTTCTTGTAGGCAACAGGTCAGTGGATCTTGTTTCATCCATTCATCTAGCCTATGTATTTTGATTGAAGAATTTCATCCATTTTCATTCAGTGTTATTATTGAAGATTGTGACTGAATGTTATTGTAGGAATAAGTAAGAACTTACACCTGCCATTTGTTATTTGTCTTCTGGTTGTTTTACTGTCTTCTCTTTCTTCTTCCTTTCCTTCTTGTCTTTCTCTAGTGAAGGTGATTTTCTCTGGTAATATGATTTAGTTTTTGCTGTTTATTTTTTCTGTTTCCATCATATGTTTCTTAGTTTGAGGTTATCATAGGCTTGCAAATACTATCTTATAATCTATTATTTTAACTTGATGATGATAGCTTAACACTATTTGCATAAAATAAACAAAAAGGAAACTATTACTGGTAAATTTTGCACCTTCAGGTGATTATTGCTCATTAATGTCTCTTTCTTTCTGGTTGAAGTTCTGTCTTTCGCATTTCTTAAAGGATGAGTCTGGTATCGATGAAATCACTCAACATTTTTTTGTTTTTGATTTCGCTGTGTTTGAAGGATATTATTGCTAGATATACTCTTCTAGGGCAGACTTTTTTTCCTTCAGCCCTTTAAATATGTCATGCCACTCTCTTCTGGTCTTCAAGGCTTCCAGTGAAAAGTCTTCTGCCAGATGTATTGGAGCTCCGTTGTATGCTACTTATTTCTTTTATCTTGCAGCTTTTAGAATCCTTTCTTTATCCTTGACCTTTGGGAGTTTGATTATTAAATATCTTGAGATTGTCTTCTTTAGATTAAATCTGCTTGATGTTCTATAACCTTCTTGTACTTGGATATTGACATCTTTCTCTAGGTTTGGGAAGTTCTCTGTTATCCCTTTTAATAAACTTTCTACTCCTATCTCTTTCTCTACTTTCTGTTTAAGGCCAATAGCTCTTAGATTTGCCCTTTTGAGGCTATTTTCTAGATCCCATAGACATGCTTCACTGTTTTTATTTTTTTGTCTCCTCCTACTGTGTCTTTTCAGATAACCTGTCTTTTAGCTCACTAATTCTTTCTTCTGCTTGATTCATCCTTCTATTAAAGGACTCTGGTACATTCTTCAGTATGTCCATTGCATTTTTTCAGCTCAATAATTTCTGCCTGATTCTTTTATTATTTCAATCACTTTGTTAAATTCATCTGATATAATTCTGAATTCCCTCTCTTGAATTTCTTTGAGTTTTCCCATATAGCTATTTTGAGTTCTATGTCTGAAAGGTCATGTCTCTGTTTTTTCTTCAGGATTGGTTTCTGGGGCCTTATTTAGTTCATTTTCTGAGGTCATGTTTTCCTGGGTGGTGATGATGCTAGCAGATGTTCATCAGTGTTTGGGCATTGAAGAGTTAGGTATTTATTGTAGCCTTCACTGGTTGGGGTTGTTTGTAGACATCTTTCTTCGGAAAGCTTTCCAGATGTTTGAAAGGACTTGGATGTTTTGATCTTAGCTATATCTGCTTTAGGAAAACCCCAAACACAGTATCTCTGTGGTTCTTGCAGAGTAGTAGAGATACTGCCTTCATGGTTTTGGGCAAGACCTGGGAGAATTCTCTGGATTATTGGGTAGAGACTCTTATTCTCTTTCCTTCTTTCCTAAACATACAGAGTATCTCCCTCATTCTCTCTCTCTCCTATCTCTATCTCTATCCCTATCTCTATCTATCTCTATCTCATCTCTTTCTGTTCTGAGTCACCTAAAGCTGGGGTTGAATTGGCATAAGCACTCCTGTGGCCACTACCACTATTAATTTGCTAGGTCAAATCTTAAGCCAGCACAGTGCTAAGTGTTGCTTAAGGCCTGCTGTAAGTACTCCCTGGCTACTGCTTACACTCAAGACCCTGGGCTACTATCAGCAGGTGTCAAAGCTAGCCAGGCCTGTGTCCTTCTTTTCAAGGCAGTGTGGTTCCCAAGGCCCTGAGTGGGTTCAGAAGTGCCACATAGGAGTCAGGAACTAGAATCAAAAACCTTAGAAGTCTGCCTGGTATTCTGTTGTACTGCAGCTGAGCTGTCACTCAAACCACAAGATGCAATCCTTCCCACTCTTGTCTCCCCCTTCCAAAAGCAAAGGAGTTTTTGGAAAAACGCCTCACTCCATAGACACTGCCACCACAGGCCATGAGGAGTACTGCCAGGCTACCAGTGATGCTCACTTAAGGCCCAAGCTCTCTTAAGTAAGCTTCTCATAAACGCTGCTACCTGGCCTGGGACTTACTCTTCAGGGCATTGGGTGCCCCTCTGACCTAGGGCTGGTTCATCAATGCCACCCAAGTGTCAAGTCCTGGAATCAGGGACCCCAAGAACCCACTTGGTGCTCTACCCCCTGTGATCATGTTCTAGTACCTAAGGTGTTAACACAAAGTCCTCTTTACTTTTCTCTCTGCTTTTCTCAAGCAGAAGCAGTTTTGCCCCATAGCTACCACAGCTGTTTATGTGCTGAGTCTCAACTTAAGTCAGCTAGTCTCAGAGGCTTGCCTAAGGCTCTCAGTGTAGTATCTGGGTATCATTCCTGGCTATTCATGATGCAAGAGTTCTTTGGTTAGCAGGTGATGTATGCTGCCAGGACTGGGTCCATTCCTCCAAGGCTGGATTCCCTTTCAGCCCAGGATCTGTCTAGAAATGTCATCTGAAAACTAGGCTCTTGAATGGGGTCCTCATTACTCTGATCATTCTCTATCCTATTGTGGCTGAGCTGGTATCCTAAATGCAAGAAAAACTCCTCCCTACTCTTCCGCTCCTCTCCTCTCCCCAAGGAGAAGGAAGGGGTCTCTTTTGAAGCCTTAAGCTGTGCAGTCTGGGGTTATGGGCATGGTGATGCAAGCACTCCCTTGGCTGCTCCAGCTGGTGTCTAAATATGTCATGTCCCCCCCCACCCCGACCCCAAGTGCACTGTCCCTGGGCCTCGTGTATCACTAGGACTCACTTAAAATTTTCAGTACTTATGGCCAAAGATTGCTTTTCAAGTTTACTCAGAGACATAGAATACTGTAGCCCTTGGTGGTGAGGTTTGTAGGCACTTGAGTTTGGACTATGTGGCTAGTGCTCTCTTAATTAAATGTTCTCTTCATGGAGAGGGGTCAGCAGAGTATGATCCAGTTTTCCTTTCTGCTCTAACAGGACAGCACGGAGTTCAATGACTCAATTGCTGTGTTCACCCTCCCACAGTGCTCAGAGATGCTCTCTGCTTCAAGCCACAAATGTGGAGTTAAAGAAGGGTGGTGTCAGTTATTCAGGACTGTTTTCTTCTTCTTCTTCTTTTTTTAAATATCTTGTGCTGCTTTCAACAATATGAAGGTAAATCCGGGTACTGTGATTGGTAACCTAATTTTTGGTTCTTATGAAGGTGTTTTTTTCTGTGTAGATAGTTGTTAACTTGGTATCCTTGCAGGAGAGACAGTCAGTGAAGCTTTCTATTCCACCATTTTGTTCCTCTTTTTTTTAGATCTAATATATTGATTATAAGTGTTTGTCTCTGAAAGTATTGATAATATCTACATCAATACTAAGAAAATACAATAGAATCACAGAGACTGAAACGTATTAATATATAGATAATGGGGGCTTAGACTAATGATAATTGAAATAAATGATAAGTCTGAAGGTTAGAAGGTTAGACTGACCCTAATTTATAATTTGCTATTTGGTTCTTGCTGTTGGGTTGTTATTTCATATTACTGTGTAGAACTAAAGATAGAATAGTATGGTTATACAATGTCACTATCTCAAGAAGCTTGAGGTACTTTTAGAATAATATAAGTTTCATTATACCTTTTACATGAAATTGGATACAAATTTTATTTTCTTTTTGTAGAAATGAGGAAATGAAAACAAATTTTCTGTGAGGCCACAAAATCTAAATACTGGTATTAGAAATTTCCCTTCTTTAGGATATATTTGTCACCCTTAAAAGCTGCCATGACGTGAAAGTTCAAATGTGGCAAGGATCAACACTCTTGGTGAGATAAATTATATTAAGGTACTTTTCATAGCAAATGCATAGAAGATAAGTTTATAGGAATTGTGTGAATCAAAGGTGAAGTTGCTGAAGGATTGTCTGCTTTGAAACCTAAACTCTGAGATTAATTGAAACATAAAATAAATCTTCAAAGTTTTATTTTGCTCCCTTTTCTCATACCCTGTTGACATTTCAGGGACTTCTACAGGTGATGTTCAGCCAATAATTATCTCAGAGCAGCAATCTTACAGCGAAAATTATGATCTCCTGTTCTTTCCCTTAAATAGAGCACCAATCATTATTTATTCCAAATGTAGCTGCTAAGGGCTAGCAGTCCCATGGGAAATTTTCGATAAATTTATGTTGAGTCTGTTTCCTAAATATATATGTTGTTTTTGCGAAACAAATTCTTAACACAAATGGTTCACTATCTAGTGCTAAAATGTCAGACATCTGTAGCAGACTGATAGGAGGAAAATTAGGGATGTGAGAGTAGAGATTTCAAACAAAAACAACTAAACCCACGTAATAAACATATTTAATCACCTATAAAAGTTATTATTTTTTCTTTCAAGTTTTTCGTGTACTAATTGTTCCTCAAAACTGAAAATAACCCCCGCAAATTACTACCCTAGGTTTACTATGCATGCTTCCCAAACTTTGACCAGCTGAAGTTTTATCCTATGGTTCTAGAAAGTGTAGAAATATTCTGTTAAGTTGCGTTCAGGGCTAGGACAAATTATATTAGTAGCTCCAAATGAATCATGTTTCTCCTTATAGTTTCCTTTTGTAATCATTATAGGTTTGGTCATATGACTTGATTTATCTAATGTGTCATCAGCACATAGAAACACAAACAGAGGCTTGTACTTGTACATTGCAGTTTTCTTCTTGAAGCCCAGGATGCCCAAGGTAGCCTGCTGGATAGGCTAGGTGGAGGAAAACCAAGGCACCTTACAAGTGCTAGCCAACTACCAGCCACAAAGTGTGTGGCTGTCTGGAACGAACTAGGTTCCAGCTGCCCTGCCAGTTAACTGCAACTGAATGAGTGAATCAAGTCAGCGTAACATAGAGCAAAGACAAGCGATTCTAGCTAAGCTCTGCCTAAATTATCAACCCAAACAACTGTAATAAGATAAATGATTCTTATTTCAAGCAAGTTTTGGAGTTGTTTCAAAACACTAGATAACCAAGCAGTGTCTGCTAGAAATTTCATTTGTAATTTTCCCAAAACTGCATACGTTTTTTTGTTATTCACACAATTATGTTGAATAAATTATCTTCTTTGAGACTCAATTGTCTAGTCAGTAAAATAGGAATGATGTAAGTATTTTACGCTCATTTTTAAAAAAAATTACAGAGGTTATTGAGTTTATGTTTTTCAGCTGCAGAGAGAGAAATTTGTGGGGTTAAAGTCACAAGAATACCAGTTGGCAGAAATTGAATTAGCTTCCTTTGTATAAGTAATATACAGTTTAGTCTTAAATGCTGTAGGATGAGCTAAGAGAAGGATAGCTCATATTCCAAAAT
>NW_022437021.1:7194599-7325876 GCF_009761245.1 Sapajus apella
TATGACAGCAAGGAAACAAAACTAAAAATGTTAAAATATAAAACCTTATTAGAGGACATAAAAGAAGACTGAAATAAGTGGAGAGACATGTCAGTTTTCTGGAAAGACAGGATATTGTTAAGATGCTGATTATGTTCAAATTTATACATTTAATTTTAATCAACATTCTATTTTTCCTTTGTTTGAACCTGAAAGGCTAATGTTGTAGATGATTTAAAAGAATAATGTATTAAAATAACCAAGAACTGTGGCAAGAAAGTATAACAAAAACTTTGTGGAAAAAATAAAAATGTTAGAAAAATGCACTGTGAAACTATTGTGATTGAAGTACTATAGTTCTGACATCCTTTCTCTTAGATATCATTTTTGCTTTCTGGTTCATTGAAAAAAGTCATTAGAAGGGAATTTCCATGTGATCTTACCATCGAGCATGTCAATCTGCCTGTGTCAGAGCCAGACTCTGTCTCCTCTCCCATTACTGTTGAGAAACAGTTCATGTTTTTACAGCATACCAACTTCTGCTTTACAGGGAATCCCATCCCTTTTGCCTGTTCAAAGACATTGCTTTAACACTTCCTTTTTCTCCCTTTTAGCATCAGTTTTTCCTGCTCCACTTGATTATCCATCAGCATGCAATCATGCTGTCATTTTGCCTTAAAAAAGAAACATAAAAACTTCCTTGACCTTTATTCTTCCCCAGTTTTTACCCTGTTTCTCCTCTCTCTTTACAGCAAAACAAAAACAAGAATTATTTACAGAGGTTTTTTAAAGAAATACTTTAATTCTTTTAAAAAATTCTGCAATCACTGATTCCATTTTTCTTTCTCTCTGGAAATTACTCCAGTCTCTGGCACATACACAATCAATCAAAATAGCTCTTGTTAAACACATAAAGAGCTCTGCTGCAAGAGACAATAATCAATTCTTGGCCTGAATTTTACTCAGTGTATAAGCATTCTTTAACACAGATGATCGCTACAACTTAAAATAATGCTTTTATTTTACAAATAAAATATTTTAAAACTATTATGTTTTTGAAATATGCTCTTCATTTGGATTTTAGGAAACCATGTTATCTTCACAATCTTCATCCAGTTTCGTAGCTTTAAACAATATCTTTGTATTTATGAATCCGTAGGTATATCTCCTGCCCAACATGTCACTCAAACTTCAAACTTACTCCCTTATCCATCTACTCAATGTACACTTGGATGTCTAACGGACCTCTCAAATTTAACAAGCTCAAAACCAAAGCTCCTGAAACTCGATATCTAAAACATATATCTCCCATGGTCCTCTCCATCTAACCAGATAGTAATTGCATTCTCATTCTATGCTTTTTTATTCCCTACAGCAGCAAATTTTGTTAGTTTTATTTTGAAAACATTTGTAGACATGGCCTCCAACTCTATCACTCTCAGTCAATTCACTGTTGTTTTCTTCTGGATAATGGCCATAACCTCTTAAACATTCTTCCTTCTTATGCTTTCTGCAGAGACAAACTAAACCATAGCTAAATTGAAATATGCACACTAAAGAAGTTATCTAATAATCTATAGAGCTCTTATTTATTTATTTATTTTTTTGAGGCAGTTGGGAACAGTGAAGAAAGCACCGATTTTGCAATCGGCAGGTATAAATTCAAATTCAGATTCTACTATTAACTGTCAGCATGACTGTGGGTAAATGATGAAAATTTTTAGTCACTGTTCTTTCTCTTATGAGATATAGATACCATTTGCTCTCTCTGTCTCACAGAGATTTTGAAAGGATTAAACAAATACAAAAACACCGGTATATGTGAAATTTGTGAACTCCTACCCAAATAAGAAGTGATAATGATTATAATAATAGTACATTTCTGAGAATATAATTATTTTGACAACTGGATAAATGAATGTACCCTTACTTTTCTGCAAATGTCATTAAATATGAACAATAATTTCAGATTAATAAAAACCATGATGTAATAACTACTTCATAGAATTTACAGCACAAAATGAATGGAGAAAGAGGGAAAAGAGTATAGTACATCCACTATAGATAAGTTTGTAAAGATTTATTGGGCCTAGAGAGCAACCTGTAGTCTAGTAGATTGGCATTTGAGGGGGTGTCACAAATAATAATGTGCTACATCTTCCACTACACTGCACGGGTGTCCAAAGGCTATTACAATCCAAGCATTGCACTAAAATTGTATGAATGTAATAGCATGGGCACTATGAGAATGGAACTCAGAAAAGAGCTTTTTAAAAAATCTATTTAGTACAATTACTTCTACCTTTAGTCCGTTAAAGCCACAGCAACCCAAGAAGCTAAATTTTCTGCTCCTAATTAAGCTACTACATCTTTAAATAATAAGTGCAGGATAAAATAATTGTATGTTGGAAGGGTGTCTGCTACTTTGTGCTTCTTAGTTTAAACCATGTATGAGGGATTGTTGAAATCTTCCTGAAGATCTAAAAGATACGGGCCTCTCCAAATTAGGCTGTTTTTAAAATGGGTTAAATGAACCATTTCCAGTATGAATTTTGGTATGAAATGTTGTTTTAGAATACTTGGTTTGGAATCTTTTAGGTTTCATGCACAGGCATGGGGTATTTAATGTATACTTTTGGTAGACTGTGTTCTTTATAAGTTTTAGAGTCATATTTTTATTATGTTCAATTGATTATTTAGTTAAAACTTCCCACAAACACAGGTTCAGTTCTGAATACAAAGGAAATAATAAAGCTGTGGTGTTTTCTATGCTATACTTAATTATATTTAGCATAACAATTTCTACCTTATAAAAAGATATCTTAAAGTTAAAACACGTTGTTCAGGTATTTGGATAGAAAATTTATGGGCAGAAATTAAGGGACTGATCTAAATTGCATTCAGTATGAAAATGGGCATCATAATTGTCATTCTTATAAAGCATTATTTTTATAACAATTTCAATATCTGCTGGGAATTATGCTAGGTGTTGGAACCACAAATGCAGAAAGATATATTTAGAAATATAACCTCTTACTTTATAACATCTCCAGACTCTATTTCCCTCCTTTACTTTTTCTGAACTTTCTCTTTTTTTTTTCTTTTTCCTTTTTCTTTTTTTTGGCCTGTGCAGAAGACAGATAAACTTTCTCTTCATGCACACTTTTAAAGTCATGCTAAATTTGAATTCTATTTCAAGGCTACTTTCTTTAATGTGAGGATATAATACAAAGGGAATTTTCAGGTGGTCAGTTTTGAATACTCAAGGCACTATGATGGCTCCAGTCCCTTTAGACATTCAAAGGGATTCCTTGCAATTGTTCTTTTATTTCTAAAAATATTTAGATTTTATTCCAGTTTTATTGAAGTATAATTGACAAAAGTTGTATATATTTAAACAGTATGAGGACTTGACATACATACACACTGTGAAGTGATTACCACAAGCTGAGTATAGGTAATAATACTGTATGTATACCTGAAATTTGCTAATAGAGCAAATCTTAAGGGTCTTCACCTTACAATTACCCCTCAGCTGGAATATCCACTGAGGTTCTTACCCTGACTCAGTGTATTCTTTTCTGAGCACCACCGGTTAGTTGGGTTCCTTTGGCCTCTGGTTTCTCCCACATTGCTACAGACATCATGCAGGTCTTCAGTCACCATGGTTTGTCCACAGCTGCTCCTATTTGGGGTTGTGGGTTTATGGCTACACTTTCACCCTTTTCTCTTGTTAATATTGTCTGTGGGCTTTGGTTTTAAAATTCTAGTTGCTTTCTGTCTTCTTGGTGGGGAGGATTCAGGGAGATTCAAAAACTCTGCCACCATTGCCAACTTTCTATATTTCAAAATATGTATTGTTGAACTTCCCTGGACAAGTAGTGAGTCTCTGGGGATGAAATAAAGTTAAGATTTACACACATGCCAGAAGTTATAACTAACAGCACAGCTGGTCTGTGCACAGGACTAGAAACTGTGAATCAGGCAGTTGTTTATCAATATAGGAATGTTTTTATTCTTGGAAAGGTTTCTTTCAGGCTGTTCCATCTACACTCACTAGAGCTCCATGAATATGTATATATCCATATAGATTGCAGACAAAAAAACCCACAGCATAATATTTCAGAAGTGAGAAAAAAAAAAAAAGGGATGCTATGTTACCACCTGTGTGTGTCTAATTAAATATTTGTGGTAATTTAATGTAATTAAAAATTAAACAACCATTTGGCACAGGATACTATATAAATATTTCCTCCATCAGTTATGTACTTCAATATGCTCTCTTGTTGACTGTTTTAACTTAGATTTAATGTTAACAGCTTCTCCTATTGTTTGTTCTAGTTTGTTGAATTTTACATTTAATATTCCCTTTGATTGCATTTCTCTTGCCTCTACTCTTCATTCACTTAATTCCACCATATTCTTAGATCTTGGCTTGAATATTATTTTCTCAGAAAGGCCTTTCCTGGTAACTACAATCTCCAACTCTAGCTAAAATCAGGTTCTTCTCTTATTCTTTGTAATAATAATTAGTTATTTTGTGAACTCCAGGAAATACCAGTGTTCGAATAAATGAACTGTGAAGCACAGTCTTCTTATCATTTTGATTTTATTAACTGTGTAATTTTTTTTAAAAGGTAATTCATCCATTTCTAAAGAAGGTATTAAAAGTCATGTAACACAGAGCTTCAGCCACTTCTTCAGTGCTGTGCTATATGACTCAACTGATGAATTTGTAATTAGAAATCATGGTCTATATTTTTTCTTTTAAAAGCTAAGAGCACTTGTCAATTAACATTTGATATTATTATTATTATTATTATTTTCCCAGCTTTTCTACTACCATGCTAGGAACCATACCCCACAAATAGTTGTAATTAAATAACCTCACCCCATTCTTGGTTTACTTAGGGTTGAGTAGCTAATCTAAGTATACCCAGTTAGAATTTCTTTGCAGCCATATGGAATCAGAGTAAAGTATAGCTTGTCTTTTCAACAGAGGAGCTATAAATCCCAAAGATATAGTCAGCTATGTTCTGTCTACCACGTGGATGTGTAATAAGGAAGTGGTATTCTATGAGCTAGAATTTTGATGCAGTCTTAAGGAAAGACAGAGATGAGAGACAGGAAGGTGCTGTTGACATTTGTGGTCCTGGTTACAGTTTCCTTTTGAGGCCTGACTAAATCTAGATACCTCGGCTTTATGAGACAATTTTGCATTCTAAAAATATTTTCTCTCTTTTATTGCAACTCAGTTGAGTGGATTTTTGCAAATTGCAATCTACACAGATCTAATAAAACACTAATTATTAGCTATTGATTAGCAGATTACAAAACCTTTAATGGTTTTAAACTCATATAGCTCCCAGTCGAGGAAATAAGCAGTCATTGTGAAAAGAGAAAATGTTTCGTTCTCCACACAGTACTTGATAATGCTGTATAGTATGTGCATAACTATTCAGAATCTGCTGCTCATTCAGCAATTAGTATCAGAAATGAACTTGAGATTTATTTAAGCCATTTAACTAGGTCTTCAACTTCTTCCAGATATGTCATGAGAAAATAGCCCAGGTAAGTTTCTCGGTAATGGCTGCAGAGCTCCTTGGAAGCAGTGGCATTGGTATAAGTGAGAATATCTGGGGCCCATCTTTAAATAATTAATGCAGTTGTTTAACTTCCTTCTGGCCTACCACAGAAATGGGGGTATCAAAAAAGGATTAAATCTAAATATCAAATAGTTATCTCTGCCTCTGGCCACAGAAACCAGCTGGGGTATTAGATAAACCTAACTTTATAAAACTTCAAGGAGCTATTTTGCTCCTACTATTATCACAGAAACTCCCTGTGGATGTTTTCTCAAGCCAGTTGGCCACTGATAGAAAATTTGAGTCTCTGTTGATTTTTGCTCCAGTACTTCCAGTTTTTCATACTGCATGTCTGGAACATGTCATATCTCAAATATAGGAAAACTTGTAAAACAACTTATTTTTCATAAAACAAAGGAATAGCTTTCTTTAATGGCCAACACTTGGTGGTATTAGATTGAGAAATAAAGAGAAAGATTAGCACCTTAATAGGTAGTAGCTTCTCATATCAGTCAGAGCAGGCAAACAATATGGTACATAATTTTCCCTCCCAACTGCCAAAAATGATAGAGGAAATGGTGCCAAATGATTAATTTTTTTCAATTTAACTTGCACTTGTATCTTTATACTGACCTAGAGCAACTTTCAACTTGTCAAAACTGAACCACTACTCTTCATTTGAATTGTTTAAGAATATAAGCAAATCTTCTTTTACCTTTTTTTACATGCATGTGCTCTTATGACATTATTACTAAATGAAAATAAGGAAAATACTCAGATTTTTAAGCTCATCAATGGACTAATTGCAAACAGCTAATTACTATTTAAATCAAAGTCTTTAGGAATATGCTATAGTAATCTGCATCAGAACACTTGGAGTTAAATAATTAACACATTTCAAACTAACCTGTTCCAATGATTCCTGATTTTTTGTGTGTTTGTGTGTCTATATTTATGAACAGTCAGATATCTTTATTATGTTTCAAGTTTTCTATTTTACATCTTCCTTGTTATGTTTAGCCATTAAGCATGATGCCTAGATGGTTAAAACTGAAATTGCTAGGAGTTTTCAAGTGCTGCCCCTAACTGCTATTCCCACAGCTAAATGCCACTACAGAAAGGATGATAATTACACACAAAGAGAGTAAATTGGATATTTTAACCAGAATAGTGTAGATTAAAACAAGACTAACAAGCCTCATATAGAAAGCCTGTGTTTAAATAAGAAATGTCCCCCTTTTCTGGAAATGAGATTTTCCTTTAAAGGCATTGTTCGGAACTTTTCATTAGCATTCAGTGTTTACATAGCATGGCATTCAGCATGCTTTTGAAGCATAAGGAAACTATGTCATAATGAAATGCCATTTTGTCCTAAAAGTCTTGCATACTTAAATCTGTGGAAGTTAGGAAGCTGATGTTATCAAAATATTCCCTACTCTTGAAAATTAAATGCTTTTATTGATTTTTACAAGTAAGCCAAAGTCAGCATTTCATCATAATATCGTACGGATTTTCTTCTGTCCATGAAAATAAAGCTATATTAACTCTTATTCTGAGTTTTAGATTTTTTTTTTAACTTTGGTGAAATTTGTATTATAACGTTGTTATGTTTCTTGCCAGTCACTAATTTTAATCGCTTTTAAAAACATTGTTACTGTTTTTTAACTTAAGTGTTAGAAGTTAGGGCAAGATGAGAATTGTGTCACGTGTGGAATTGGAAAATCTTGTTTTTATGAATCTTTGAGCATTGGAAGCAGAGGTCAACATCATAACCATGGTGTTTAACATACAAAGGGCAATGACATTCTATAAAATCTGTTTCATCAGCTCAACTGCTTTCAAATCATTTGATTCTGAGAAATTAACTCTCTCGAGCTTCTGGTTTTTGTTAATTCATGTGGAGAATAAATAGCTCTGGAAAACCCATCATTCAAGGGATATAAGGAGAATATAGAGTAATTCATATAAAACAGTTTTATAAATTTTCTAAAGCTAATCAAAGGCCAGAGGCTATTGTCATTTCCATACCAGAAATAATTACAAGCTATTTTAACTTGAATCTGGTGTTTTTATTTCTTTGACATAACTAGAGCAGGACCTAGTTAATCAAGATGTGTCCCTAAACTTCATATGAGAAACTTAGGTCTCAGATTTCCTAGAAATGAACAACTTCTAAAGACCTGATTTCTTTTGACACTCATAGAATTATAAGCCTTTTATATAACAAATCCTTTACATTACTACTGATTTTATAACTAACTGGGTTATGGAAGTTATCATAGAAACAGCTTAATTTTAATATTTAGTGATTATAGATAGAATAATGATAAGGATAAATGCAATAAGGGGAAAATAAAAAAGTCATGTGTTTCTCCTTTTGTCCTTTAAGGCTCTGAATTTCATACAGAAATTCTGGAATTGAAAAGGTAAATATTTTACAAGTCAAGTGTACAAAGTTTAATTGTAAAGCTTAATCACAACTACTTACACTTTATATACATATGTGAGATTTTCATACTTGTATTTATGCATTAAGTATTTTGGATAAGATGCAGCAAATTAAGTGGACTTGTACATGAAATTTAATAGACAAAATGAAGAGAAAACGATGTCACCCTAGAGATGTTATTTGATTGGCAATGCAATTGGCAAAAAATGATACTGTTTTTGGTTTATAGCAATTTTTTAAAAATATAACCGAAAACAATAAAATATATATTAAAAATAATTATGAAAAACATCAAAAACAAAAACAAAAAAATATTTCTGTTCCTTAAATTGTTTTCACTTTTGATCTTTTTTTTGATGACCTTCAAGGCCTTGATACTATAACAAAATGAAGGAATTAACTCTTGAATATGAACAAAGAGAGGGTAATAAAAATAAAATCCCTAATTTTTATAAAGTATGGCATATGACATTATGAAATCTTAGATAGAGTTTATTACCTAATAATTCTAAGTGCCTGTTTTAGCTTATCAACTCCCAGGGCACCATGAGAAAGGGCCAACCAGTTATGTGCAGTTTTTCACGGCTGCCCTGTAATACATGTTTACATTGCCCCTGTTTGAACCTGCTACTCTCTCTCTCAAGGCTGGCATTCTTTTCCATCTGGCATCGTTATGTCAGACCTTAAGGAGTTAAGAAGGCAGGAGGAGTTGTTTGGTTTTGGCATAGATTAGGATCAGACATAACCTGGATCTACTTCAGGGAGTATCCTATCCCATGTTTGTGTCTCAAGGGTGTATCTCCAGGTCTCGTGAGATGACGATATTCAAAGAGCTAACAGAAGACTCTATCAGAAATGTTTTCCTGGCAAATTTGAGGTTGAATCAGACTGCTGGTATTTACTTGAAAAACTCCGTTAGTTCCAGCAGCTTCTAGTCTCTGAGAAAGGGCCTATATGGTCTCAGTCTCATGAACTCTGATATTTAAATTTAGTTCAATATAAATTCTACAAATGATTAATAAACATGTTTAAACTGACAGATACAAGCAGAACTTGCAGACAATGGTAAAAATAAAAAGCTCTTGTCTCCCAGCAGAAAACAAAGCAGGAACTTCAGCTTTATAAACATTACTAGAAAAGACAAACTCATTAAGTCACAGAACTCATAAATTTTTCTGCAGAATGTAGACTTCCTTCATTAGAGTATGTGCCAATTATCATAGAAAATGCAAGACACTGGAGGGATTTAAAATGGAAGAGTATATAGATGTCTCTGTGTTTGCATGATATGACAGCTTCTGACCTTTACTCAAGATTCTGCCATGACCCAAATCCAACCACTGAATGAATCTATGTGTGAGTTGCAGAACTAAGCTGAAATAACCCTCTCTCTCTTTGATGTCTAGTAGAGGCAATAATACCCTTCAGAGGGCAAAAGAGCAAACATTTCTTCAGTTTTTTTTCTGCTGTGGCCCCACCCAGTTTGGATGATTTAATTACCAAATCCTCTGCGAAATGTAGAACTACCTGTATATTATATATACTTTTAAGAAAACATAGTTGTATAAAATATTAAGAAAATCTGGTACAACATCATTCACACTTTGGATACTTAATGTTAGCAGAATTTTTCTCTTTTGCACACCGATTTTTAGTGTTCTTCATACATATTAATATGTTTTAACAAATGCACACCTAATTGCACATTATTTGATATTTCTGTTTTTAGCTTAACCTAACAACATACATATTTTCTTGATTTCTATCTTCATTTTATACTATTTTAATGGCTGCATAGTTTTCTCTTTTATTAATATATAAATCATTTCTGCTTCATTTAATCTCATAATTGTATCTATTCCTTGTTATCCATAATGCCACCATGAAAATGTATGCCTACCAGGGCTTTTGTAGTATATTAGTTTTCATACAGTAGTAGGATGTCCCTTTACAGGCTGTTTTGACATCCTTGGTATTTTGGCTGTCTATGTATTGCTGTGTTGCAAACTACCCACACTTCATGGGCACAAAACCAGAGCAATTTATTATACTTATGAATTTGATGGCCAGGAATTTAGAAAGGGAACTGTGAATATAGAGCAATATTTGGGGCTTCTGCTGGGAAGACTAGAATAGGTCTGGGCTATAGTCATCTGTAATCTTCTTCACATGTCTGGCGGCTAGACTGTGATGACTCAAAGGCTGGGTTCAGCCAAGACTACCTACCGGGGTGCCTACACATAGCTTCTCCATATGGCTTGGGCTACTCACAGCACAGCATCTGGGCTCTGTGAAGGAGAGTCCTGCAAAGGAATAACCAGAATGTAAGGTTCCAAGTATTCATGCAGACCAAGATGACCTGTAGGGAACTAAATCATATAAGACTTTGTAGGTGATAGGATTCTTTGGAACTAATGTCAGAAGTCTTGGGGAGTTTCCATTCAATAGGATCTCAAACCAACAGTACTGTAGTCCATGTAACTTAAAGACCTTTCTCATTAAATGGATAACTCTTACTGTGGTGATCTTAAAATATACTCAGAAATGAACAGTGAATTTGGCAACCATAGATATAACTAAGATACAATAAATTAATATTTCACATCAGGAAATATCCTCTTCTTTTCTGGATTCTCATAAAAACACGTTTAACTTTATTTTCTGTATCGTTGTTTATTCATCAATTTTTAAAATAAGTACCTGTGATGGCTTAGTTAGATTGCTCTTGATCTCTCCTGAAAACAAAAAAGGCATGCATAATATTTTTATTTCACATAAGAGGTGTAAAGTTCCCTTCTGATATGGTTTGGCTGTGTCCCACCCAAATCTCACCTTGAATTGTAATAATCGCCATGTGTCAAGGGTGGGGCCAGGTGGAGATAATTGAATTATGGGGGCAGTTTCCACCACACTGCTTTCGTGGTAGTAAGTCTTATGAGATCTGATGGTTTTATAAATGGGAGTTCTCCTGCCCAAGCCCTCTTGTCTGCCACCATGTAAGACATGCCTTTTCTTCTCCTTTGCCTTCTGCCATGATTGTGAAGCTTCCCCTGCCATGTGGAAAGAGGTCCATTAAACCTCTTTCCTTTTTAAATTACTCAGCCTCGGGTATGTTTTTATTAGCAGCATGAGAACAGACTAATACACCCTCCAATGGGAAATACTTCTTTCCTTGGGATCTTTACTAATTAGCTGCCAAATAAAACACTAAAACAGTGAATGTTTATTGAACCATTGCTGTATTAAGGCTTTATGCTAAACCCCAAAATTGCATCTCACTATATTTCCTCAGTTGTGGTTTAGCCCTGCTTCTAACATGTGTAAACCGGCTATTAAGTGGTCCTGCTATTACTGTTATGAAAATATACTTGGTTCATATATAGCAAGATATAGATTTTAGAATATTTGATTCCTCTTAGAGAACAACATATTCTTAAGCCATTTATGTATATTGTATCTTTAACTTCTCATAAGGAATAGATTGCATCATATCTTTTTTTTAACTTTAAGTTCAAGGTACATATATAGGCTTGTTATATAAATAAACTTGTGTCATGTGGGTTTGCTGTACAGAGTATAGTGTCACCCAGGTACTAAGCCTAATACCCATCAGTTATTCTCCCTCCTCCCACCCTTCACTCTCTAAAAGCCCCCAGTGTTGTTCCCCTTTATGTGTCCATGTGTTCTCATCATTTAGAAGTGAGAATCTGTGGTATTTGGCTTTCTGTTCCAACATGTTCCAACCATGTTTCAGCAAAGGAGATGATCTCATTCTTTTTTACGGCTGCATAGTATACCATGGTATATATGTACCACATTATTTTTCATCCACTCTACCATTGACAGGCATTTAGGTTGATTCCATCTCTTTGCTATTGTAAACAGTGTTACAATGAACCCATATGTGCATGTGTCTTTGTGACAGAACAATTTATATTTCTGTGGGTATATACCCAGTAATGAGGTTTCTGGGTTGAATGGTATTTCTGTTTTTAAGTCTTTGAGGAATCACTGCACTGTTTTCTACAATGAATGAACTAATTTATACACCCTCCAATAGTGTATAAGCATTGCTTTTCTTTGCAACCTTGTCAACATCTATTATTTTTTGGTATGTAAATAGTAGTCAGTCTGACTGGTGTGAGATGGTATGTCATTGTGGTTTTGATTTGCATTTCTCTAATGATCAGTACTATTGAGGTTTATTACATGCTTGTTGGTCATGCATATGTCTTCTATTGAAAAAAGCCTGTTCATGTCCTTTGTCCAGTTTTTAATGTTTTTTTTTTCTGAATTTAATTTTTTTATAATGCTAAATATTAGACCTTTGTTAGATGTGTTGTTTGCAAACTGTTTTCCATTCTGTAGGTTGTCCACTTTGTTGATGGTTTCTTTTGCCATGTAGAAGCTGTTTTATTTAATTAAACACAATTTGTCATTTTTCAAATTAGTTGCAATTGCTTTAGGCATCTTTGTCATGGAATCTTTGCCTGTTCCTATGTCCAGAATGGTATTGACTAGGTTGTTTTTCAGGATTTTAAAAAATAGTTTTACATTTAAGTTTTTAGTCCATCTTGACTTAATTTTTGTATATGGTTTAAGGAAGAGGTCCAGTTTTAATCTTCTACATATGGCTAGCCAGTTATCCCAGCACCATTTATTGAATAGGAAATTGTTTTCCCATTGCTTGTTTTTGTCAGGTTTGTTGAGGATTAGATGGTTGTAGGTGTGTGGTTTTGTTTCTGCTTTATTCTGTTCCATTGGTCTATGTATTGTTTTTGTACCAGTACCCTGCTGTTTTGATTACTGTAGTCCCATAGTATAAAGTTTGGTAGCATGATGCATCCTGTTTTGTTCTTTTTGCTTAGGGTTGCTCTTTTTGGTTCCATATGAATTTTTAGACATTTTTTTTCTCTAGTTTTCTGAATAATGTCATTAGTAGTTTAATAGAAATAGCATTAAATCTATAAGTTGCTTTGGGAAGAAGGGCCATTTTAATGATATTGATTTTTCCTATCCATAAGCATGGAATGTCCTTTTCATTTATTTGTATCATCTCTGATTCTTTTTGACCAGTGTTCTGTTGTTCTCCTTGTAGAGATCTTTCACCTCCATGGTTAGCTTTATTCCTAGGTGTTTTTATTCTTTGTGTTCCATTTGTGGATAAGATTGCCTTTCTGATTTGGCTCTCAGCTTGTTCCTTGTTGGTGTATAGGAATGCTAGTAATTTTTGTACATTGATTCTCTATTCTGAGACTTTGTGGAAGTTGTTTATCAGCCTAAAGAGCTTTTGGGTAGAGATTATGAGGTTTTCTAGATATAGGATCATGTCATCTGCAAACAGAGATTGTTTGACTTCCTCTCTTTCTATTCGAATGCACTTATTTTATTCTCTTACCTGATTGCTCTGTCCAGGACTTCCGATGTTGAATAGGAATGTTGAGAAAAGGCATTCTTGTCTTTGTGCCAGTTTTTAAGGGGAGTGCTTCCAGCTTTTGCCCATTAAATATGATGTTGTCTGTGGGTTTGTCATGCATTCCTCTTGATATTTTGAGGCATATTCTTTCAGTACCTAGTTTATTGATAATTTTTAACATGAAGGGTGTTGAATTTTATCAGCATTTTCTGCATCTATTGAGATCATCATGTGTTTTTTGTCTTTAGTTCTTTATATGCAATGAATCACATTAATTGATTTGCATTCATTGAACCAACCTTGCCTCCCAGAGGTAAAACATAGCTAATCATGTTGGATAAGCTTTTGATGTGCTGCTGTATTTGGTTTGTCAGTACTTTGCTGAGGATCTGTGTATTAATGTTCATCGTGGATATTGGCCTGAAAATTTCATTTATTGTTGTGTCTCTGTCAGGTTTTGGTATCAGGATAATGATAGCCTCATATAATACATTAGGGTGGAGTTCCTCCTCTTCAATTTTTCTGAATAGTTCTACTAGGAATGGGACCAGCTCTTCTCTGTACATCTGGTAGAATTTGGCTGTGAATCTGTCTGGTCCTGGGCTTTTCTTGTTAGTAGGGTATTTATTACTGATTCAACTTCAAAGCTCATTATTGGTCCAATTCAGGGATTCAGTTTCTTCTTGGCTCAGTCTTGCGAGAGTGTATGGGTCCAGGAATTTATACATTTCTTCTTGATTTTCTAGTTTATGTGCTTAGTGGTATAAATAATATTCTTGGCTGGTTATTTCTATTTCTCTGAAGTCAATGGTAATACTCCCTTTGTCATTTCTAATTGTGTTTATTTTGATCTTTTCTCTTTAATTCTTTAGGAGTCTAGATAGCCATCTATTTTATTAATTTTTTTCAAAAGAAGTTCCTGAATTTGTTGATCTTTTCATTGGTTTTTCATGTCTCACTTTCCTTCAGTTCAGCTCTGATTTTGGTTATTTCTCATCTTCTTCTACCTTTCAGGTTGTTTTGCTCTTGCTTCTCTAGTTCTCTTAGTTGTGATGTTATGTTGTTAAATCGAGATCTTTCTAACTTTTTGATGTAGGCAAATAGTACTGTAAATTTCCCTCTTAACACTGCCTTAGCTGTGTACCAGATATTCTGATATGTTATACCTTTGTTCTCATTAGTTTCAAGGAACTTCCTGATTTTGGCCTTAATTTCATTATTTATCCAAATGTTATTCAGGAGGTTATCTGATTTAGATGTAATTTTATGGTTTTAAGTGAATTTTTTCATCTTGATTTCAAATTTCATTGCGTTATGGTCTGACAGAACAGTTGTTTTCAGTTCTTTTGCATTCCCTAAGGAGTGTTTTACTTCTGATTATATGATCGACTTTAGACTAAGTGCCATGTGGTGATGATAAGAATGTGTATTCTGTTGTTTTTGAGTGGAGAGTTTTTAGAGGTTCATCAGGTCCATTTGATCTAGTGCTGGATTCAGGTCCTGAATATCTTTATTAATTTTGTGCCTTGATGGTCTATCTAATACTGTCAGTGGGGTGTTGAGGTCTCCCACTATTATTATCTGGGAGTCTCAGCCTCTTTGAAGGTCTCTAAGAACTTGCTTTATGAATCTCAGTGCTCCTTTGTTGGGTGCATATGTATTTAGGATGATTGGGTCTTTTTTGTGGAAATGATCCCTTTATCATTATATAATGCCCTTCTTTGTCTTTTAAAAATTATTAGGCCGGGCGCGGTGGCTCAAGCCTGTAATCCCAGCACTTTGGGAGGCCGAGGCGGGTGGATCACGAGGTCAAGAGATCGAGACCATCCTGGTCAACATGGTGAAACCCCGTCTCTACTAAAAATACAAAAAATTAGCTGGGCATGGTGGCGCGTGCCTGTAATCCCAGCTACTCCTCAGGAGGCTGAGGCAGGAGAATTGCCTGAACCCAGGAGGTGGAGGTTGCGCTGAGCTGAGATCGCGCCATTGCACTCCAGCCTGGGTAACATGAGTGAAACTCCGTCTCAAAAAAAAAAAAAAAAAAAAATTATTGTTTGTTTAAAGTCTGTTTTATCTGTACTTAGGATAGCAACACCTGCTTTTTTCTCTTTCTTTCACATGGTAGATTTTTCTCCATCCCTTTAGTGTTACTGCATGTGAGACTGGTCTCTTGAAGATAGCATACACATAGGTGTGTGTTTTTTTTTTTTTTTATCCAGCTTGCCATTTTGTCCTTTTAATTGGGGCATTTAGCCCATTTACATTCAAGATTAGTGTTTATATGTGTGTATTTGATCCTGTCATCATGATGTTAGCTGGTTATTGTGCAGAATTGTTAGCATGGTTCCTTCATAGTGTCACTGGTCTGTGTACTTAAGTGTGGTTTTGTAGTGGCTGTTAATGGTCTTTTCTTTCCATATTAGTGCTTTCTGTAGAAGTGCTTGGAAGCCATGTCTTGTGGTAACAAATTCTCTCAGCATTTGCTTGGCTTAAAAGAGTCTTATTTCTCCTTCTTTTATGGAGTTTAGTTTGGCCTTAAAAACTGGCACAAAGACAAGAATGACTTTTCCATGGGTATAAGCTCCCTGAGTCCTCTTCAGAAGCTGAGCAAATGCCAGTGCCATGCTTGTACCTGCAGAATCATGAGCTAATAAAATCTCTTTAAAAATTACCTAGTCTCAGGTATTCCTTTATAGAAATGCAAAAGCACATTAACATATTTGGAATGCTAATAAAATTATTCTGGGGCAGAGGCAGACATTTAGCTCAGCAGTTAGGCTCCTCTTGTCTTGCCACACCACAAAATTTAGAGGACAGGCTTTCAACTCTGACATGACTGGAATTTTATTATGTTTCAACCATTTAAATTTAGTGATATTTAGGCAAGTCACATAATTTATCTGTGCCTGTTTCTTCATTAATAAGATGGAAATAATACCTACCTCACAAGAATGAGGTGAGGATCAAATGATATAATGTAGACTAAGTATGAACATACTATTCAGAACCTAATAAGCACTCAACAAAAACCCAAAAGCCCTCAAAGTTATTTTTTCTTCATATTGATTCTAGGATGCTGTTTGGTTGTGGCTCATTGTTTCCCATGATATTGCAGATTATATAAACCCTAATACTAACATATGCATTTTGATTCTTGGCCTTATTGCAACTCCTGGAATTCATCTGCACTTCTTGTCTTGCCTCTGTTTGTTTTGTTTTGGCTTTGGGCACTCCGCTCCTTGGCTGTCCAGTTGTCACAACTTCATCTCACACAATCCTCTGAAGAACAGAGAAAACATGGAAAACACGAACATAAACATAATAAACAAAATCTAATTATACTTCATGAAGATTTTTTAAAAACTTGAAGATCTGATTAAATCTGCATTCTGTATTATAAATAGTATTTTAATAACCCTTATTCCAGCTTCATAAAATTTTCTGGTTTTTTTTTTTGCAAAAATTATTTGCTGTTCAAGAGATAATACTAACTGAATATGTTGCAGTATCATCACATTTATGTTGGTATATCTTACCTGTTTCTGGCAGAAGAACAATAATGACTTAGCCAAGTAGAGCTTGGCAGCATGTGGAACTTTAAATTTAGTATAAACAAATGTCCTAGTTTGTGCAGCTATGTGGTCATGGTATGAACTAAAGCCTTTAGACATGAACTCTATTTTGGATAAATATTATATTTTATAAATGAATAAATATGTAATAAGTATGGTAAACTACCAGATAAAGAAACCTGAATATTACATAGACGTTCTTTAAGGCAGAGGGGGTTTATAAAGTACTATAAGAATCTTTACAGTATTTTGTAGCTTATAGTACTTAATAGCCCATAAATCATTCTAGGTTTTCATTATTTCATGAATATCTAAGGATTATCTGGATTAAGAAATTGTGATTTTTGTCAACTATTAGTTTGCATTTACTTACTACAAATATTTAAAACAATACGTATTTAAAATCTGAGAAATATATGGCAAATTAAATAATGCTATATTTCTATATATTAAATACTTATGAAATTGGGTAGAGGGAATGAAATATATCCATATTTAAAAATAAACAATGGTTACTATAGAGGATCATATTTATATTCTAGAATTTATCTTATTTATAAATTTAGTGTTATTGAAGAACTTCCAGGATAAATCAATATATTACAAGTACTTGTACTTTATGAAATTTAGCCCTTCATTGTTTTGCTTAAGTATGCACAACTAATGTATTATTACTAAACATTGTGCTTACTACCAGTGTATTAGCTTGTGTCTGACAGAATCCTCTGATTACCTCAAAGTGACAATTATTATAAGATAAAAATTTCAGTCGAAAGTACTCAATTATTGGTTAGTGATTTGGGCTGCACTTAGCTGAAGAGTTCTGGTTTGGCCTGGGTGCCTTTATGTATCTACAGTCATGTGGGAGCTGGTTGTTCTAAGGCCTTAACTCAACTGCTCACTCCTATAGGCTAGCCCAGTCTTGATCACATGGAAATTCATTCCAGGAACAGCAAGAACACAACCACCAAGGTACAGCATTTAAAAAAGCCTCTCCTTGCATTATATTTGCTTGTTATATTCTATTAGCCAAAGCAACTCATACGACCAAGCCTATTAGTCCGTATGGTAAGACGTTAACCAAAGGTGAGGACACAGGGTGGCTTACATAAGTTTGGATTGAAAAATCTACCACAATGAGGTCCTATGAGGTAATTTAAGTAATCTCTCACTTCACAAGGAAATAGTTTAAATGTCAAATATGAATATAATTTCTTTCAACTTGAATTTTATTTGCTTAATGACACAGAATTTATTTGTTTGGTAACGTACCTGTAGCAATAAACATTTCCTAGTGACAGCTATGTCTCAATATTGTTTGCACAGAGAAAGTTTGAATCTTCTTCTCTTTCTCTATCCCTACCATCCACCATCCATCTTCACTAACCCTTCAAACAATTAAATCATGTCTATTTTAACATAAAATGAACTCCACGCAACAAACCAAACTAACCCAAACCTAACCAAACAATAGCAACAACAAATTAAAGTTTTCAAAACTTTTTAATATAGTAGATAAATATTTTCAGAGGAAGTTAACATATATATGTTCAAAATTAAGATTTCTAACATGAAATTAAGATTCCCACAAAAAGTCAGAATTCAGATACTTTAGGTAAATTCCCATATAGAGTTATTGCCTATTGAGTTACAACTCAAGTATTCAATGACTGATGGTTTGGTGAGAAAGTAGAGCTGAAGTACCATGCTAGTCTTTATGTAAATAGTATATTTTATTGTCTTCTACCACCACACCATTTCTTTTATAGTTACAAATCAGCTTCCCAGTATCTTTCCTCTTTCTGTCCTCATTTATTGACAAATAATTTTGATTGTTTACTGGTCAGGAGATTTATTGGGGAAAATGTGTGAATGAAATGAAAAAGAGAATTTCTAATTCAAGGGCATAATAAGGTCTCTCAAGAAGATTTTAGACTAAGTAAACTGAGTGTGTTTGTAGGCCAATGAAATGGGTCAGGAGAAGAGTGAGGCTTTTTTAGAAAAAAGCTATGCAACTCATTTGTAGAATGAGTTCACAAGGAGCATATGTATTATTTTTGGAAAAGAGGACAGACTTGTTTCTCTAGGAGAGAAGAAAAGGGTAGAATAAGTATAGGCTATAGAACAAGGCTTTGAAAGAGAACAGAGTATGATGCAACAGACATGTGTCATTGCAGGGGAGATATTTTTCTTTCTCATGCTTCTCAGAAAGATAAGAGGTGGGATCACTTACTTAGATTGAAAGTCCAGTTCATTGCAGTTCATCTGACATTATTTGAACATCTGTGATGAGAATCTTCCTAGATACCTACGATCCCAAGAGGAATAATGAACAATCTCTTTATTGAAGGACTTTACAATCTAAGTAAGAGACTGGTCACATAAATCCAGGCTAATGATACGTAGGTAGGCTTTTAGAGAAAATGTTACGTAAGTTTGGTCTTAAAAGACACAGATAGTAAGCGTGAGAAAAAGATTGCAAACAGAAGGAAAATAATTGCCAAACCAGCTAAGGAAGACAGATGAATGTTTAATCTTGATAGAACTGTTTGTGAATTGTTTTTAACTTATTACTTCTTTGATGACCATGAAAAATGTCACACATCCCTCTTCCTGAAATACTGAATTGTCTCCTACCAATGCTGCCCAGTATAAAACCTGATGTTTCTTGGTGATGAGAAGACTCTGCCTGAGCAAATTGAACTGGCAATCGGAATTATGTTTAGGTCTTTCTATTAGCAATTCTGTAAGAGGTTATGCTGTGTAAGCTATAGGCAATAAAACGTAAAAACAAAGGAAGTAAAAACTAGAATTAACAAGACTCCTGGTTTTTACTGAGGGAGTTACAGAGGACCGGAAATAGTTCTGAGATAGTAAAGCAAAGTACTTAAAATTTTCTACCAGTTGAATTCCTATATAGCCTCTAATGATATGTCAGTTGATTACACTAAGACGTAGGAATTACATTCCTTAATTCTATGTATTTCAGAAAACCCTGTTTATACCAATATTCTTTCTTATCTACATTTATATAAAGCCCAATTGTGTTGAACTGATATTTTAGCGGTCAAAGAGATAAAGCAGATGTCCAAATTCATGTTAATTAAATAATCTTATAACCTTTTTGGGTGACCTACTTAGATTTCTCTAAATGCTACCTTTCAAATGACAATCTCAATGGAAAAATGTATTGTTAAGTCAGTTTTACTTAGTAAAATTTATTCATAATATCATAGATTAAGGTCACTCATATTATGATTCAAGTACACCATTTTGTGTTTTTACATTTAATAATCCATTCTTAATACCTTTGGGCATAGTTTAGAGGTGTGAACAACTGGAATAAAGGGCTCATAAGGCTTCCATGTCACACATCTTTAGGATCCCAGAAATTTCAACATTAAAATTAGCAACTATTTATATTGTTGATTTGCCCAGGTAGATATTTTTTTCCTAAAGATATTTTATTTAAAGAAAGGGACTTGCTCTGTCACTCAGGCTGGAATGCAGTGGCATGATCATGACTCACTGCAGCCCCCACCTCTGGAGGTCAAGCCATCCTTTCACTTCAGGCTCCTGTGTAGCTAGTACCACAGCTGCACAGCACCATACCAGGCTGATTTATTATTATTATTTGTAGAGATGGGCTGGTCACCCATACTGGTCTTGAACTCCTGGTCTCAAGCAATCATCTTGTATTGGCCTCCAAAAGTGCTGAAATTACCATGTGAAAGAGAGAACATAAATTGTATTAACGAAAATCAAAGTAACAACCGAAAACAAAACAAAAACCTTATCAATCAAAACAAAGCACCTGCCTAAGAACTTCCGGAACTTATTTAAAGCTTTTAGATATTTGCTGAATGATCATTAGAATGGCTCTCATAAAATATTAGAAATTACTTTCTCAGAGTCAAAGGAGCCTGACTACACCTAAAATCGATTTTTTTTTTCTTTAGAGAAGTTATTGTCAGCTTCACCTTTTATTGCTATGGAAAGATGCACATGAGATCACAGGGTAAGAGAAAAAACTTTGCCTCCCCAAGTTTGCTGCTGCATTTTGATTTTGGACCTCCTACAACTTAATGGTACTGGGGGCAGCAGGACTGATATTAAAGATTGGCTGCGGCCAGTTTTCATTTGCTGGCCTACTTCAGACCACTTTTTATTATCTTTGGTTACCTAGCAACAGGTAATATTGAGTTAAGGCCAGATGATGCCACCAGGCTCTTCCATGTGCTATGATTTTGAGTGTTTATTCGTTAACCACATTTCTTGGTGTTCATGTGATGGCCTCTATTAGTGTAAAAAATGGGAAAACTGTGATTTGACTAATGAAACAGTCACTCATTTTTGAGTCTGTAGTACTGTAGAGTGAATTTGTTTGAAAAATGTGCTGAACAAACTTCCTTGATGATTTGAAGAAAAATAATTTGGAGGTGACTTGCTGTAATTTAAAAAGAAGTAGAATTGATTTCTCTATAGGTGGCTTCTTTCGAATTGCAGGTTTGAGGGTGGCTTATCCCAGCAAGGAACTAATTATCTGGCCTTATCTAGGCACATTGCTGCAGGACCTTGGAAACATTTCTTCTCCTGGTGCTTGTATCACCTTGAGCTTCATTTTAACGACACCGCGCTCTTTTTGATATTGAGTCTCATTTTAACAGAAAATGTGGGCTAGTTTTACTTTTTAGAGAACTGAGTTATGTAGACAGAGTTTAAAATTGCTAAAGATTGTTTCTCATACTTTTGAAAAATCCACTGAGAGAGGTAAATTTGCCTTATTTTTTAAGAGCTTATAATACTTTTTGAAATTAACTACTTTTTCTAATGTCTCTGTGATATTTGTCATTGTTACCTCTGAAGTATAATTACTTATGTAATCAAAGTATTATTATGTAAGTGTCTTAATGGAAATAAATGTCTCCTCAAATTTATGTAATCCAAATTTTAAAGTTAACTTTCTAGTGTTTTATATGGTTTTATAACTAATTTCTTTACTTAACCACTTTACCTTTTTTTAGGATAAAAAATCAGTTTTAATGTTCAGTATTTTTAGAATCAACTGGTTTATATTTCAATCAAAAATCCCTTTTCTATGTTTATGTTAATATGACTAGAAGACATTTTAAGTCTTGCAAATATCACAAATACATAATCTTTGATTTTGAGTAATTTATTTTATGAAGCAGGCATGTGAGTAAAATTAAAGCAAGGAATAATGTAACTTTACAGGCAGAAATGTATGCAGGTATAGATACATGTATTGGATTTGTTTAAGAGACGACAAGGATTTAAATTTGTCTAGGAAAGCAATTCTCAAACTTGTATCCCAGACCAACTGGTAGCATAATTTGATAACTATTTCAGAAATTCAAATTCATGGGTTTTATCTGTAAGCCAAAAAATTCTGGAATGGAGTCTAGCAATCTATGTTTTCACAAGCCTTTTATGATTCTAATGCACGCTAAAATTTGAGAACCACTACTTCAGACCTAAACTATCCAATATAGCAGCCACTAGTTACATGTTGATATACAATTTAAATTACATCAAGATTTCAATTCCTCAGTTACATTAGCCAAATACTAGCCATATGCTCAGTATGTCTACTGAGTGCTAAGAAGACATATGAAGCTAGTAGCCACCATATTGGACAGGGTAGATAGAAACTTTTCTGTCATCACAGAAGGTTTTATCATTCTTTTGAGCATGGAGACCTCAATGAGGTATTATCGAGGTCAGAAAGAAATCTTTAGCTCTGATCATAGAAACTCTTAAATGCAATAGTAAGGAAGTTGAACCATACCCTACTATCACAGGGGAATGATAAGTATTTTTTGAGGAAAGAACAATGACAAAGGCTGGACCTTGTTTACGGAACATCACTATTCCAGCCAGGTACCAGATGATTCCTACTGACTGAGTCTGGAGGGAAGCAAATACCCTTTATACTTGCAGTGAGACTGTAATACAGGGAAGAGAAAGTACAGCCTGCATTTAGAAAACATTGAAAATGTAGACACAATAGGAACTGCTTGCTCTTTGGATGGGAGATGGTCAGAAAACTGAAAACTGAATAAGACTGAATTTTTGAGTGAATAACTGGGACAAAGTTAATGCCGTTATGAGTGACAAATAAGAATAGCAGTAATTTATCATATTGAGAAAAGAAAATATGAGTTTTCCATAACATTTCATTAAGCCAATAACTTTTATATTTATCCAGAAGTTTTCTTCACTATTTTTATAGCACAGTTTTATCGTGTTACCTCACTGTCTACTAATTTCTTAGATAACCACTCATATTATGATTCAAGTACACCATTTTACATTTTTACATTTAATAATCCATTCTTAATACCATTTAATAATTATTGGGAAAGTGTTTAATTTTAATGAATAAATTAAATGCTTATCAAAGATCAAAAGAAAGACAAAAGAAATTTTATCTGTCGATCAATCTGGTGGAACATGTCAAAAGAATTTCTCTTTTTTAACCAGAAAATAATTTTTCTGAAAAAGGGGTTGCAAAGAAAAAAACCAGGATTAATTTATTCTGTGAACACTATTTTCCCCAAGTATACTCTGAGCATTATAGTTAAATTTTGTGGCAAAATTGAAATGATTTTCCATTTTGTGTGAAATCAAATATTCTTTTTTTGAAATACTTGGAGTGCTTAGAGAGTCAAACATTGTTTTAGTCCTTTATTATGTTACAAACTTCACAGCAGTGCATAATTTACACATTAATGTGCTATACTCTTGTGGATTAATGTTATTTCCATTTGAAGATTCAAAGAATCATATTAGCTAGCATCATGTCAGAATGATTTGTGTGTTTTTGGCCAGTTCTTTATAATGACAGCTTAATTGACATGATTTGAGGTAGAAAAAAACCCATTCTGTTAGACATCCAGAATCTTAAGTTGTAGTTCTTAATTCTATTTTTAGGATTTTAGATGAAGAGTAAAATTCTTGGGCTAAAATTTTCTTATTTATATAATAAAAAGCCTGAGCTAGATTGCCTTTGTTCTCTGGCTCTCGGTAAGGCAAAAGCATGAAAACACAATTGTTTGAGATTATTTATTAGCTAGTTTTTATCAAGGAGCATGGCTCATGAGCGGTAGCAAGACACAGGGCAGACAAATTGCTGACAAGTCAAGGACAATAAGGCTTGAGATATTGAATGTAGATGTTTGTATCAGGCCGAATGATAGCAACTAGAGACTTATCTTCAGGATTCTGAGATTTGAGGTAATATTAAATATAAGGGAATTGCATCCTCATGTAAGTTAGACTCTAACTGGGAATTGGTGGTGTGATGGAATATAGAAGGCAATGTTACTTAGATTGAACTGTTATAAAATAGAGCAGGAGCTGGGCTCTGGAAAAAATAAATGGTTACACTTGATCTGCCTCTGGCATATACTGTTAGATGCACATATTCTGAAATTATACACTGTGGTAGTGAATTTAACACAGTGAGTAAATAACTGACAAGGTAGAAAGAACTTTGGGTAAGGGATCCCAAGGCCTTCCTTGGATCCTAGCTCTTCTACTAGCTTGTGCCATGGTGTCATGAAAGTCACTTATGGTGACATCTGCTTCTGTGCCAACGACCCTCTGGGAAAACTTGACACTCCTAGGTCTATCCAAGCTGTAGAGAGAGCAATCTAAGTAGTAAGTGGCTAAATTGTTCCAATTTTCAGCCAGTCTATGTAGTTCACCCGCTCATAAAAATCAGTGGCACTGCAGATTGAATTAACTTCTGGAAACCATGCCAACAGGTGGATTTATGCAGGCCTCATAGATTTGTGAACAATTAAGATGTTGACATTGAATATGTCCAACCTAGCGGAAGAAACAATAGATATATGTGACAGTAAGTAGTAACCAATCACTTAGAATCAGTTTAATGCCTTTTATACTACATGGGATTTTTTTTCCCTCTCATGATGTAGTACTTTCATCATGAATATTAATTTCATCATGAACACTAAATTTCTCTCCAGACCTTTCCAAAGGAGGCTTCTCATTTGCAGGCTGTCAGTATCCTACTATCACTAACTTCATTTATGTAGAGTGATTTTTTTTTTTTATTGACACAAGAAGTAATGTCTGTTTTCAGGGAGCCAGAGGATAGGGCAAGAGCAGTTAAATCTATGCTTGAACCTGCTCAGACTCTACCTGTGTTCCTTGCTGCTGGGTCTCTTTTGATCACAAATTATGTAGTGACAATGCATTCGCTCTTTGTCTTCTGTATTTTATTAAACTAGAGATTTTTCAGTGACTAGGGCATACTTTATTACCTCAAAAGAGAAGTGAAAGTAGTTTTTCAAAACTTTTTAAAGATTTTCCATAAAATAGGATTATTTTATAATTCTGAAAATTATCATGCTGGCGTATTTTCCTTAATATAATCATTATTTTCATTTTAATATAATACAATATAACACAAGTCTCTTTTTAATCCACTTCCTCCAGCAGTTTAATATCTCTGGACTGTTTTTTTTCCCCCTACAAATAGAGGAGTTTGGATTTGGCTCTTAAATCCCTTGAAGCTCTGAGAGTAAGTCTGAAAGTTAAGGATAAGAAAAGGGCTTTCCTTATTTCCTGAGACTGAAGTAATGAAAAGTATCTACTCTGCTGCTTTTTAAAACATCGTTTAGGCTCACTGAAGTGAATAGACCATTGCGATAGTCTGACACTGAATGCTATTTGTCTTCCTGTATTCCTCAGATGGTTGCCTCTCATTCTTCCATGCAATGATTTTGCAGGCATTTAGTCCTTGAAGCAAGTGGCACTTTTCTAATTTTAACTCAGGTCAATCAGTTGGGTGAGTACTGATGAACAAGCATTTGCTATAACCATGTCCCAAGTAACATCAATCTGTATTGAACATGTGCCATGCCTAAGAGTTTTCTTAATTAACCTGCTGACACTGCCAATGAGAGTTCGATGTGGTTTCAAGAAAGAGTTCCATAAGCATGTGTCCCTTTGCTATTTTTACCCTTTGCTCTGATGTTCCAATAATATCGTGTCTTTCATTTTTCTTATTAGAATTAAACAGTTCATGAAGAACATTTAAACATGTGGTTTCAATTTTTTAAAATTTGCATGCTTTAACTATAGGAACATGTAGGTCATGAAATAGGACCAATTGAATGACTTTTATAATTTCGGTTTTACTTATTTGTTTAAAATTTTGTTTTGATTTGTTTTAGAAAGGTCTATTGTGAAGCTATTTATCTAAAAAGTGTTGCCTGAAAAGCTTAAGTTCTGAAACTGTCTCCCAGAAGCCTCATATTATCATGTCATGTTAAAATAAGTTATCTTGCTATTTTTGAAAGTATAGTGCAACTGCTACTGTTGCTTTTACACTGGAAAACCTGATACATAACCATTTCATTTTCTGTAAAATTTGCTTGAGTTTATCTGCAAATCAAGCATAATTGAAATTTTATTTTCAATTAAAATAATACTGTGATTTCATCAATTTGTTACTTCAACAGCACTTACAAAAATTAAAGTACACGTTAAACGGAGAAAATCTATAAAATACACTAATATTAATTACACAGCTTGATAATTTTTATATTACTAAGATAGAGTGTTTCCAAACTTCACAAGTTTTCTTGGCACCCCTTCCCAGTCTGTATCTTTCTTCATGTATCGAGGTAACTACTATTCTGATTTCTATCATTATCACTAATTTTATAAGAATTCTTTATTCAGCTCCACAGAGGTACAAGATAGAAGCTCTCCCTTTTAGTAGCTCACAATATATTATGGGGGAGATTAGAGCCATGAAGAAATTACCAGAGTACAAAAGCAATTCCTAAGCATCATAGAGTTGTAAAAGTGATAATACCATCTCAGATTTCATAGTATTTACTATTTACAAATAAGTATGCATTCATAATTATAATCGACACTCACAACACTGAAAATAAGGTGTTGGGCACGACTAAAATCTCATCTGAGACTTGAGGTTCTCTTCTAAGCTTCCTGTTTGTTGGCAGAATTCAGTTCTTTGCAGTTGTAGCACTGAGATACTGATTTTCTTGCTGGCTAACTGGTTGCCTCATTTCCTAAAGATCAACCCCAAGTCCTAGTCAAGTGTCTCTCTCACAACAAACATGATAGTTTAGTTCTTCATAGCTTTAGCGAAATTTCTGTAACAAAAGTTTCTTCAAAAGGCTCTAACAAAAGCTAAAGTTTTCATTCTTGAATATTTATTGTGTTTGATTATCAAGTTTAAAGTTGTTGAAAATTTTATGATATAGAGTTTTAGTCTCATTTTACAGGTATGAAAGCTAAGGCTTGGAGAGGGAAAGTAACTTGCTTACATAACTTTGATGTGAAAGAGTCAACCAAGTTCTTTCTGACTACATATTCTATGTTCTTATACACTATGTTACATGCCTGAAGGTAGTATTTGGACTAGGTTTTTGAAGAGTGTATGGATATCAACAGGTAGACAATAAAAAATTACCTGCAACAAGCAAAAACAGCATAAAAACATAGATAAGTGGTTTGTGAAGAGTCAGATATGTTGTTTGGGCTGTAATATTCTTGGTGATACAGCTGAATTATACCAACCAAATTTTAAACTTCCCTTGGAAGAGGATTTCGTTGGTTGATACTTTATTTTGATATCAAGGACATATTTGCAAGCTCTGTAAATGGCCCTCTGGAAGTTTTTGGTGTCTCATGTAAGGAACGTGTCCATTTCTTATGTAGAATCATCTTTCTTGAAGACCCTTGGGAGAAATTTCTTTCTGGTTTTCAGATGAAAAAGAGCTGAGCTCACTGAACTGAGCTATGATCATCTTCCCTTTGACTTGCTTAGAGAATTAGCGTCAAAGTTGTTGTGGTGTACCTACGATGTGTCTGACTTAATGATCAATCTGCTTTTCCTTTTTTTTTTTTTTTTTTGGTCTTATCCTCTTTAGATGTATTTTATATCTACAAGTTGTCTCATATTCTTTTTAAAACTAGTCAGGTTGTGAATAAACAAATATATGACTAAAATTTAGGCAAGTGGTTTATAGGAACCACTCATGAATTTGCAGATAGGCAGGGAGCTCTGAAATGTGATTTCCTGCTGCTTAGCTATCAATCCCCTAAACTGAAGTGAACTGGAACACTAAATCATTAGCTTGGCTGTTACACTACTGTCAACAGATCCCAATGGCCAGTCCCAGACATTGCATTATAAAGAGTATAATTTGGAACTACGAAAACAGATTCCACTCTGATGTCTCCTTTCTTTAACTTAGAAAGTAATTGAATGCAAAGGATGTAAAAAAAGTTGTGAGAAATTAAGGTCCTTCAAAAATTAAATCAGAAGCTGTGTCAGCTCAATTTAGATAAAAGTATGCTGGTATAGACTCACAGAATGTGGTGTATCAGCAGAGTGATGATTGTCACAAATAAAAGTACTGCATCTCTCTCACATTTTCAGAAATGTAAACTGTATTGGAAAAATTATGCCGTACAACTCTGTTGGAAATGTGATGTAAGAATTTTTTATAATGATAAGCTATTTGAAAGCATTTGTACCAATAGCTGTGAAACCTTGATAAGTAAAACTCAGCAAAGAAAGTAAACTGAAAACTCTAAGACCCCATACAAATTCCAGCAGCAAGAAATAAGGCGATGGGAGTGGAAGTATTTAAAGCATCATGTGACATGAAAGTATGGAAAAGATGGGAATCAAGTTTGGAAGAAGAGGTAAATGTCTTAGGAAGTGTGAGGACTCAATTATAAGAAAGGTGAATGGTGGAAGGACATAGAAATCATATAGTGAGGGAGAAAGCTAAAAAAGAGAAATTAAGGCCAGAAAGACACTGCAAAAGAGAGGTGCCAATTATATATGCATTTGATGTGCATTGTGACTGGGTGAATATTGGTGCAGCAGGAAATTGGGCCAGAATAATAGCAACAAGGTTGCCTGTTGTTGATGTTGTTTCTTGTGAAATCATGGGAAAAATAAGAGATTTATTTTAAATTCATAGAAACTTTATTATATTTCTTTTAACTCTTTGGACTTTAGCCCAAAACGAAGAGAAAACTCTACTCATTAAATTAGCATCATGAGGCTAATCAGTTAAGATCTACGATAATTTCAGTAAATGCCTGTATTAGTTTCTTATGACACTGTAACAAATTATCACACATTTAGTGTTTTTAAACAACATACCTTTATTTTCTGATACTTCTGGAGGTTTGAGGTTTGAATCTATTTCATTGGTTGAAATCAAAGTGTTGCTGGGGCCACATTCCCTCTGAAGGCTCTACAGAGAATTTGTTCCTTGCTTCTTTCAGCTTCTGGTGCTGCCAGCATTCTTTGGCTCATGGCTGTGTATATAACTCCAGTCCTCAAAGCCAGAATCTTCAAATGGCTGCCTTCTTTATCTTCACATCACCTTTTCCTCTGTGTATATAAAACTGTCTGCCTCCCTCTCATAAGGATATTTGTGAGAATAGTTAGAACATATCAGGTAAATTTGTGTACCTATGCAACAATCTTGCATGTTCTTCACATGTACCCCAAAACCTAAAATGCAATAAAATAAATAAATGGGAAAAAACAATCTTCAATAATAAAATAAACTTAGCTCATTGTAACTTCAAAAAAAAAAAAAAAAGCACATATCAGGTAAATTAAGGATAATCTCCCTATCTCAGAATCTTTAATTTAATCATACTTGCAAAGTCCCTCTTTCCAAATAAGGTAAAATTTACTTTTACAGGTACAACAGAGTAGTAATAATTGGGAGAAAATATCTAGTTTACTACAATGCCCAATTTAAACATACCATGGTGTCCTGGCATAAAAACTTGGGGCCAGGCAAGGTGACTCATGCCTGTCATCCCAGCACTTTGGGAGGCCAAGGCAGGTGGATCACCTGAGGTCAGAAGTTTGAGACCAGCCTGGCCAACATAGTGAAACCCCATCTCTAATAAAAATATAAAAGTTAGCCATATGTGGTGGCAGGCACCTGTAGTCCCAGCACTCGGGAAGCTGAGGCAGAGTCACTTGAACACCGGAGGCAGAGATTGCAGTGAGCTGAGATAGGGCCACTGCATTCCAGCCTGAGTGACAGAGCAAGACTCTGCCTCAAAACAAAACAAAACAAAACAAAACAAAACAAAACAACTACAACATCAAAAAAACAAGGCTTGACATAAATTTGCAAATTTACTCTGTCTTAACCTCTCTAGGGCTCAGCTTATTCATCCTTCACGTGGATATGATGTTCCTGTATTACCATGTCATTGTGAAAATTAGTTGAGCAAGTATGTAAAAGTGTTTTCTAAGTGATAAAGCACTATATTAATATAAGGCAACAATATCTTAATATCGAACAAATTCTATAATTATAATAAAATGTTGATACATTTACTGTAATTAATAATAATGATAAGTAGTAGAATGATATTATTATATAATTTGAGGGACTCTGGAAAGACTTATAAGGGCAGAAATATCTCCCCTTTGTCCTCTGTTTCCTTATTTTTGAAGTGTGAATAATAATAGCACCAACATTTAAAGATTGTTTTCAGGTCTACTTAAATAAATTGATGTACATAAAATACTTAGAAGGTGTGAGGCACATAGTAGAGTTAGTAATAACAGTAATAAAATAACTGAATAATAATCCAAGAGCTCTGAGTAATTGATTGGGAATTTGGGAAAAGGATATACAAGGAAGTGGAAAGACGACTCTGGAAGAAGTAAAATGAGGTTGTCAAATGTTTTGATGAGAACTCTCAAGTGGAAAATATTTTTTTTTTTGCATTCAGAGTGTTTCATTTTTTCTTTTTTTATTATTTGAAATGTGTACCTTTTGTTTTTAGCATTCAGTATTTGTATTAAATTGTGTAATGACAAAATTTATGCTCTGAGGAGTACCATAAGCAGAACTCAGAGAATACTTCTAGGATTCTATGTAATTCATAAAATAGGTTGGAAAGATTATGATGGAGGAAGTATTAAGATTTCTGGCCCCACTGTTTGACCACCATATGTCTTTTTATGCATGGTGAAAATGGAAACACATGGAACAAAAATGCATATAAAAACATTAGAGGACTATTAAAGGAGTTTTATAAGAAGAGGTGTATGGGAGTCCAAATCTGTTAGGGCCAGAAGAGACTTCACAGAGTAACGATATATGAGCTGAGTCTAGAAAGATGAGCAGGAATATACTTCTTAGGCAAAAAATGGAGAAATGTATTTCAGGCTGAATAGGCCACATAGTAGTATGAAAGATCATAGTAGGTCCAGTTCATCACAGTAGGTTCAACTACGATAAACTGTCAAAAATAGAGTTTTTGACAAAAATAGGCCTAGAGCCGTGGCTCATGCAGGTAATCTCAGCACTTTGGGAGCCCAAGGCAGCTGGATTCCTTGAGGTCAGGAGTTCGAGACTAGCCTGGCCAACGTAGGGAAACCCCCTCTCTACTAAGAATACAAAAATTAGCCAGATGTAGTGGTGCATGTCTGTACTCCCAGCTATTTGGGAGGCTGAGGCAGGAGAATTGCTTGAGCCCAGGAAGCAGAGGTTGCAGTGAGCTGAGACTGTGCTACTGCACTCCAGCCTAGGTGACAGAGTGAGACTTGGTCTCAAAAATATAAAATAAAATAAAAATAAATACAAAAGTAGAGTTTATTGAGCATTTGTTATATTCTGGGTGATGACTTTGAAAAGATGGAAACCATATTATCATGGAGTTTTCTCTTTATGTTGGGTGGCATGAAGAATTTTATGCCAAACATTGTATGGTACATTTTCAATTTAGATTGAAAGATGGAAAATATAGCCTAGAATTTGAATACACAGAGCAAGATGATATCCTGAAGCCATAAAGATTTTAAAAGTCTCTTTATTTCCCACTAAACATATTAATGCATTTACTAAGGGTGAAGCCATTCTATAACACCAAGACATAGAGAGGTATTCCACTCATTCACATGACACTTCCAAGCTTATTGTCAATAAATGTTACAAATGAGAGAATACATACTATGAAAGGGAGCCCCAGCAGAATGAGTAAAGAGATTCCTCAATTTTTCTAATCTCAACTTTGCTAGAATCCCTGTAACATCTCCTAATTCAGAGTGAACTGTGAATAAAAGGATGGACTTTGGAGCAGTGGCGGGGCCTTGGGTGAATTGCAGGGTATTAGCTCAGCGCCAGAACCTTCAAAGTAAAGAATCCCATGGAGGTCATATAGACTTTGCACAGAGGCAGGCATTCAGGAGACTGTGAAAATTGCTGAAAATAACTAAGAAGCATTGAAACATTGGCTTCTGACTCACAAAAATACATTTCTCTGAAATTGCACCTGTTTTTATTTGCCTAAACCCCTATCTATCTACCATGGCATCCACACTGGATCTTGGTCTCAAAACATAATAATAAAATAAGTTTGAATCTTTTTATATTTGTTTTATTTTTGCTTTTTGTATTGCTTTCATATTTTACTCTGTTTTTTTGAGACAGACAAAACTGACATGTGAAAACAACTACTGACATACCTAGTGATTACCAATATTAAATGAGTTACGATGCATTGGAATTTACCCTAATGTTAAACAGTGTCATCCTCAGAGCACTCAAATCAAATAACTTTAAACAAGAAGGCTTACAAATATTATATTAAATAATTAGAGTAGTATTTAAAGAACATAAAATCAAAATGTTTAAATATTGAGAAAACCACAGTCTCGGGAAATTAAAACCATGATTACTAAATTTAAAAATGCATATCATAAAATCCAGTCTATAATTATAGTAGATTAACTATTGTATTAAATTTGATTATTTAGAAGATAACTTTGAAATCAAAGCAGCATGGTATTGGCATAAAAACAGAAGTAGAGACTAATGGACCAGAATAGAGGGCCCTAAAATCACTCATTCATTTATAGTCAATTGATTTCTGACAAAGATGCTGCAAATACACAATGTGGAAAAGACAGTCTCTTCAATACATGGGGCTGGGAAAACAGCATATATATATGAAAAGAATAAAATCAGCCTTTAGTCTCATAACTGTATACAAAAATAAACTCAAAATGGATTAAACACTTAAATATAAAACCTGAAACTGTGAGCCTACTATAAGAAAACATAGAGGAAAAGCACCATGACGTTGATCTGGGCAATAATTTTTTGGATATAAACCCAAAATCACAGGCAATAAAAGCAAAAATAAACAAACTGGATTACATCAATCCAAAAAGCTTCTGCACAGCAAAGGAAACAATCAGAATAAAGAGACAACCTATGTATAGGAGAATACATTTGTAAACCACACATCTAATAAGGGTTTAAATACAACATAATTAATCATTGGAGAAATGCAAATTAAAATCACAATGAAATATTACCTCATACCAGTTATGATAACTATTACCATAAGAAAAAATACAAATTTTGGAAAGGAAAAGAAGAAAGGGAAACTCTTGTACTGTTGTTGGGAATGTAAATCAGTACAGTCCTTATGAAAGACAATGTGGAGGTTCCTGAAAAATTAAAAATAAAAGGACTGTGTGATCCAGTAATCCCACTACTAAAGACATATCTAAAGAATATGACATCAGTATGTTGAAGAGGTGACTGCACTCCCGTTTTTGTTGCAGTATTACTCACAATAGCCACGCTGTGGAATTAACCTGGGTGTCCATTGACAGACAAACGGATAAAGGAAATGTGGTATATATCCAAACAGAATAGTATTCAGCCTTTAAAAAAAAAAGAAAAAAATCCTACAAATTGCAACATTGATGAACCTGATGAATATTTTGTTATGTGAAATAACCCTAACACAGACAGCATCATCTTAGTTAAGTGTAGAATCTAAAATAGTCTAATTAATAGAAACAGAGCAAAATGGTGGTTACCAGATGCAGGGAATGAGTGGATTGGGGAGATGTCAGTCAAAGAACACAAATTTCAGTTAGATGAGAGGAATAAATTCAAGAGATCTATTGTACCCTACAGTGCCTATAATTAATAAGTTAAAAATTGCTAAGAGAATAGGTTTAAAGGGGTTTCCTGACAAAAATGATGTATATGTGAGTTAATGAATATATTAAATAGCTTCATGTAGCCATTCCACAATGTATACATATATCATGACATGATGTTGTATACTATAAATATATGTGATTTTTACTCTCAATTTAAAAATAAATTTTTAAAGATGATCCTGAAATATGCTCACAGAATTTAGAATTATAAAGGATTTGGAATTAGAAGACTATAAAGTTGAATTATTTAAACCCAGAATTTACTTATATATTGTCCAGAAACAATATTTTTTACATATTAATAACTCTGAAAGTGAGATGTGCCTAACAGTTTATACTATATGGCAATTCCTATTGCTTTATTTGTTTTGCATTTTAAAATCTCTTAAATTGAGTTGAATCTCACAATTGATGACATCATAGATTTTTCTGAAAATGAGAAAGTAGTGTTGGAAGTATCAGCAATATTCAAAAAAGGAAAGTGAGGAGAAGCAATGATAAAAAAAAATTAAAACTTTTCTATTTGGAAAAATAGCAAGACATTTCAAACTCTCAGACTTTTTTAAGTAGAAAAATATAAAAGACAAAAGGACCCACATTAGGATATGTTTTGGCAAATTTAAAAACTTTCGGTGATTAAGAAAAATCACATAAATATCCGAAGAGAAAATGAAACATACACAAAAAAGGCAGGCATCAGATTTTCATCAGATTTCATTTCCTCTCCTTTCCATTTGCCAATGCTGGAAGACATTGCAGAGCATGACTTTCTAATTGAACCTTGCCAAATTTTCTGATAGGATCTTCTTCACTCATGCTAAATTTCATTCTCTCCCTTTCCCTACATGATGTCTCATCATATGACTGAAAAGAACACTGGAATGACTGGAATGAGAATTGGAAGATTTTGTTCTGATCCTTGCTTTGTCTCAATCAACTGTTCCTCAGCCCCACCATCATTGCCAAGAAATTCTAGGAATTAGATTTGGATTCTGATTCCTGCTCTGTACCAATCATACTTCCCCAATTTCAAGCAGGAAATTCCATCATTTGGGACATCAGGCTTTTTATATGCTAACAGATTTAAATTAATTGATACCTAATGGGTTTCTATTTGTGGTACTCTTTGATAATGAGTTGGTCAAAAATATGTTTTACAATCCTTACAGAGTTTCAGAAGTAACTTTGTAGTGTGGAAGCAGGGACCAGAATGCCACGGACTTGTCAGGTTTTTTTTTGTTTTTGTTTTTGTTTTTTTTAATGTTAGTGGTAATTTTATTCAAAGGGCCATCCCTGTAAATTTCTAATTCATTCCAGACTTGCTAGAAGGAATGGAAACACTTATCATGCTTACCTAGAGTTTTGGTATTATTGGCATGATTTTAACTTGAATGGAAATTTTTTGAAGTAATTATCACCTCCAATTTTAAGACTCGTGACTGCTAGATTAATTAGCAATTTTCTGATTAGTAATATTCTAAATCAGGCAACAGAATAATAATGAATACTTTAAAAGGAAAGCTGAGAAATAAATAATATTTTAAGCAAAGAAATTTTTATGTATTACAAGAAGATATTTGTAGTCTACCAATCATGTTTTGGTACAGGATTCAGTATCACTTATGAAATAAGGAATTACATATCAACCAGTGTCTTTATAAAGAACAAGTTACTTTCAATAACTCATCTTTTCTGAAAAATAACATCCTTTAAAAATAGTTCTATCTTGATATTTTACAGAGTATGATGGCTTTCTTCAAAACAAATATATTTAACAATGTATCAGTGTCAACTCTAGTGACCTAATAACAGTGAGGTTTGGAATTTAACAATCTTAACTCAGTGACTAAGTGGTAGATTAAAGGTTATTATTATTAAATTCACAGATTATTTCAAAGTGGGTAGGGCAAGTACTTTAGAAAATAGGATGTAATTACAAACTGATCATTAATTGAAGAGATGATCAGGACCAAGCAGAGTGAAGCTCATTACAGTTTAGTGCACTCCAGACATATGCAATTGAAGAACTTGTGGGTAAGTCTGATAATAACATTTTAGCTTGTGCAGTGTACATGACATATATGGCACTTGGATTAGGAGACAATAGCATAAAATGCAATTTAGTCATTGCAGTGTGCCTCACTCTGATTCTTCGAAAAATGATGTAGAGAAGGATTCTTTCAGAATCATTAAGTCCTTAAAATGACTGGAGAGTTCATTTCTTACAATTCCTTAAACATTTTTGATATAATTGCAAGGAATATACAAGGTGAGAATATTTTATTTCTAAAACAGACCGAGAATGTGAATTTCCTCTAGTGATCTTGGATTCACAAATGTAAAAACAAGAATCCATAATAGGTAGCCTAACTGTATCAATAGCCACAAGTGGTGCTCAAATAATTCTTTATGCATCAGATTGTTAGCAGCAAAGTCATGATTTTCATTTTGAGTAGCATTTATGATTCTTTCACCATTTTAATTGTAGAAAAAACTGAAATGTATGACATTATAATATGTGTTAGATATAATAATGTTTTATCAGGTTACAGAAGAATGTTATTTATTTATACACCTATATCTCCAAATAAGAGTCTTCTTATTAAATGGTTGTAATAATGTTTATGCATGTAAAATGAAATTTTAATGAGAAATCCAAAAATAATTAAGACACTAATATAAATTGTTTACTGATATTTAGTGCTCTTCAAAAAATAATAAAATACTTATAATTTGTAATATAAAGTATATAATGAGAAAGTAACCCAGGAACACTTTATAAATTCTAAGCAGTCATTAAGTTTTCCTAATATTACAATGCTATACAATGTGGAAAAAATTCAAGCATAATTCATAAAATCAGGTCCTCCACCAAGGGAAATAGTTTCCATAGGAGGAGTTTGAAGGCACATACACAAAATGTAGACATATGAAAAACAGCAACCCTGCAGAGCTCAGGAAAAGACCTGCTAGCCTGATAAAATATAATAATCAAACTCAGTGGGATTAGTAATGGTCTTTGAAAATGAGAATTGCTGATATCCTAATATTATAGACCATATTGAATTGAGACCAATAAAAAATTAAGTGCAATTGTACAAACTTCAAATGATAATAGAAGATCAAGGGCTGTTGGTGTATTTGAGGACAGTTCAACTATTCTCAGTTTCTTGAAGGCATTGTTAAAGTTGTAATCGCATAGATAATTTTCAAACATCCTCTAACTATGGAGTACAGTGAACCATCCTTTCTTCTTTTGAATTTCACATGCTAAATTTTCATAGTAAATATGTGTATGTGATTGTTCTTTTGTACCTCTGTCTTGTTCTCAGCTCTGGAGATTTGTGTATGACACATAATAAAGCTGTATTACTATTCAAGGAATGAATTAGCTAATTTAACAAGCATTGATCATTACTGTATACAGTAATAGAATTCAGCTTTCAGACTTAACTACATTCAGTTTTAGAATATTGAAGCTTTATAAAACTGACATTCAGGGTTCAGGGATTTCACAGTATACTGGAAAAGTAAGATGTGAGAACCAAATCATAGCAATATGGTGTGATGATTAAAGTTTGTACAAAGTGCTAAGCCCGTGTGGAATGACCAACTTTTGTCTTGGTGGGTCGAAGAAGACTTCTTAGGGTGGGTATTTTTGAATTTATGTATTTCAAGTGAAAAAGAGTTTCAGCTTATGATGAATTTTTGTTTTATTTTAGAACTTGGACTCTTAAATTAAGCCTAGTCATTACCTGTTTATCCAAAGTTTCATTCATTTATTTATGCTTAAAATATTTTTGACTATGTATACATAGGTGCTTGAGATACAAAGACAAATAAGACTACTGCCCTGGAAGCTAGATACTGGCAGTTCCCACTTTATGTAAGTTCCACCTAACAATGTTTTCATTTAATAGTGGTGTGACACTGATATGCAGTTAGTAGAAACCATAGTTCAAATACTCATACAACCATTCTGTTTTAAATTTTCAGGAAAGTATTCAATCAACTACATGGGATAATCAATACTGTATCATAAAATAGCCTTGTGTTAGATGATTTTGCCCAACTGTAAGCTAATGTAAGTGTTCTCAGCATGTTTAAAGTAGACTAGGCTAAGCTATGATATTTGGTAGGTTGAGTATATCAAATTTGTTTTTATCTTACAGTATTTTCAACCTATAATGAGTTTATTGGGATGTAACCTCATTGTGAGCTGAGGAGCATCTATATAAAGAAATACACTTTCTTTATTTTACATAAAACCTCTAAAGCAGAAGGCAGGTGCATAAGTTAATATTATAAGAAACTGTAATATGTGTCACTATAGATTTATGCACAAATTCCCAGTGGACAATTAGATTAACTGGAAATGAAGTGGCATAAAATAATTTCAAAAGGGTTCCCAGGTGAAATAACACCTGAATTGGGTTGAGAAAGATGAGCAGGTATTGGCTGGACTGTATAGCTGGATTAGAGATATTTTCATGAGAAGGAAACTAGTTAAAAAAAAAAAAAAAACGAGAAAAAAACAGGAGAGCTTTCTGTTTTCATAGAGCTGTAATGTGTTAATATATTTGAAGAGCAAGTTGAGTTTATATCTTCTCCTTTGATTGTATTTATTCTGAAAGTAGCTAGCCAGTGAGGATTTTAAGTAGATCAATTTTTTTTTGTTGTTAAAAAAGACCCTGGAAGAAGAGTGGAGAATACACTGGAGAGTAAGTAACTTGGAGCAAGTTAGGAGGCATGTATCATTCTTTGCAAGAAAAGATAAATACATAAACAAATGTAGTAGCAATGTAGTTGGAGAAGTAGGTAAATAATTTAGAGCTACTGAAGAGAAAAAATCAACAGTATTTCTTTTTGATTATTTGTTTATATTCTGCCCTGTTTTATGAAAAAGTAAGGCAGCTTATAGGGATATGTAAAATGCCATGAAAATATATTCATTCATTCATAAAATTATGTTACTGTCAAGGGAATTAATGATTAATCAATCTGCAATTAGGCCAAGGAATAGGGAGGAAAAAAATAGCATCTTGATTTTTTTCTGCTTGGAAAATAGATGAAATTTTTCTTCACTGAAATAGGTAATAACATGGAAAAATTACCTTACCTGGAAAGTAAGTTCATTTTTGTACACATTGAATTTGAGGTACCTACGAATCATGTAGTTGGGGAAATTCAAATGACAGTTAGATATTTTTGTTTAAAATTCAGAAGAATATTTGAAAAGACATTAACAATGGTATACTATCAAATAATTTCCTCAAAAACTGCTACATAAACTATCCCAAAGCTCAGTTGTTTGCAGTAACAGACACTGATTTCTTGCTCCCAGGTCTGTGGATTTGATATGGCTTTACTGGACTAGTCTGAACTTGTTTTCATGCTATAGTTGATCTCAGTGATTTTTCATGTGCCATCTTATCCTGTGACTAGAGACTTCCCAAGAGATGTTCTCATGGTGGATGGCTAAGATGCAGGAGGGGTAAGCAAAAGTGCCGGATGTGTCTTGAAGCTTCAGTGTGCCCTTAGCAAATTGTCTTTATGCTCATATTCCATTAACCAAAACAAATGATATGGCCAAACTTACCATCAAAGGAACCGGGAAATGTACTTTTCTCAGAAGCAACTATGGAATAGGTGTGGAGAAAAGGGAGCAGTCTGACCAAAACAATGCAATCTCCTAGATGTAGTGTTTGGAATAATAGGGTTGATGGCATCTCTTAGTAAGAGTGGGTAAAGTAAAAGAAGGTGATGATAACACTCTCAGAAACACTACTGTTTAATTATTGACTCCAGGGATGGAAGTAAGGAAAGAATGGAATTAAATCAGGGAAGGAGAGAGTCCCTGAAGTCAAAGTAGGGAAGCTGTAATGAGTGCGATAAGGAAAGCAGTATCTTGTCATATACAGAGCTCAAATAATGGATCAATGTATCCTTTGCTTGCCAATTTTAAAGTCATTAAGACCAGCTTCTGAATAATGTTGAAGGCAAAGACAAATTGTACTAAGTTGAGAAGTGGATGAATGTTATAAACTATCCATTTGTAAAACTTGTTAGTGAAGGAAAAGAAGTGTAGAAGTCTGAAGCTGGTAGACTACCTATGTTTGACAAAGTGATATTTCTCAAAAAAAAAAAAAAAAACTCTTATAACGTCAGACCAGCTTAAAAATAATTTCTCACTTTAAAATTAAAATAAATAAAACCCCTATACCCTTATGACTATACCTTGAAATCCATTTAAGATAGTCAGTTATATATCATCAGACTAATTTATCACTATAATTGTAAAATTAATTCAACAAAATTTTTGTTCCTGTATGCCAAGCATTTTTGGGATGTAGTTGTGCAAATACTTATACAATCTAGTTTTCAAATTCAAGGAAATTCCCTGATGAAGAACTCGTGTATTTAGAGTCACGGTTGCAAAACTTGTGTTTGTCTATCACTTCACCTGAGAAATTCCTTGTATATATTTATAAGAGGCTTAAAAATCATATGATTTACTCCAGATAATAATTTTTCATATTTATTCCAAAGAATGAGAATTTGATTGAATGGGCCATTTTTGAGGACTTCCACTCCTATGAATTTATTATTATACATGTGAAGTTAGTGGCTTTAAAATGTAAAAACATTTGTAAAACTTGCTGCTCTCTTTGGTGGGAAGGAAAACCATCCAGATAAACAGGAAAATGCATGGAAAAGAAGAAAGAAGGAAATTTTTTTTTTTTTAATCTCAAATAAGATTTGAAAGGATAAGGCTTGAAAATAATTGTATGTGCACATGCTTAAATGTCAAGGCATTTGGGACCATTCCTTATGCTGGAAAGAGCAACGTAATGGCATTTACAAAAAAGTACTGAATTTTTAAATTTCTTGTATTCCTACTCAGCATTCTTCAGAAACATTGAAATAGCCTCATTTTTTAATTACAAATCTCTGATACCCTCATTTGTACCGTGTTACCTACAATCTTCCATTCATCAGATTCTTACAAATAGAGTGATAGTTAGAGGGAGTTTAAATCTTTTTATAGTAGCATTAGCTTAGTCTCTACCATTTTTTTTCTTCTTTGACAAGGAGCTTCAGATTGTCAGCAAATAAATTTTAACATTTAAAGAGCTAATAACTTATGATTTTAATGTTATTTAAAAATAATTTACTAGTTGAGAAAGGAATAAAAGCTCTTACTTAGTTTTCCCCTTCTTGGTATTCCCGTTGCATCTTTATATAGATACATATTTAACACATATTAAACTGCATTTATTTTCATGTTTTTTTCTCCACTCTGGGAAATGATCAGGTTATTGAGCCATAAGTCTCATGTAGTTACATAATTTACTAGGCTCTTAATCATTTTAAAATAAATGGAAAAATGAATATATGTAATTATACTAGTGAAGAAACAATAGTAGGTTCACCATAATGTTTCTTTCTTTTGTCTATCTTGTTGGGTCATGGAAATTCATGTTAATAGGCCGGGCGTGGTAGCTCACGCTTGTAATCCAAGCACTTTGGAGGCCAAAGCGGGCGGATCACCTGAGGTCAGGAGTTCAAGACCAGCCTGACCAACATGGTGAAACCCCATCTTAAAAAAAAAAAAATGTTAATAGACAACGTTGGATTAAAAGTAAATGATTATTTTTCTCATGTAAGATGAAATAGTAAAAAAATAATGTTGGTATAGTTTAAAGAAACATTAATCTTTGAAAGTTTTGTAAGCTAAATGGAATTGGATTTTATTGCATATTATTATATTGTTACAGTATTAGAATTTCAAATAGAGTGATAGTTAGAGGGAGTTGTCCTTTTATCCTTTATTGTAGCCAGTAGAAAGGGACTCTGAATGCAGTGAATATCAACGAGGAAAAGGGAAGGCGTTCACAGAAAACATAATGACTACAGATCTTAGAAAAATGTAGCAGTATGGAGTACCCTATAGTTGATACAGTGGTACCATATAGGCCCAAACCCAGGGTTTTATGAAGTAGAAATGAGTGCATGGGCTCCTGGCTAGAACTTTCTTTGGTCCACTTGAAAATCAAGTTTCTGAGTCTGAAAAGGAAATGCACAGTGACAGCATTTTGATGAGGGAGATAAGATTCTGAAGGAACCAGAATGTCTTTGCTGAATTTTGACACTGAAGGAGAACTAAACATTGGAAAAACAAAACAACAACAGCAACAAAAACCAAACCCACTTAGGTTTCCACTACAGATGCTGTAAAAAGTGTCCTTGTGCTTTTTGTCTGGTTGTGACAGCCAACACTGCATGGGGGAATTTAGGATGTATAAAAACATAGATGGAGAGAAAAAGATAATATTGCAGCTCAGAAATAATCTTGTAAGCAGTGAGGAGTGTGTTTCATTCTGTGTAAGGAATCTAAAATTTGAATTAAAAACAGTCATTGCAAAAACTCTCTCATAAGAAATTTACGTGATCCAGAAAGCATCCTTGCTAGCCTGAAGTAGTGTCTTATCCTACTTGACATTAGATTTCTGAAATTAACTAGGTGAAGAAGAACTTTATTAACAAGAGGAATTATGAAGAAAAGAAACCTATGAAGGAGAAAAAGAATAATAAAAAAACGAAGAATGTTCACTAAAAAATGGTTTTCATTAATCAAATAGAAATGGTGACCATTCTTCTATGGATTAGGAAAAAAAATTCTCATTTTCAGAATAAGAGTTCAAAGGATGTTCAGAAGAAAACTCCTGTGCCAATTAAAGACAAGTAAGAGATTAATGGAGAAATAGTGGCAAAAGGACATGGTATAGATGAACATTAAACCTATTCAACTGTAGGGCCAGGCAATTATGGTTTCAGAACAGAAAATGAATTTTAAAAATTATTTTTAAAAGTAAAAACAGTAACAGCAACACTCTTTGTGATGAGAACTGGCAAAAAAAAGTCTCTAGATCTCCTATTTAGATATATTGTTAGTACGCAGATTGCTTTACCCTTTAAAATTATGGATTAAAAGATATTAATATAATCATGAATGTTCTGATGAACACTTCATGATGAAATCAGAACAGGATATGTGTATTTAAATGTATAAGGGGAGATACTAGAAGTACTAAAATAACATGATAAGATTATATCCAGTGGCAGAGGGAAAAAAAAAGTGTCAGGGAAGGGGGAAAGAGGAGGTACATATGAAAGTAATCACCAGAAAGCTTCTGTGCCAGTGATTTATCTGGTTGCTTTTATATCTGCTTTTTATGCTTGTCCTGCCCTCCTCTCTATCACAGGAATTGACCCTGCAAACATTGTTTTCTAGGTCTCTGCCTTTAGCAATATATCCTCTGGCTACTTCCATTACCAAGAGTTCAACTTGCCAATGCCAGACTCCAAAACTGAGCCCACAATATGGTTTTGTTCAAAGAGAGGGGAAAGGCAACCCATCTATCTTCCCTGTGGAAAACTGGTTACTTTGTTCCTCTTTCTCTGTTGAGGTGAGGGGTTTGCCCTCATGGGGTAAATATACACCTATTCTGTGCAGGTATTTTACAGGTCTTCCCAGCCTGTAATGTTGCCATCCCTACCTCTACTGGATTTACAGAATGAATTAGAAGCCATCAGTATCCCCCTGCTATGTAAATCACTGGTGTTATTACAGATTTCACATCTAGAAGTATTTATCTTATAAAAATACAAACTATCTTACTGAAACCAGAGTTACAGTGTGGGCTAGGACAACATCCTGCGGAGCTGGGTGGTGTCCTACAAGAATTATACAAACCTTGAGATATTGATCAATATAAAGCCACTACCCTGGCTAAAATTCACATAGAAATGCAGGGATAGAAGAAGAAATAATCTCCTTTAGAATTATTTAATTATATTTTTGAATAATTTTTCTCTTCTATCCTCATAACTCTACTCATTGCCGCCTTAAGAATCCTGATTTTCTTTTTCTTTTTTTTTTTAGCACTAATAAGATTTTTATTATTTCTCCTTGTATTACATTCCATATCTGTAAAATAAGCACTCTGTTTACCATGATGCTGAGCAACTCTAGCAAGTATCTTTTCTTTTCTTATCATTAAAACTTGACTTTTTTTTTCTTCTTTTTTAAAATGATACTTTAAGTTCTGGGGTACATGTGCAGATCATACAGAATTGTTACATAGGTATACACATGCCATGGTGGTTTGCTGCATCCATCCCCCTGTCACCTATATTTAATATTTCTCCTAATGTTATCCCTCCCCAATCCCCCTACCCCCTGCCATCCTTCCCCTAGCCCCTCACCCCGCAACGGACCCCAGTGTGTGATGTTACCCTCTCTGTGTCCATGCGTTCTCATTGCTCAACACCCAGTTATGAGTGAGAACATGTAGTCTTTGGTTTTTCTGTTCTTGTGTCAGTTTGCTGAGAATGATGGTTTCCAGCTTTATCCATGTCCATGCAAAGGACAAGAACTCATCCTTTTTGTGGCTGCATAGTATTCCATGGTGTATATGTGCCACATTTTCTATATCCAGTCTATGATTTATGGGCATTTGGATTGGTTCCAAGTCTCTGCTACTGTGAACAGTGCCACAATAAACGTATGTGTGCATGTGTCTTTATAATAGAATGATTTATAATCTTTTGGGTGTGTATACCCAGTAATGGGATTTCTGGGTCAAATGGAATTTCTATTTCTAGGTCCTTGAGAAATCTCCATACTGTCTTCCACAGTGGCTGAACTAGTTTACACTCCCACCAACAGTGTTAAAGTGCTCCTATTTCTCCACATCCTCCCCAGCAACTGTTGTTTCTTTATTTTTAGATCACCATTCTAACTGCTGTGAGATGGTATCTCAATGTGGTTTTGATTTGCATTTCTCTAATGACCAGTGATGATGAGCATTTTTTCATGTTTGTTGGCTGCATAAATGTCTTCTTTTAAAAAGTGTCTGTTCGTATCCTTCGTCCACTTTTTGATTTTTTTTTTCTTGTAAATTTGTTTAAGTTCTTTGTAGATTCTGGATATTAGCCCTTTGTCAGATGGGTAGCTTGCAATTTTTTTTCCCATTCTGTTGGTTGCTGGTTCACTCTAATGATTGTTTTTTTGCTGTGCAGAAGCTCTTTAGTTTAATTAGATCCTATTTGTCTATTTTGGCTTTTGTTGCCATCGCTTCTGGGGTTTTAGTGATTTTCAAAGGAAAATGCTTACAGTAAGAAACATATCAATGGTTTCATTGAATTTGGACATTGAAAATGCCATCTGAACTATGTTTTGGAGCTCAAGAAATTCAGTGGCATTCCTCTCAGTGCTTACATACTGAATGGTTTGAAAAAAGAAGTCAAATTGTCCATTTTTCCCAATCATACTATCTTTTATCTAGAAAAATGTAAAGATGCCACTAAAAAACCTCTTAGATTTGATTTTAAAATTCAGTAAAATTGCAGGATATAACATCAACATACACTATGAGTAGAATTTCTATACACATAATAATCTTTATGAGAAAATAAATCAAGGTAATTCCATTTATAATAGCAACAAAAAGTAAAATATCTAGTGATAAATTTAATCAGGGTGATGAAAGACTCCTAGAAGGAAAACTACAAAACACTGATGAAAGAAATTGAGGAGTATACAAACAAATTGAACAACATCTCATGCTCATGGATCAGAAAAATTAATATTGTTAAAGTGGCTGTATTGCCCAAAGAAATCGACTATGAAAGATCATATAATATTTCGTTTGATATGGATTCAGTACAATTTCTATGAAAATACGAGCATCATTTATTACAGAAATAGAAAAAATAATCCAAAAACTTATTTGGAACAAATGGGAGCCTGAATAGCCAAAGCGATTCTGTGCAAAAAGCACAAAACTGGAGGCATCACACTATCTGACATCACAATATATTACAAAGTTATATGGGCTAAAACAGAATGATACTGGCATAAAAACAGATATAAAGAAACTGAATAGAGAAATCAGAAATCCATGTACTTACAGTCAAGTGATTTTTTGTTAAGCTACCAAGAACATAATTAGGGAAAAAACAAACTCTTCAATAAATGGTGCTGAAAGAACTGGATATCTACATGTGAAATAATGAAACTAGGCCCAGTCTCTGACTATATACAAAAATCAACTTAAACTGGAGGAAAGACTTAAATGTATGACCCCAAAATAAAACTACCAGAAGAAAACACAAGGAAAACATTCCAGGACATTGGCCTAGGCAACAATTTTGTGGCTAAGATCTCAAAAGCACAGAAATCAACAATGACAAAATTAGACAAATGGGACTGTATTAAACTAAAAGTCTTCTGTGCTGCAAAGGAAACAACAGAGTGAAGAGACAATCTATTGAATGAGAGAAAATATTTATATACCATTCAGCAGACAAGGGACTAATATGTACAAATTCAACAACAAAAATCTAATCCCATTAAAATGTGGGTAAATAACATTAATAGACATTTTTCCAGAGAAAGCATACAAATGGCCAACAGGTGTATGAAAAATACTCAACATCCCTAATTATCAGGGAAATGCAAATCAAAACCACAATGAAAGATCTTCTTGCCTCAGTTAAAATGACTGTTTCGAAAAAGATAGAAAATAACAGATGCCTGTGAGAATATGAAGAAAAGGAATGTTTTGTACACTTTTGGTAGAAAGGTAAGTTAGAACAGCTGCTGTGGAAAATATTGTGGAGATTTCTCAAGAAACTAAAAATAGAACTACCATATGATACAGCAATCATACTATTTGGTATTTATCCAAAGGGAGAAAATCAGCGTATCAAAAGGATACCTGCACTCACATGTTTATTGCAGCACTATTCATAATAGCAAAGACATGAAATCAACCTACGTGTCCATCAATGTATGGATAATAAAGGAAATATGGCATATATACGTAGTGAAATACAATTCAGCCAGATAAAAGAATAAAATTCTGTCATTTGCGGTAACATAAACAGAACTGGAAGTTAGTATGTTAAGTAAAATAAGTCAGGCACAAAAAGACTAATATTGTGTGTTCCTATTCATATATGAGGGCTAAAAATGTTGATCTCATGAGGTAGATAGTAGAAACATACAAGAGGCTGGGAAGAGGAACTCAACAACAAAAAACAAATAGTCCTATTGAAAAGTGGGCAAAGGACTTGAATAGACATTTTTTCAAAAGAAAGCATACAAATGTGCAGGTGGGTATAAGGGATGAAGAGAGATTGGTTAATGAGTACAAATATATAGTCTGATAGAAGATGTGAATTCCAATGTTCAACAGCAGATTAGGTCTTAGCCATAAAATTGTTGCCTAGACCAATGTCCTGGAGTCTTCCCCTATGTTAGCAACAATGTGTTTTAAATTTCAAAGTAGCTAGAAGTGCAGACTTGAATTGCTCCCAACCCATAGAAATGATACATATTCAAGGTGGTGGATAAGCCAAATACCCTGATTTTATCATTACACATTCTACACATGTAACAAAATATCACACATACCTAATAGATAAGTCAAGTATTATGTATCAATTTAAAAACTACCTGATTTGAAGGCTTATTATAAAGTTTTAGTAATCGAGATAGCTTATTATTTTTGAAGGATAGACATATAGATCACTAAAACTGAATAGAATGTTCAGAAATAAACCCATATATACCTAAAATTAAACATAATTTTAATAAAAATGTGAAGGTAATTCAAAGAAGCAAAATAGTGTTTTCAAAACTGACTCTGGAATAATTAGATACTTTATGGACAAAAGTAAATGTCTTACAGTAAGTAACTCACCATGAACATTGTCTAAAAAGAGATTATGAACATTAATATAAAATCTAAAGCTATATAAATTGTAAAAACATATGAAAACAATTTTGAGAATGTGGAGATGCAAATTATTTTTAGACTTGACAGAAAATGCACAGAATATAAAAGAAAAATATTGATTAATCAGATGTTATTAGCATTGAGAACCTAACTTTGGTTATTAAAATAAGTGTTCAGAAAATAACAAGACAAGCCAGACTGGGTGAAAAGTGTATCCATAGGTGCTTGCTTATACATCTGGTGAGGAAAATAAATAAAACTGGCTTTATCTATTTTCATGCTAAAGTATAAGGTGAAGGATCCAGTCCCTCACAAAATAATTTATGTTTACTACATAATCAACAGCATGGAGTTCCAGGACTCTGTTAGGCAGTGAAGTCTCATAACCTCCGTTTTATCCCACCATAAGAGTCCTGAGGTAAAGTTTAGAGACAGATCTGTACAAAATTTTAGAACACAAAACTATCATTATAGAAATGAGTATATAAATAAAATAAAAATAGCATAAATAAATACAATTAAAGAAAACCCTAATTTATAGTTATGAAAATTTAATCTATAATTGCTTGGGAAGGGGAATAAGAAAGAAACTATTTGAAGTGGGAATGAGGGCATTCTTAGTAACAGAAATAATTCTATATCATGTGTTATAAAACCTCAAATTTTGCACTTAAAACTGATTCAATTGTTTAAAATATAAAGAGGACTAATTAAAATATTTAAAAAATTTTAATAGCCCACAGAAAAATAGGCAAAGAATAGACATAAAAGGACAATATGTGAGAAGATGTTTAATTTTCTTGGAAAATTTTAAATTAAAATAATGAGGCATAATATATTTACCTAAATACTTAGTAGACATTAAAAATCTTTGACAAGACTATCAGTGAGGTTTTGGAAAATGCCTTTTTGTATATTTTTTGTTGAGTGACACTTTGATAAATCTATCAAAAGAGCTGTATCTTTTATTTCATCCAGAACTGCTACTAATAAACTAGCAATACGAAGATGGAAAATTTAATCTCTCATAATTTTCTCTATTCAAAATAGCAGAATAAGCTCACAGAAGAAAATTACAAAATGAATATTGATAATCTATCTGGATGGTCAACTTGAAATAACAGATTTTCTACATTCCCACATCCAGTGTATCAGGTGCTTGACTGTCATCTGTATGCAAGAGATGCATGACTCAAATGACTGATAGCCAACCATCAAGAGGACATAAGGTGTAGCCGAGCTTCAATAAGAGGATAAAGAGAACAGATTATTCTTGTCTGTGTACATTAATTTCAGTCACGAGCACTGTTTGCCCTTTCATTTGAAGTGTCAAATGCATATAAATTGTTAGCAATTGCACCTTAAATAAAAATCATCCAATCTTCTTATTCAGTTTGTGCCCATTGTTCACCAACAGATTTCCATAAGATTAATAAAGATAGATGATGATAAAAGTAAGTGAGATATATTACATTAAGATTAATTTACTTTTTGTCACATTCTAAATCTTCTATGGCAAATACAATCAAATCAACCTAACTTAAAAAATGTATTCAATTATCAGGTTATATTGTTGAGACCCAAAATAACCTATTCACACCGTGTATCTGCTGCCACATGATAGTAAGATATACATACTGTGGATGTGATGAAATTGGTGCTAAATGCTTACAGTTTTCCTTTCTCATTCAACCGACAGCCCACTCCTTCAGAAATACTATCACTGTGACTTCAGGCGATGAGAATAGTGAAGAGGGACAATTACTTCTTTTTTCAACATGGACAATGGGGAGGATTCTGTTCTTTAGAACGTACTGTGTGTGAGCGCATGTGTGTGTATTTACTGTATTTTAAATTTTTTAAGCTAAATGATAGCATCATATCTATAATCCTGTTTCATTATGAGCATCATATTTACAATACTTTGGTCCTGTCGCTACCTTGTTCTAGAAAATCACAAGTAATCTTAGTGCCATCAAGTCCAGACAGCACAAGTAGCTTTTAATTTCTCTGCCAATTTTGTTTGGCTGCTGGTGATTGTTTAGAAGGGTATGTTAAAAAGGATTCTGAAAACGAGGTTGACTCTTCAGGATTCTGTGCTATAATTGCTTGGAAATGTTTTGTATAAGTGTGAGAGGGTTGGTACCCTTACTCTTATTTGATATTTCTGATCTAGGACAATCTCAGTTTTACTTCTGAAGAACCAGGGTGGGAAGGATAAATGGCATATATTGAGATTTTATTATATGCCAGGCCAAACACTCTGCTAAGCATGCTATAGCTATTATTTTATTTACTCCTGAGAGCACCATGTGGAATTATATTGAATTTACAGTTGAGGCAATAGAATCTTACAGAAGTTATGTGCCTAGGATACTAAATCGAAGTTCAGCAGGGATAACTCCAGATCTCACACTCTTAACCATTTTGCAGTGGTGTCCTTAAATTCCTCAAGTCAAACAATACCAATTCTTATCAATTACTTGATAAGAATATATATTTTTTATTAATTAATTTTTAATTGATCACAAGAGGTTCGTAGATAAAATATAAAAGGCTACTTTTTTTCATTAGAAATACAAGTATAAAAAAATAGAGCCATGGACTTTCCCTGTTGGAATGGACTTCAAATGTTATCTAGCCCAACCATGTTTGAGTCCTCCTTCTAATATCAGTATTGAAAAGCTGTCTAGCCCACGATTGAACAACTGTGGTAACTCAAAACTAAGTACTATTCAAAGGGATAGTATTTTATATACCTATACATTATATTATTTTGAATTGAAGTCATTTGCCTTCTTAGCTTTCTAATTTTAGGGATAATTCTAATTCTTAGAGATATATAGACATATGAATTTATGTCACAAGATGTTCAGATACACTATTTAGTAGAAAAAGCTTTACTCAGAGTATCAGCTAGGTAACTTCTAGTCCTGATTTTATTAGCCATCATTTTGAACCTTATAAATGGATTAAAAACTTAGCCTAATTTCTAATTCTAATTTCAAAGTTTGTTAATAACACCAATTCCTACTCTAGTCTACTCAGTTTAGCAAGTATTATTAAGTCCTTTTGTATAACAGGCATTGTAGAGATTTTTTAATACCAAGATGAGTAAATCAGAATCCTTGCTGATGTGGGAACAAAAAATATATGAATATAGATAACTAGGAACAATATCAATAAAGTTTTATTTTTATTTTATTTTTTATTATACTTTAAGTTCTGGGGTACATGTGTAAAACATGCAGCTTTGTTACATAGGTATACACATGCCATGGTGTTTTGCTGCATCCATCTCCCGGTCATCTACATTAGGTATGTCTCCTAATGCTACCCCTCCCTTATCCTCCAACCCCTGCTATCCTTCCCCTAGCTCCCCACCCCCTGACAGGCCCCAGTGTGTGATGTTCCCCTTCCTGTGTTCATGTGTTCTCATTGTTCAACACCCACTTATAAGTGAAAACATGCGTTGTTTAGTTTTCTGTTCTCGTGTCAGTTTGCTGAGAATGATGGTTTCCAGTTTCCTCCATGTCCCTGCAAAGGACATTAACTTATTCTTTTTATGGCTACATAGTATTCCCTGGTGTATATGTGCCACATTTTTTTAATCCAGTCTATCACTGATGGGCTTTTGGGTTGGTTCCAAGTCTTTGATATTATGAACAGTGCTGTAATAAACATACATGTGCATGTGTCTTTGTAACAGAATAATTTATAATCCTTTGGGTATATATCCAGAAATGGGATTGCTGGGTGAAATGGTATTTTTAGTTCTAGATCCTTGAGGAATCGCTGCACGGTCTTCTACAATGGTTGAACTAATTTACACTCTCACCAACAGTGTAAAAGCATTCCTATTTCTCCACATCCTCCACAGCATCTGTTGTCTCCTGATTTTTTAATGCTCACCATTCTAACTGGCTTGAGATGATATCTCACTGTGGGTTTGATGTGCATTTCTCTATTGACCAGTGATGATGAGCTTTTTTTCATGTTTGTAGGGTACATAAGTGTTTCCTTTTGAGAAGTGTCTGTTCATATCCTACACCCACTTTTTGATGGAGTTGTTTGCTTTTTTCTTGTAAATTTGTTTACATTCTTTGTAGATTTTGGACATTAGCCATTTGTCAGATAGGTCGATTGCAAAATTTTTCTCTCATTCTGTAGATTGCCTGTTCACTCCAATGATAGTTTATTTTGCTATGCAAGAAGCTCTTTAGTTTAATTAGATCCCATTTGTCTATTTTGGCTTTTGTTGCTAGAGCTTTTGGTGTTTTAGTCATGAAGTCCTTGCCAATCCCTATGTACTAAATGGTATTGCCTAGGTTTTGTTCTAGGGTTTTTACGGTTTTAGGTCTTAAGTTTAAATCTTTAATCCATCTAGAGTTAATTTTTGTATAAGGTGTAAGGAAGGGATCCAGTTTCAGCTTTCTGCATATGGCTAGCCAGTTTTCCAAATACTATTTATTAAATAGGAAATCCTTATCCCATTGCTTGTTTTCATAAGGTGTGTCAAAGATCAGGTGGTTGTAGATGTGTGGTATTATTTCTGAGGCTTTCATTCTGTTCCATTGGTGTATATCTTTGTTTTAGTACCAGTACCATGATGTTTTGATTACTATAGCCTTGTAATATATTTTGAAGTCAGGTAGTATGATGCCTCCAGCTTTTCTTTTTATTTTTTTGCTTAAGATTGTCTTGGCTATGTGGGCTCTTTTTTAGGTTCCATATAAAATTTAAGGTGTTTTTTTCCAAATTTTGTAGAGGAAGTCAGTGGTAGCTTGATGGGGATAGCATTGAATCTGTAAATTACTTTGGGCATTATGGACATTTTCCCCATATTGATTCTTCTTAACCATGAGCATAGGATGTTTTTCCATTTGTTTGTGTCCTCTCTTATTTCCTGAGCAGTGGTTTAATTATGATACAATGTGATAAAGATGTTTATATTGATAACTAATGGAACAAGGATAAGAAGAGACAACATCTTAATATTTTTCTGAACGTCAAGTGAGAATTAATACTAATATGCATTAAGAACAAAACTATAAAAAACAAGTAATATGTTATGATTCTCTGTCTTTCTCTTGCCATATATATATATATATATATATACACCCACAATGTATACATGTAATTTATGTGTGAAGCATATATATATATGTATATATGCTTTAGTCTTAGTCCCAGAAAACAACAGAAATTATATATATAACAGAAATTATATATATATAGTACATATATATGTACCATATATGTATAATTTCTGTTATATATAGTAACACATATATATAGTACATATATATAAATATATATGTACTATATATACAGTTGTACTATATATATAAATGTACTATATATATAATTTGTTATATATATATATACTATGTATAGTACATATACATGTACTATATATAATTTGTTATACATAGTACATATATATAATTTGTACATATATATAGAGTACATACATATAACTTGTTATATATAGTACGTATATAGGTACTATACATATATAAGAAATTATATATATGTACATATATGTGTGTATATATGTATTCATTTATATATAAAACAGAAATTATATATATCTTAGTCTCTTAGTGGCCCCAGAAAACCACATACATTCAAGGTGTCTTGGAAACAACAGATTTGTCAATTACCTTAAGAACTTGGAGATGATCTTAATAGAAATCACAATTAAAATCATCACTATCTAAAAACACTCTAAAATAATTACTTGTACCTGATAAAATTATGCTGCTTTTCCTGGTGAAAATAGAGCCATTGTTCTCTAGACTAGAGAATTAACAGCTTTCAGAAAGTTGAAGCTTAAGATATTGACACATTACTATATAGTTGTTCTCTATAATATGAAACAACACAATATGAATGAAGAATAAAAGCAAGCTGTGAATGAAGAAAGTTGTACAAATTCTATTATTACTTGAAAACATATTTAAGTGCAAAGCAGAAAGCAACAATAACTTATTCTGAATCTCTGGCCGTGAAAGAACTTTTAAGATCAGAAACAATATTTACTGTTGAGACATAAGGGCAATCTAATGTCAAATATACTTCATTTTATTTTCTTGAACAAAGACTTTGATGTTTGTGTGGAATGTGTATACACTGATCTAATCTGCTCAGCTATAATTCCTATTTAAATTGTTACCTATATACCATAAAATCTAGCAGGTATTGTTGCAACCTGGGATTATAATGGGCTGATTAGTACACTTTTTTACAAAGTGGTAGATTTGTATTCATCAATTTGTCTACATGTAGCTGATTATCTTCATGTCAACAAGTATGGCAAAGTGTCCCTCTCTGCTTGGGAAACTTTTGCCATTAAGTCATTTATATGTTCTTTTATGCAGGTATCCTTCATTTAGTCAGTAATTGGGCAAATATTTTTTAACCCTGACACTGTGTGCAAATTTTGCAATACATATAGTAGAATAATGGGGAAGAAACCTGACATGGCCTCTGATTTCATCAAACTTCATTTCCGAGGGAGAGACCTAAATTTAACAACTAAACACGTGTGCTTATAATTGCAAGTTGTGATACATAGGAAAAGAATATGAGCTGTGAGAGAGTATAATAATAGCTAGCTACTTTAGATTGGTCGGTCACAATAGGCCTTCAAGAAAATTGTTATTTAATGTGAGACTTATTGGCTGGAAAGAAGCTAGCAAAGTGAAGTGTGTGATGAGAAGCGGAAGTGGATTTAGTTGATGTGGTTTGAATAATGAACAGAGGCATTTGCAGAGTTCCTAAAACAACAAAAAAGAATTTTTATTTTGAGTAATTGAAACATGGTTAGCAGAGCTCGGAAGCAACGTAATGGAGTAGAGGAGAGGCAGAAGAAGCTGGAGCCAGGTTACACAGAGCTCTAGGGGCCATGGTCAGGGTCAGGTATTTTTGCCATAGAAAATCTATTGGCACGCATACAAATTGAACTCATTAAATCCTATGCTCTTTAATTTTTTTCATTTTTTATTCATTCATATTTTTTAAGTGCCAAAACTTAAGTATTAAAGATCAAGCAGTTAATAAGACTGCTCTCTTTTCATTCTTTATAAAACCATAATCAAGCAGGATAGGAAGATTTTTAAAAAGATAAATTATGCTCACGACTGTAATCCCAGCACTTTGGGAGGCGGAGGCGGGCGGATGATGAGGTCAAGAGATTGAGACCATCCTGGCCAACATGGTGAAACCCCGTCTCTACTGAAAATACAAAAATTAGCCAGGCGTTTGGCACGTGCCTGTAGTCCCAGCTACTTGGGAGGCTGAGGTGGAAGAATTACTTGAACCCGGGAGGCAGAGGTTGCAGTGAGCCGAGATTGCACCACTGTGCTCCAGCCTGGCAACAGAGCAAGACTCTGTCACAAAAAAACAAAAAAACAAATTATGTCATAATAGAAATTGCATTATATTATAACATTGACAGTGTGATAATGTTTTATTCAGCGAAGTATTTAGGCTGTTAAGGAAAGGATGTGGAAAGTTAGGAAAGGCTTTTTTAGAAAAGTAATGCTTACTCTGGACTTCTGGATGGAAGAGCAGACATTTGCCAGGTAAGTCAGGCATTCTAATCAGCTGTTCCAGCACTGGTGTATTTGTTCCAGGGATGCATCTGCCATGCACGATGTTAGAGGAGGAGATGGAGTTCAAGAAATTTGTTGGAAACAAATTATTAACATGCTTTAATATCAGTGTTTTAAAGACTAATCTACTGGGCCAAAGACTTTTCAAGTAGTAACATGACCTAATGAGGGGATGGTATCTAGAATAACTTTTTAAGTTTTAAGGATGTCTGCTCTGGCCTTTATTCCAGGCATCATTTAGCTCAGGGCAGTCAGAATACTGTGGAACTTCTTGACTCTGTGGACATTTTAGAAGCATTTTGACTTTATCCTGAGTATCATCATCATGAAATCTTTAAATAGTCACCAAACTAAATTCATCCTAGGAGCTCCATATATGCTGATTGTTTCTTGTGTCAGTTTCCTATTGCTACTTTAACAAGCTACCAGAAATAGTAGCATAAAACAAAAAATATATATATTCATTTAGTTCTGATGTTCAGAGGCTGATATCAGGGAGTTGGCAGAGCTGCTTTTTCGCCTGGAGGCTGCATAAAAGCTTTTATCAGCTTTGAGAGGCCACCTGCTTATGTTTGCTTATGACCTCTCCCTTAATTTTCAGAGTTCGTCACTCCAACCTCTGGTTCTGTGATCACATCTTCTTTTTCTGATTTCGATCACTTTTGATTACTTTGGACTACCTGGATAACACAGGATTATCTCCCCATCTCAAAGCTCATAATTTCATAATGTCTGCACATCCCTTTTATCATGCAAGGAAGCATATTAACAAATTCCAGGGATTAGGTTGTGAAGATCTTTGGGGCATTGTTCACCCAGTTCTGCAGATATCATTGTCTAATTGTGAATTCTGAACACTTTGGGTTCACAATATATGATTAAACAATTTTATTTTCTCAACAAAAGGGGAGTATGATAGAACCTTAGAAGTGCTGAGTAGGAGACGAAAAGCAGCATGATATCTCTGTGCTTTTCTACCTAGTCATGTTTCACTAAAGTGACATTGTCCCCTTGAAGAGAATAGGAGAGACTTTGAAAGCTGCTGCCGTGTACAGCACCCTGTGGTGCTGAGATCCAAAGAGCTTTCGCTCCTGTTTTCCTCAGAAAGGAGTCTGTCACTCTGTAGGAAGTCTCTCTGAAGCTGCCTCAGCTCTGGGGTTGCCGAGTGCAGGAACCTCTCAGATGCCACCCCCCCCCCCCCCCCCCCCCCCCCCCACAAACAAACAAAGAAAACCCACAACTTTTTTTATTTCCTGTCAATGAGGAGTGCAAGTTAAAAAGAATATTCTGTCTCCTTGGTTTTCAAACTTCTATTAATAGGTCAGTGCCAAGGCTTTGACAGGATTTTATAGTAGATTCATGAGACTATTGAGAATGGAATTAGGTTACCAGATTTTCCATCTCATTTGTGCAATTTTGAAGTAACACAGTGGAGGCATAATGACCCCATGCATTTTAGGAGGATCTGACTCTTGAAGACACCAGAAATATTTTAAAAGCATTAAGCCAGTAATCTTTATACTTTATTTGGCAAGAATGTGGAAAAACTATTATCTCATTTCAAAAAATGAAGGCAACAGCTGTACAAATGGCCAAATCAACCAGCCTGTAGATTTATTACTTTTTTTAACGTTCATATAGGTGATCATTTAGTATCATGTCTGTAAACACTTGCAGCCATGGAGTCACTGAGCAGGTTTAACCCTAATTATTATGTAATTGTGGCATGACTTGTGGGAGCCATTTACCTATGCAAAACAACCAATATATTGGAATAAGTAGAGTTTGCCAAAATTGAGAGCTGACAGTGAGCGTGGAAGGAAAGTTAAGGTTCAGAATACAAGTGTTTGAATAAACAGCAAATATTTGGAACTATGAAGAGTCCTGAAACATAGACATTTGCTTCTTTTCAATTCTCTATTTAATAGAGGTGGCTCTGGCCTTACTAGTTAATTATTGAGAAGAAGCTTTAATTATCTCTAAGGTTTACCGGGATGTTTGTAAATTGATTTCCAAGTCTATAGTCATCTTGACCCATTGCCTTATTCTAGTTAGTTTCATTTTATATTTTACTATCAGCTTGTAATAATTTGATTCATTGTCTCTACAAATGCAATTCAGGGGACTATTATTATTACTTTTGTTGTAACCAAGAGAGTCAGAAGGAAAGCACCACACTCTGAGGTCCAAATTAAGAGTCCTTTATTTGCCAGAGACCAAGAGACAGCTAATACTCAAAATTATCTCGGTTCCAAAGGAAGGGGCTTGATTTCCCTTTATACCTTGATTTAGGTAGGGGAGGAGGAGCCTAGCTGAAGCGGAATTTTACAGAAGCAGAACAAGCAAGTTAGATAAGGAAGCTGGTAACTAGGGGGCAGGAGGTTCCCAGGATTGTTGGTTGCTAACGGTATTTCCATATGGTTATCAAGGTGGGTAGCAGGGGAAACTTTCCACACAATCAATTACCAAGGATGGTATTCACAACAGCAGGTAGATGTGCCAAGCAGGATACGGTTACAGTGGTTACAGGTACTGTGAACAGTGTGAACCACTCTTAATAGTTCAAAGCTTTGAGTGCAGCATGACCCAGTAATGCACCTGAGGGGGCTGAGGCAGGGAGGGAGAAGCTAAGTTGGAGCATGTCAGGCTCACAGCTAAGATGGAGTCAGTTAGCCTAGCACAAGCTAGGTTATTACACTTTAAAGAGACATCTATTGATTTAAACCTGGTACCTGCCATAACCCATGTCTTCCAGGTTAATAATCCAAAAATTTCCAGTTTTCATTTTCTGTGGCAAACCAAATATTCCTCATTCTCAGAATTTAAGCATGTTCCTTTTCATGGAAATAAACGTCCAATGCTTCATTAGAATAAATATTTTATTCTTTTTAGTTTTAACTTTCTGCAATATGTTTGAAATTCGGAATGTTTTTTCCCCCAAGAAAATAGCAAATAGTGATGAAGTTGACTGATAAGTTTTTAAAACTCACACTTTGGCTGAGCTGTAAGCCTGCTGAGTTCCTTTGAGGTTCTTGATGAATGAAGAAATTAGGTGTGAAGAGGTTCTGGTGGAAGCAAAAGTGGAGAGGGCTCTGGGGTGTGGAATGTTTAGAAGTCAAGAAGGACCTAGAAATAATTTTTCATCCAATACTACTTATATTTCTCTAAGTAATAACATCTGAGAGTCCAACACGTGCTGTAATATGGGTTTGCCTCACCTTTGGTAAATATTCTGTAGGCTAGGGAAATGCTGTTGGGTAATCTCGGTGCATTTTTTTCCCCTTTTTTAATGAACCACACTTATTATAACATGATGGGAATTTGTTATTCCTCAGGACATAGGCATAGGCAAAGATTTCCTCACTAAAACACAAAAAGCATTGGTAGCAAAAGCCAAAATAGACAAATGGGATCTAATTAAACTCCATAGTTTCTGTACAGCAAGAGAAACAATCATTAGAGTGAATTGGAAACCAACAGAATGGGAAAAATATTTGCCATCTACCCATCTGACAAAGGGTTAATATTCAGAGTCTACAAAGAACTAAAACAGATTTACAAGAAAAAAGCAAACTCGTTCAAAAGTAGGCAAAGGATATGGACAGACACTTTTCAAAAGAAGATATACATGAGGCCAACAAACATAGGAAAAAAAGCTCGTCATCACTGATCATTAGAGAAATGCAAATCAAAACCACATTGAGATACCACCTCATGCCAGTTAGAATGGCAGTCACTAAAAAATTAGGAGGCAACAAATGCTGGAGGGGATGTGGAGAAATAGGAACACTTTTACACTGTTGGTGGGAGTGTAAATTAGTTCAACCATTATGGAAGACAGTGTGGCAATTCCTCATGGATCTAGAAATAGAAATTCCCCCAGCAATCCCATTACTGGGTATATACCCAAAGGATTGTAAATCATTCTATTATAAAGACACATGCACATGTATGTTCATTGCATCACTGTTTACAATAGTAAAGACCTGGAACGAACCCAAATGCTCATCAATGATGGACTGGACAAGGAATATGTGGTACATCTACACCATGAAATACTATGCAGCCATAAAAAATGATGAGTTTGTGTCCTTTGTAGGGACATGGATGATTCTGGAAACCATCATCCTCAGCAAACTGACACAACAGAAAATCAAGCACTACATGTTCTCACTCATAGGTGGATGTTGAAAAACGAGAACACATGGACACAGGGAGGGAAGCATCACACACTGGGGTCTGTTGTGGGGGGCTAGGGGAGGGACAGTTGGGTGGTGGGGAGGTTGGGGAGGGATACCATGGGGAGAAATGCCAGATATAGGTGAGAGAGGGATGGAGACAGCAAACCACCTTGTCATGTATGTACCTATGCAACAATCCTGTATGATCTGCACATGTACCCCAGAACCTAAAGTAAAATTTAAAAAATTATATGTTTTATTAAATCCTTTCTGGAGGTCATTTCTGCAAAGTATATAAAAAGCCAAAAAGGTACATAATTTTTGAAGTAGGATTTTCTTTTTAAAGTACTTTCTCTGAGGAAATAATCACAAGCACATGCAGATATTCATGATTGGATATGTTCTTTTTCCTATTCTTAATAGTCATGAAAGATTAGAAACAACACATATATTTACAACATGAGTTGATTAAATGCATTAAACCTTTGTGGATCCAATTAGGACATGTAAATCATGTAGTAGGTAAAACAAGGGGAAAATCATACTGTAGGCTAAATAGGGCAAACTTAATGTAAAAATAATTAAACTCTGATAAAAAGTAACTACATTATATAGATGGATAAATGATTGACAGAAATAGAGATAGTTGACAGATGATAGATAGATAGATAGATAGATAGATAGATAGATGATAGATAGATCAGGGGGAAAGTACTGAAAGACACATTTTGAAGAATTTTAGACCTTCTTGAGGAACTTGTCATTTAGCATTAGGAAAATGCAAAACAATTGTGGTTTTTGCCATTGCTTTTAATGGCAAGCAGGAGGCAACTCTCCAGAATGCAGGCTGGAAGCCAGCAATCAGCAATTAGGGGCAGAGGTGTCCAGAGAGGTGGGAACACTTTGGGTTGTAGGCAGCTGTACTATGCTCAGCAGAGGCTTAGTGAGAATTCCCTGGGCATAGGCAGGCTGCATAAAGGACTGCAGTGAGAATAGCTGCTCTGTGGGATCCCTCCAGGCTGGGCAGAGACCTTCAGAGAGGATGGGAGAGGGGAATTGCTGATTTGGATGAAAGGCCTTCTGGGCAACAGTTGTCTTGGTCACGGAAGTTATAGAAAGTTTGTCTCCAGGCCAAGGCTGTAAAGTTGCTGAAGTTTTTTACATTCTGGGACCACAGCTAAATCGGATCGCTACCAGATGTCCTCACACTCATGCTTGCTGATACCCTGCTCTGTGCTACAGCTGGAAAACAAAGGGGAACCCCTTTCTCCAGCAACTTCCTGCCAGCCAGCACTCTCAACTGAGACAGCTTAACATTGTACTCCCTTTAAGACAGAAATACTCAAAAGAATTCCATCTATTATTACAGAACACGTATTGAAAGGTAAATTTGGAGGTGAAAGGCAATACATTGATTACTAACATACACGCGATGGTAGAATGTAAGATGACAGTATGTAAAATACATGTAAGGGCTAAGGGGAACTGCAAGAGGCAGATTAATTGGAGAAAAGACATACAAATTCATTTAACTTGAATACCTGAAAGCCTTCAGAATGAGACCCAATTTCCCAATGAGGTGCTGGAGCTTACATACCATCTTAAGGTTACAGAAAAAGTGGAGGCTTCGATCCTGGCAAAACAGGTTGTAGGGAGGAGAGAGAAGAGGAATTCTGTTGAGGGTCAATAAGTAATTACTAGGGAGAATTCATAGGGCTTGAGGAGCATATGATGGTCTAGGGCAAAGTCTGTTGGGTCCACAAAATGGACAATGATTTGTGACAAAAGTCTGTCCTAGTTTGTTGACAGACTTTAGTCTTCCTTCCTGCAACATAGGTTCAGTTAAGGAAAACTCAGGGGAAGCACTGAAAGTTATTTTCTTCTTTGGTAGATCTGGACTTTAAGTAAACAGGAGCTTTAGAAAATCCTCTGCCTGTGAGAGACAGCTTGGGGTAAGGGGTAAGCCAGTGAAACCTGAGGCTCCTTTTTCAACTCTGCATGTATGAAGCACCATATTTTAAGATACTTGTTTCTGAGCCCCAAGGCACACATCCTTGGAATATGTAGTGTGTATGCAGCATATTTCTCTGGAACAAAGAGGAGGTTTGCTTGAAGTCCAGTCTATAAGTTTTGACTTTCCTAAGCTCAGAAATTTTCTCCTATAACTCACTTGTGTTCAGGTGTTAACTGATCCTCTTTGATACTTCCTGTGGGAACTGGGGCTCCAGAAACTGACACAAACACTATTGCTGTGAATAATAATGTATGTTGTCTTTGGCTCAGGACTATTTCATTCCCTTAAAGCAATGAGGAAGATGTGGTAGGCTCACCTGGTAAGGTTCAAGTAATTTCAGACTCTTCCTCCTTTGTTCTGGACTCACATAAAAGAAGTGAGTAAAAAGTAAGGAAATAAATGAATACATATGTTCCTGATCTGGCATATGTTATGGCAAAATAGCACAGAATGAGCAGCAGTACTACTTTCGAGAGATGGGTAAGGAAGACTGCTCTGCAGTGCCGACTTCAAGTTAGAATATGAATAATGAGAAAAATGTCCTAGTAGAATTTCACAGAAAATAATTATGTAACAGAAAGGGCAAATGCAAAGTCCCTGAGATGGCTTCAAGCTTGTGTGCTATTTGAAGGACAGGCAGAGGCCACTGTGATGTAGTAGGAGTGAGGGAGAAACAGGAGAGAAGCAGCAGGAGTGAAGGAAATACAGGAATGAAAAGCATGAAGGAAGCAGCGGCCAAGTCCAGCAGAGCTAGTGGAGGAGTTTAAGTAGAAGAGAGATGATCTGATTAATGTTTTGTGATGCTCATTCTGACTGTTCTAAGGAAGACAGAACAGGTGTATTAAGAGTAGAGGCAGGGAGACCAACTAGAAGAAGATCAACATAAGGAGGCTTTGGGGACTGTGGCTTGGATCAGCATTATCTCATATCTAGGAAAATAAACAAATAGCACCAAAATCCAGTGAAAAAATTGATTAGCAGCAAGGCAACAGAAAATGAATACTTGATGACATAAGCCCTGACAAGTAAAGGCCAAGGAGAAACAAAAGATTTTGTCATGATTCTATGCAACATTGGAAGGTGCTGAACTCCATGCTCAGAGATCAGACGTGATTTTGTGAAAGGTGGTGATTCAAGGTAAAGTCTTAATTTGTTGAACTAGCATGGAAAATAGGTATAAAATATATTTGAGAGCCTACATATTCCTGAAGAATCTCACCTGGGCTTGCCATTTTTAAGGCCAGACAGTAAGTTGGGGAAACAATTTGACATTTATTGTTGACATTGCAGTTGTTGTTTGAAGACCTGCAGTCTGGTCTTCCTTCTTAAGTACCTCTGTGCCAGAATTATTTCCATCTAACTGGAAATCTAGCCTATACCTAAGAGAAGAAGAGCAATCTTAAATGTCAAATTAATCCTTCAATATCTTATCAAAATTATTTAAATCTTTCTATGTGTATGTAATTGTATAATTTATATATATACATATATATATATTCTCGTTAAGAAATACTTAAAATTTGTCAATTTTGAATGTATTTTTCAGAGTGTTTTTGACTTGAAAACAAATATTAATTTGACTTGAAATTCAGATAAAATTTAATAATTTCCCTGAAAATAGTAGGTGAAATAAGATCTTATTTTTATAACTTTATTTCTGCCCATTGATATACATGTCCATTTATATATTTATCTATCTCTTGAGAAATATTTACAATCATACTTACTTGGTGTTAATAGTGCTTAGTTGATTTTTCTTTTCCTTATAATTTTTCTATAACTTTAATTCTTATTATAATCACATATGTTTTTAATAAACAAAACATTTATGACCCTCACAGACATTTTAGAAGATGACTTAGCAACATGAAAAAATATTGGTAAAATGTTGAGTTAACCAACAAACAGGCTATAAATTAGAATGTATTATATGAGCCAGTTTTAAAAGGTTATATGCATACTCAAATACACATACATAAGCAAAAAGACAACTTGTCTGTGAAATGCTAGCAGTAGATAATTCTGGATTTTATGGAAAAATGCTTTTGTTTCTTTGTGCTTTTTAACACTTTCTCAATGGTCAAAAACCAACAGGTATTACATAATCAGGAAAAAAATGTTATTTTAAAGTAGGACCTTCTATAGTAATAGATGTGTTAATCTATAACAGCCCTCTAAGAAAACTGGGAAAAGTACACAAAATCAGGTTGTAGGCATTGGAGATGTAATTATGAATTAAATGGCACAACTATTCAATTTTAAAGCTCTAAAGGATGTCAGAAATATGGAAAGATTAGAAAAGTAGGTCCTCCATTTTCAGAGCTGCTTATGTTCTGAGGTCATATATTAAATTGGAAGAGATGGCTGAAAAGCTGATCAGTATTTTTCAGCACCTTAGGGCATGGTGGAAAGGTTAAAGTCAGAGCCTATTAAAGTGGTACTGTAAAACCACTGGCATTTTAAAATGGGGAAAAAGGATTGAACAAATGAACTAGAAGTAAACCAGCTTTTATCCAGCTTATAGCCCAGTTTAAAGTTATACTTGAAGCTCAGAAAAAACTGCCTCAGAAATTGTATTAAGAGGATCTTAGATAACTAGTGTCCCCAGGCATCTGGCAGAAACAAAAGAAAAATATTATCTAGAAGAATATAACAAAATTTCTGTCCCCCAAGCAAAGATAGCTAGATATATAAGGAGACAAGGCAATCTGAAGGTGAACCAGCAGAAACACCATGTTAAATAGAAAAAAATACCCATAACATCTTCAGATATTGAAATTTTTAGAAAAATCAAATATGCCTTCTATACTCCAGGATGTTAAGATGAGATTAAAAAAGAAAACTAGCAACTACACAAATTTACAAGGCTGGTTTATAAAAGAATCAAGTATAAATTTTAGTGCTGAAAAACAACAGTAGCTAAGATGAATAACTCAATTCAGTGGATGGGCTTAACATGGGATCATAATACCTAAAGAGATATTTAACAAACTGGAAATAAAAGAGAAAAAAACATAAGGAAACACAGAGGCATGAAATAATCCTGGAAGGAAAGATTAGTGGATTATAGATCTAGATGATACGGTAGAAAGATCTAGAATGTATTTTTATCAGAGTCCTGGAAAGAGAAATGAAGGCAAGTGGGTCACAATAAAAATTTATGTAACAGCTGAAAACTTTCCCAAATGGATAAAAGATATTGGTTTATTCAGTTCATTCCTGCTTCTATATAAAAACAACCCATAGCTAGGTAATTAATAACAAATTTATTTCTCACTGTTCTGGGGGCTAGATTGGCAGAGATCAAGGCACTGGCATGTTTTGTGTCTTATGACAGCTTTTCTTTGCCACTAAGATGGCACTTTGAAAGCTGTGTCCTCCTGTAACAGGAGAATGGAAGGGGAAGAAAGGATGAATACAGTGTGAAGCCTGTTTAGTATCATTATTCCCATTCAGCAGAGTGGAGCCCTTATGACTTAATCACCTCCTTAAAATCCTCCATCTAATTACTATAACATTGGTGGATAAGTTTTAACATTAATTTTGGAGAACAAATTTAGACCATAATAAATATTAATAGTTTCAGAAATGTAGTAAATATAAAGCAATATAATTAAAGAAATTTCTACCTCATAGTAAAACTACAAGAAATCAAATTGAGAGATAATTTTAAGATAAATACATGTTAAAGATGGGTTACTTTCAAAAGATTAACAAACATCTGACTTCTTATTAGACACAAAGGAATCTGGAAGATGGTGTAATAAACAAAAAACTACTGACTTAGTATTCCAGCGACTTAAAGCTAGCCAAGTACCTCTAAAAAATAACACCCAAGTATTTTCCAAAGACGGACTACAATTATCTGTCAACAGAAGTGCTGCCCTAATGAAAACACTTCTACATGTTCTTCATGTAGAAGGAAATTTTACTGGATGAAAAATGGGAAGGCAGAAAAAAAATGAAAGTCAACATAGAAGTTACTATGTGGTAAATCTAAACCAATTCTGATTATGTACATCTATTGTCTAGATTTCATAGTTCATCACAAAATAGTATATATAAAGAAAAATAGCATATATGTTTTGAAGGAAGTAAATGGAAATACAATTATTCAAAGCCCTTGGATTATCCAGATAATGCAAAAGTTCTGGGTAGAATTAGATTTTGTTAAGAATCCTTGTTGTAATTGCCAAAAGAAAGCCTTCAAAGGAATATTAACTGAGCAGATAATTTCCAAATTAAAAGGAAAAATGATAAAAACTCTATAAACAGACTATAGAACACTAATAAATAAAAATCACAGAGTAAAATAGAAGATTTAAACCCTTAATCATTAATATTACATTAACTATGCATGAATGAAAGACTCAAATTCAAAGACAAAGTTGATCAACTGTATGTCCCCCCTCATGAATACACAACTATTTATTCCAGGAAACAATTATAACTTAACATTTAAAAATCAACTGATGTTAATCACTTAAAAAATCGAGTAAATTTTAAAAATATGAATTAAATAAATTCAGAAAAAGCATTTGATAAAAATTTAACATGTATTCATAACAGAAACTCTAAACAAAAAGAAAAGAAATGGCAAAAAGGAATAGAAGATAACTGAACGTGATAAAAGATGTTTACATAAGCTCTACGGTAATAATTCATATTAAACAATTCACATTTAATGAATTACTGAAAGCTTTCTTTTTGAGATTTAGAGCAAGATATGTATATTCTTACCATTTTTATGTGACAATCTATTAGAATTTGTAACACTACATGAAAAGAAAAAATATTTTTAAAAGATAACATAAGCTTTGCTGTATTTATTGTATATGTAGAAACATCAAGAATAATATAAATGGTTAAAATTAATGTAAAGTTATAGTAGTTGTTTATAGGACCAATACACAAAACTCAATTATCTTTGTACAACAAGCAAATAATTAAAAATAAAACAAAAATATACCATTTTGATGTTGGTAAAACACTACATAGGAATAATGCTAAGAAAAAATTTTCATTTCTACAAATAACATTATAAAACAGTATTGCTGAAGTTATAGAAAACCTAAGTAAATACAGAAATATACTAAATTCATGGATTGAAAGATTCTATAACTTACATATATCCCTGATTTTGAAACTGATCTATAGGTGCAATGAAAAAATCAAAATTCCAGCAAATATTTGTGTGGAAATTGGCAGAATCAGTATAATATTGTATGCAAATGAATAAGAATAGGCAAGGCAATATTACAGAAGCCTAAGATGAGAGAACTTACTATGGAAAATATGAAGATTTATTATAAATATTCAGCTTTCAGTGTATTATGGTATAACACAAAGATAGAGAAAAATATGCTACTGGAGCAAAGAAGAGTGTCCATTTATAGACCCCACACATCTATGAACAGTTAATTCATGACAAAGTTTGTTCAGCAGAGCAGGAAGAAAAACATGGTCTTCCCAGTATATGATGTTACTTCAATATAGGAAAAAAATAATAATATACCATGACTTCTCCCTTTCACACTTCAAAAGAATAACTGCAGGTAAGACCAAATAGAGGATAAATCTTTTGAAGATAATATGACCTTAGGGGAGAAAAGATTTTTAGCAGTAAAAAAAGAAAACACTAATCATAAAATAAAGATTGCCAAATTAGTCTGTATTAAAAGTAAAAATTTTGTTCATTAGAATATATCATTAATAGAGTGAAAAGCTAACATGCCGAACAGAGTAAGGACTCATATGCTGAATTTATAAAGAGCTCCTAGAAATGATTAGACAAAGTAAGATGATTCAGGAGAATCATGGACAAAATACTTGAATTGGTATTTCACAAACAGGATATCTAAATGGCCAATAAACATTTGAAAAAGTGTTCACACTTCTAATCAGAAAATTACAAATGAAAACCTCAACTGTCATCTACAAGAATGGCTATCACTAAGCAATCAATCAAACAAAAAATTCATACAATGTAAAGAATTGGTGAGAATGTAGAGCAAAAGGAGCTGCTGGTGGAAGTAAATTTTTTTTTTCAAAATTATTGCAAAATACTTTGGATAACTTTAGTAGTATTTAGTAAAGTAAACCTATGTATTCTACATGTCCCAGTGTTCTATTTCTGGATATAGATATAGAGGTGTACACAAGAATGTTCACGGCAGCATAATGCACAAAAGCCAGACACTGGAAATAGCACAAATACTCATCAACAATAAAATAAGTAAATGAAATATATACTATTCAACATTCAGGAAACGGAACATTCAGAAACAAAATAATGGCCTACTTAAATCCAATAACGTGGATAACCTTACAATTCACACTGAATAAAGAAAGTCTGACACAGATGAATGTATACTGCACCATTCTATTTATATCCAGTGAATAAAGAGAAAATTATACAGTAGTGTTTACAGTTGAACTCAAGTGATAAAAGTATAAATAAAAAATGGCTATCAGTGAAGTTACACTTTGAGAATCGATATGCAGGTTGTTTTTCAGCCTGGGTTCTGATTACAATCGTGTTCGCTATTATAATTTGTTAAGCATTGCAATTGTTTTATTTGCCTTCCTGAATGTGTCATCTTTCACAATAGAACTGTTTTAATAATTATTTTAAAATGCCGCTTTTTAGTGAAAAAATAATTTTGAGGTGAGTCTCTTAACCATATACATATGCCCTTTGTATTTGTCATCTCAATAAATATTTATGTTATACCTATGTAACAACTAGGGTGCTATACTAAATGATTCCGAGTCAGTCATGAGACGTGGTTCCTTCAAGAACTTACAGTGGAGGAGGGAAGAATCAACATAGAAGAGCAGTCATTGATTTAATATGGTTGTTGGCTGTGAGAGAGAATTGTAAAAATTTCTATTTCGATGAATTTAAAATGTCATTCTAAAAGTTGCTTTTCCAACATGGCTATTGGTTGTGCATATTTGTAAGTGGGAGGGAGAAGCGGTAAAACTACTGGATTTTAAAAATGTATTTTCTTTTACAGTTTCTATCAGATATTAATCCATACATTTCTATACTCTATGCCAATTTTTGATGTAATGAGTATGATAGATCCATCATAATGATACCTGTATGCAATAGGTAATTTATCTGGAAAAATTAACTGTGCATGACCGTGATTATTTTTGAAGTCAAAAGTGATGATAAAATTACTGACATACAAAAAGGTTAGCTATTTAAAGGAGATTAAGTAGCTTTTATCTTAGTCTTGCATTTTTCCTCTTAAACATAATAAACTATATATAAATCATATAGAATAAACTATAAGAAAGTTGAAACATAAGGTCACAGGAGAATGTAGTAAAGCTAAAGTCTGTTTTATCTTTGTTAATTTCAGGACAGTATACTGACCTGTGTGCACTCACAAGAGTGGGTCCACTAACAGGAATAGGTATTTTTGAAAGGATCTCATTATTAGATAATACTTTTCATAAATACATTCCATTTTGGCACCATTAATCTACCATAATCTATTGTCCTAAAAGTGGTAAAAAAAAAATAGAGTTGTTCTACCTGCAGTGGACAGTGGGGGATGTTCTTAAGGCAGAGAAGTAAGCTTCTCTGTAGGCTCTAGCTATGATTTGGTGGCTTTTCCCCATTATTTGATGCTAAAGGTAATTCATAGATCATTTCTACTATTTCCATCTGTGTTCATCTTTTCACTAATCTAGAGTCTTTGACTTTGGAATAAGTCACCACTCCTTCTATCAAACCTATAGACTTTCTGTCATCAGTCAGGAAATACAGATTATGCATTCTATAAGCAAAGAAGGCCTTCTCTGTCATTACAACCAAACAGATTCTACTTACTTTTAATTTAATGAAGACTAAAAAAGATGTTGTTGAGGACAAATTCCATACGTGAAATTTTCTATCATTTTTCTTAACCATATTATAGATAACATAGGTTTATAACCACACCGTAGTCTGAGTATATTGTTGTAACTTTAAACCTTCTTACTTACATTGTTAAAGTGACTATGTTTATTATTCTTAATTTTGTTCTCGATCTTTTTGTTCTGTCATTTGCCTGGTTTTGAGTTCATTTTAAGTTGAGGCATCCTTATGAAGGGGGATTCCTGTAGGTCTTAAGAAGAATGCATTAACCATGGAGTTAGCTTATGGAGTTAGCTTTAACTTACTGCTTTCTTACAATTTACAATTTTGAAAATTACTTAAAGTTCACTTTGAGATATTGATTATCTGCTTAAAAGCCAAATTAAACATTTCTTACAGCTCTTGAGATATTTGCTTTAAATCCTAATTGCAATTGCATGAATGGATGCCAGGTAAGAACTTTAGGGCTCAGACACTTTCAGGTAACTTCATTAAGAGGTGCTTTGCTTTGCTCTGTTCTCTGTAGCTCTAGAGAATAGGCTGTCTATGCCTCCAGATTTACACAACAAAATGATTGTTCTGCCAAAAGATTCATTGTTATACTAAAAATCATTTTAATCTATGACTTTTCTATTTTCTATATCTCATTAGAGATTTTCACTGCAGCATTATAAACCTATGAAGAAGGTATGGTCAGATTAACTGAGGCCGTCATTGAAAACTTTCAGTCTGTATGTGTCAGTGTCCATTTCTGAAACAGCAAAAGTAAAAGAATAAGTGTTATAGTTGTCAAAATAAATGTTTGGATAAGAGGAGATGAAATAAAATCTTATATTTTAATAGGCTTGTCTTATAATGACGATACTCCCAAAGTTAGTATCTTATCCACAATTATATTTTATTTTTTATATGAATCTTCTCCATCCAAGTATCGGCTACCCTTTGATTTATGTACTACAGAGAAGATTATAAATCAGCAAAGGGTCAAATCACAAGAGTGGTAGAAGGAAGAACAGACCCGGAATATATTCACGAATACTAAAGAAAGTTTAAAAGCATGTTTGTAATTTATAGCTGCCCTGAGGCAGCAGTCACTAATACACTGAAATTTTACCAATTTTATGCATCTATTTTGCTTGTTTTACTACTTTGCTTTTCATAAAAAACACATTTATTTCAGCAACTGTTACTTCTTTTGGCATTTATGTGATCTCTGGGCTGTGTGTGAAAATACACATATTTCTGCTTTACAATTTTTATTGAAAATTATTTATTTTACAAATTTATATCTTTTTTTGTTCCATGCTAGAATTATTTTCATTGCTCTTTTTTTCTCTGTCATTTCAGAAAATAAGTCCTATAGTTTATTTAGTTTAACATTTGCTTTAAATCTTTTTCAATTGCAGCTTGAATGACATTTTATCATTAAGTGGAACAAGTGGAAATTTTCAGAACACAGGTCACACCAAAAGTTATTCGATGAGAATAGCACTGTAAATTACATTTAAATGACACTGTGCTCATAAATACTTTATGTGATTCACAGCTGTAACCTAATGAGTTCTCATATTGTTCCTGAGAGTCAGTGGAGTGGTGTGAAAAACTGATTATTTTCAGATGTATGGTAGTAGTATAAACTTGAGCAGAGTAAATAGAAGCAGGTGGCTTTTCAGTTCCTACTTCCCCAAAGAATCGAAATGAATTATCTAAGGCTTGGATTTCGCAATTTTTGTTGAATAAAATTTGAGATAATAACACAAAGGAATGGTAGTGGGCATCTCCTTTTGCCTGCTTAGCTTTAGTTCTAATATCTTCTGGTCAGAGTACCTACATTTTTATTATTGTTTTGAATAATACAAATTTCAGATGTGGCTATCTGAATCCTACGTTTCAGAGATGGCCCTTTTATGTTCTCCTGAACCTTCAGAACCTTATTTCCTGTTGGAGGCAGTTATTAATTTAACAATTTACAAATAATCAATTTACTTTTCTATGTACTATATCCCTCTCAATCTTCTGTGGCATATTCCCCACCTAACATCCCTAAAAATTTCCATTTGGAAGAGTAATCCAGAGTAATACAGCTCTGAGGCAAGGACAGGACTGTAGCTCCTCATCCCAGACTACTCCTCTTTGCACTTTCCTAGAAGCCGAGACTGAGGCTGTTAAGCTTATTTCTTGACTGGGGAGTTGGGTACAGTGGTAGATTGGCAAGAACACCCAAGTCTGTTGTTAACAAAAACAGTCTTCATACTGAGCTATAGAAATAAGAATTGAGATTCAACAAGTCCCCTGGAGTTGACTAAATGTAAATTGCTTCAAAGCTACTAAACCTTGTAGAAATTTGTATTTGCAGGAAAATAATATATAAAAAACCAATGGTGATTGTTTATCTCCTATGGCAATCCCTGCAAAACCATCTCCCTTCCTTAACCAACATCAAAATCAAAAGATTTATAAGCAATAAAGCTAGGATTCACACTGGATGATTTGTTTTCAGAGATTGTGGTTTTAACTACTCTGCATATTGTGCTGTGCAATCCACGTTGGAAAGCCCTTGCTCATCTACAGGTTGCCCCACACAAACACGTGTGCTCCAAAATCCTGGGTTTGGAATTGAATGCAATTGTGAGCATGATATTAGATTGTCTGGCTCTGAGGAGTGACAATTTTTGTTAAATGTTAACTATTACACAGGTTTGGGAAATATGTGCTTGTATAGGCCATACATTTTTAAAAATGAACTTAATTTCTGAATAGTTTGGATTTATAATAAAAAAGAGCATAACAAAGATCCATACCCAGTTTCCCCTATTACTAGTATCTGACATCAGGATGGTACATTTGTCCCAATTAATGAATCAATATTTGTATATTATCGTAACCAAAGTTCATACTTTATCCAGAGCTCCTTAGTCTTTACCTAATGTCCTTGTTATGTTATGATATGATCTCATCTAGAAGATCACATTACATTTAATTTTCATGTCTTCTATGCTCTACTGGCTTTGACAGTTTATCAGAGTATTTCTGTTTTGGTTACCTTAACAGTTTTGTTGCATACTGGTCAGATATTTTCTAGACTCCCTCTCAATTGAGATTTTTCATGATTAGCCTTGGGTTATAGGTTTTAGGGAGGAAGATAATAGAGGTTAGGTCTCATTCCCATCATACCACATCAAAGATAGATATTATCACCATAATTTACGACTATTGATGTTGACCTTTGTCATCAGGCTGAGGTAGTATTTGTCAGATTTCTCCACTGCAAACTTACTCTTTTCCATTTGTTCTCTTTGGAAGGAGTCTACTATGAGAAGCACAAACTTAAGGTCTGAAGGGCTATGCTCTACCCTCCTTGAGAGTAAAGTATCTACATAAATTGTGTTAGAATCTTCTGCAAGGGATATTTAACATTTCCACTTAAGTATTTATTCAAATATTTTTTATATCAGTTTGGAATCATAAATGTATATTTCATACTTTGATTTATAATCCAATGTTGCTTTATTTGGTTTCTTGAATTGTTCCAGCTTTGGCAGTTGGCTTTAAGTTGGTTCCTGTGTATTTTTTACATACCCACATTATTGTAGTTTTTTGAAAGCACTTTTAAACTTTCTGATATTATAAAATGTTCCTTATTCAATTTATATGTTCCCTGCTGCAGCCTGAGAATCAGTCATCTCTCCAAGGAGACCTAGTTCCTTTTGTTGGAATAAAGTATTAGGAAAAAAAAGTCTGAGTGATAGGTGAGTTTCTTGCTCTTGGGGTGTCACTGTTTCTAGCCTTTCTCAGCTGATAGAGTAAAAAGGATATTTGTGTATACTAACAAATGCATGTACACATGTCTACACATAAGCATCTGTATCTATATTAAGCTGAACATGATTCTATACTGATGTCTCCTATTCCATCGCCACATTGATCATTCCAGCATTCTCCTTTTGCTTTTCTGTAAAGTTGAGCTTCAGAAATGAGATATCTGTTCCCATTATGCATTATCCATTTAATTGTTTAATTCCAGTACAAATATGTAGTTGTTTCAGAATTATTAACTCATACCTCCACGAGTAACAACTTAATCAACTAAAGTACAGCGTTTACATACAGTGCTTTTTGCCTTTAGTCTTGTAAAAGCCATTCATTTGCAAGGTTACTTAGATCAACATCCCCCATTCAGTTAGATTTATCATAGTTATATTATTTTGGGGTTATAGTCTGTATTCCATCCTGGGATCCTTTGCTTCCTAAATGATTTTTAAAATGTTTTCATATTTAATGTTCATTCTTTGTGCTGTAAAGTTTTAATAGTTTTGACAAATATATAGTGTGTCTGCCATTAAATTATCACATAAAATGGTATAATTGCCCTGAAAAATTCCCCGTTTTACTCATTTTACCTCCCAGATGAGGTCTTGTTATGTTGCTCAAGTTGGTCTTTAACTCCTGGCCTCAAGTGATGTGCCTGCCTTGGCCTCGGAAAGTCCTGAGATTTCAGACATGAATCACTGCACTCAGCCAGCATCTACTGATTATCTTTCTAAGCTCTGTTTGATATTTTTCTTGTTCTTGAAATGATGAGTGATTTTTCATTTAAATATAGACATTTGGGGATACCTTCTTACGAGACTCTGAATGTTAGTCAGTCATTCCATTTAGTTGGCTGTCTGGGGCCACTGTCTCAGTTGGGAAACGGGTTGTTTTTCTCATTACTGTTAGATAAATGGAGAGTATGTTTTCTCCAGTTGACCTTTATTAAAACTTAGAGGGATTGTTCTCATTACTGCTTCATGGAAATGGGAGTTTAAGCTCTCCGTGTAGTACTCTGATAACGCAGAGATAGTAAAGCCTACTTAATCATTGCCTGGCAGAAATGAGAGTCATGTTTCATTCCTTAGACCTGATAGAACAAGGTATTATTTCTAGTACAGATTAACTAGAGATTTAGAAAGTGGTATTCTGAAATTATGGAGGCTGCATGATAATCCTGATGACAAAGCCTAAATTTGCTCATGAAAGGACATGACTGACTTGAGGTAGAATAACCTGTTGTAGAAAGTGAAGAGGTCAAGAAAATGAAAGGCAGAGATTCTGAATGAGTGATATATGTGGAGGCTGATATTTTCAAGGATTTTGGATCCAATTGTGAGAAGCCTAAAATCTTCAACAAATAAAGGCAAATGATGGCATAATCTAAAAAAAGAATTCCAGTGAAATATTTTTTGGAAAATATGGAATAACTCACTCAGTCTCTGAGGTCTGTTCAAGAATGAAAAAGAATGATTTTGTTTGAGAGGATTTCAAGACAAACATGGTTTCAGGGTTACAGCAAGAATTCAGTCAGCACAAAATGTGAATGAAGCTTTACAGAAATGGGAGATAACCAGATTTTACTAATATCAGAGTAAGTTACAAGAGGGATGGGTGATTGTGAAATCATATCCAGGTGAGATATGGTGTTGATGAATAGATGAACAGAAGAATGTTATGTTTTGCATCTGTGTGATGATGGTCCCTTTGGAAGGCTGTGTCTCAGCCAAGGTTTGGGTAGGATTTACCAATAGCATGTAGAGTTCTAGGGATTTCATAAAAATTCCTCAAATAATTTAAAATTTATTAACAGAAAATGTAGTTAATTTAGTTAAATGTAGTGAATGCTGTGAAAACTGATTATTGTTAAAAAAAATGAGTTACTGGTGACTCAACTGGAGAGGTTCATTGAAATTCTATTGGGGTGGGTGTGAAAAAATATTAAGACATTAGGCAGAAAGCCATTCTTGACAGGAAGAAGGTCATGAGCAGAGTTGGAAAAGCATTCCTAGAAACGTATTGGGAAATATTGCAAGATATAGTGAAAAGAGAGAAAGTGTCACCACATAAAATGATGATGGGGTGAGGTCAAGAATAAACACGTTTGTTTGTGCTTGTTGATGTATACCTATTCTGCTTTAGTTTGGTTAGGTCTTGGATGACATATAATCTCTGCTTTATTTACAGCCTATGATAATTTGATAGAGGGAGCTAAAAGTCACTACTGGTAGAATAAAGGAATAGAAAATGTTAGACATATACAACATTTTGAAGGTTCTATTTATTCTTCTTCAATTCCAAAGTTCTTAGGTAGCTTCCAGTTTTCTAACATTTCTCCAGTGTGATTATCTACCTTGGCATATTCTTTCCTCTTCTTAGTTATATCTAAACTTTCTTTTTTTTTTTAAGAGGGAGAAAGAGAGAAAGAAAGAGAAAGAGTAAAAAAAAAAAAAAGAGAAAAAAAAGAATGAAGGAAAGAAGAAAGAGGAAGAGGGAGAGAGAACAGGGGCGTTGCTTTATTGCCCGGGCTAGAATGCAGTCTACCTGTAATTGTGTTTAATAATAGAGACATAAAAAAAAATGAGGGAAGAAAATAATTAACAAGCAGCCAACCAATATTTCATTTAAACCTGTAAATAGGTGTGATGTAGTATTGATAAGAGTGTATATTTTGTGTATTTAAAGTGGAGAGTTCTATAAATGTTAATTAAGTCCACTTGTTCCGGATCTGAGTTCAAGTCTTGAATATCGATGTTAACTTTCTGTCTCATTTATCTGTCAAATATTAATGTTGAAGTCTCCCACTATTATTGTGTGGGAGTCCAAGTCTCTTTATAAGTCTTATATAGCTGGGTATTCCTGTATTAGGTGCGTATAATATCCTTCTTTGCTTCTTTTGATCTTTGTTGCTTTGAAGTCTATTTTATCAGCAATAATTGCAACTCCTACTTTCTGTTTATTTATTTTTGCTCTCCATTTTGTTGGTAAAATTTTCTCCATCCCTTTGTTCTGAGTCTTTGTGTATCCATGCATGTGAGATGGATCTGGATGCAGCATACCAATGGGTCTTGGCTTTTTTTGCCTGTCTGTGTCTTTGGACTGGGGGATTCAGTCAATTTAAATTTAGAATTAATAACAATATATGTGAGTTTGATACTGTCATTTAATGTTAGCTGGCTGTTGTGCCCATTAGTTGATGCAATTTCTTAATTATGTTGATGTTCTTTATTTTTTGGTATTTTTTAGAAAGGCTGATACTGGTTGTTCCTTTCTATTTGTAGTGGTTCTTTCAGAAGCTCTTGTAAAGCAGGCCTGGTGGTGATGAAATCTCTGAGTGCTTGCTTGTTCACAAAAGATTTTATTTTTCCTTCGCTTATGAAGCTTAGTTTGGCTGGATGTAAAACTCTGGGTTGCAAGTTCTTTTCTTTAAGGATGTTGAATATTGGCCCCCACTCTATTCTGTCTTGTAGGGTTTCTGCTGAGAGATCTGCTGTGAGTCTGATAGGCTTCCCTTTATGGGTAACCTGACCTTTCTCCCTGGCCGCCCTTAGTATTTTCTCCTTCATTTAATCTGGCGATTATGTGCCCTGAGGTTGGTCTTCTTGAGGAACATCCTTGTGGTGTTCTCTGACCTGGAGTTGAATATTGTCCTGCCTTGCTAGGCCGGGAAAGCTTTCCTGAATAATATCCCGAAGCGTACTTTCCAGCTTGGATTGATTCTCCTCATCACACTCAGGTACACCTACCAAACGTAGATCAGGACCTTTCACATAGTCCCATATTTCCTGGAGACTTTGCTCGTTCTTTTTCATCCTTTTTTCTCCAATCTTGCCCTTTTGTTTCATTTCATTAAGTTGGTCTTCGACCTCTGATATCCTTTCTTCTGCTTGATCAATTCGGCTATTAAAACTTGTGCATAGTTCGCGAAGTTCTCGTGCTGTGTTTTTCAGCTCCATTAATTCACCTACATTCCTCTCCAAATTGTGTGTTATTGTTAACATTTTGTCAAACCTTTTTTCAAAGTTCTTTGTTTCTTTGCATTGGTTTAGAACAAGTTCTTTTAATTCCCAGAAGTTTCTTATCATCCACTTTTTAAAGTCTGTTTCTGCTAATGGAACACAGTCTTTCTCCATCAGGCCTTGTTCTGTTGCTGATGAGGAACTGTGATCCCCTGTAAAGGGAGAGGCGTTCTGATTTTGGGTATTCTCAGCCTTTTCAGGCTGGTTTCTTCCCTTAGCCATAAATTCATCCATCTGTGGTCTCTATAATTACCGTCTCTATAGTTGGGTTTCTTAATAGGCGTCCAACTTGTTGATTCCCGGTGCCAAAATCTGAGCAACCCTCTGCTCTGGCCAAAACAGCGGCTTTAAGATTGATGGTGCTTTTCTGACTCTGCACCGAGAACCGCCGCTCCAAGGCAGCGGCAAAACCGCCTCGCCGGCCTCAAGAGTCGCGCTGGCGACACGTGGGGCGCCTCCGCTGGGAATCCCCTGGTGCTTGAGCAACAAAAATTGATCTGAAAGTGCAGCATCCTCTCGTTCTCTGTGCTTTCAGTGGGAGCTACAATCCCGAGCTGCTAGTGATCAGCCATCTTGGATCTCTCTAGGTATATCTAAACTTTCTATATCTTTAGTGTAAATTCAGTTGACGATAGGGAAAACAATCAAAATGTTTACATGAATTTTTAAGGACTATCATACATTTAATCCTTGGGGACAGTTGAATTGTAAGATAGAATTGTTTAATCAAGATTAGCAAATCTTAAATAGTGCATGATAGGCGATGTTAACTTTTCTAATCATCATAAGTAATCTCACTAACACTTATTCTTCTAGAAAAGGAAAACACAATGTTTATTCCCCTTGTGCTCTTATAAAGAGTGTTCTCGAACTATTTTTAAAATCATTCTTAGTTTTTCTTATATTCATAGTACTTAAGAAGGCTTTGTAGACTCTCATGCTGAATGCATGTAATGAGTAGATTCAGCTGCCTAGTTTTAAATACAAGCCATGGTTATCTCTTTGTGAAGCTTAAATATGTTTCTGTCTTTTATTCCGACTCTCTTCTAGAATCTATTTTGTTGCAGTGAATAAAATTTCCATCACTCAATACTTCTGATATTAGTGCTATCCTGGCTGCAACTTTAATCTTTTTCAATTATTTTGTTTTTCTGCCACAGCTCCGTAGAGTAGCAGATAATTTCTCACTATTGTGTATCTGTTTATTCTTCTGGACTATTTGGGTGTGTTCAGTTACAGCACTCTGCCAGGTGTCTTCCAACTAAATAAGGATTACTTTGCTTTTTCCTTCTATTCTGTGGCTGCTTTAGTAACTGGCCAGAAACATAGCTGGAGTGAAGTCTTAAAGGTGTATTTTAAATTGCAAAGCAATCAGAAAGATTGCCCTTGTATATATACAAGGTAATTTGTCTGTTTTTGGAGAGCTCTTTCTTCTTACCCTCTACCTTGATAGCTTTATTGCATTATGGGAATTGGCTAATTCTCAATGTCTGTGACTTCACTCAATTTTTTAAGAAAGCATTTATCATTACTTTAAAATTTGACATTCTAGGCAAAATTATCACGTTATAATTTTTCATAGAAAATATTTTGGCCTGCTTTCAAGCCTTTGTATACTTTCAAGCAAGTGCTTTGTATAAAAATAAAGAAGGAAGAAAAAGCAGAAATCCTTATCATACATGGCTTTTTACATACAGAAAATAAGCAACCTAGACGTTTTGGTCTGCTATAAGCACATTATGGGAATGTAGTGTCTACTTTAAATTTGGAGATGACAGAAACAACTTTTTTTAAAAAATTATCATACTTTAAGTTCTGGTGTACATGTGCAGATCGTGCAGTTTGTTACATAGGTATACATGTACCATGGTGGTAGTTTGCTGCATAAATCGCCCCATCATCTACATTAGGTATTTCTCCCAATTCTATCTCTCCCCAATCCCCCTACCCCCTGCTACTCCTCCACTAGCGCCCCCATGCCCCAGGCCTCAGTGTATGATGTTCTTCTCCCTGTGTCAATGTATTCTCATTGTTCAATACCCAATTATGAGTGAGAACATGAAATGTTTGGTTTTCTGTTCTTGTGTCAGTTTGCTGAGAATCTTGGTTCCCAGCTTCATCTATGTCCCTGCAAAGACATGAACTCCTCCTTTTTTATGGCTGCATAGTATTCCATGATGTGTATGTGCCACATTCTCTTTATCCAGTCTATCACTGATGGGCATTTGGGTTGGTTCCAAGCCTTTGCTACTGTGAACAGTGCCACAATAAACATACATGCACATGTGTCTTTATAATGGAATGATTCATGATCCTTTGGGTATATACCCAGTAATGGGATTGCTGGGTGATGATAAGCTTTTTTTTTATATGTTTATTGGCTGCATAAATGTCTTCTTTTGAAAAGTGTCTGTTCATATCCTTTGCTCAGCTTTTTAAATCACCATGCACATAAACCCACCACCACCATTACTATATCATTGTGCAATGTTGTCTGAAATAATTCAATTGGTTTATTTTATAGTTGTCTTTTCTCATCCATTTCTTCATGTTCATAGTAATATCTTTAAAAGTCATCACTAGATTCTATTTACTTGACAGTTAGTTACTTTTGAAACATATACAGTATAATGCCCGAAAGTCCTAGGAACCTGGAATTTTCTTAAGAACCTTCGCAGATTCTTTCTCAAGTTTGCTAACTTATGCTGTCAAGCTCTGATCCAAAGTAAAGCAACTTGGCTTATATTTTAATTCCTGCAACAACTGTTGAGTTTCATGGCTCAGTGCAGTGTTCTTTTGTTTTGTTTTATTCTACTGTTTGCATAATTGCTTACTTGTTCTATTTCATAATTTTATCCCTTTCGTTTGTACATAATTGAGAGAAATACTTCGAAAAGGAAAGGGCTATTTTCTGTTTTTCCTGAAAATCCCTTTCTTGATTATTTAATTTTTCCTAGAAGGAGAACCTGAGGTAAGACAGATATGCTAATTTTATTAAATATGTGTGTGAGTGGGTGAGTGCGATCTTATGGAAATAAAAGTGAGGACAAAAGGAGAGCAAGGCAGAGATACAAAATGCTGCATTGCAGAGCTGTCACAGCTTTGCAAGAAATCACAGCTGGCTACGATGAAAATATTATACTTTCTGGAGGAGGAGAAGAGAAAAGAATTTATTCTGGCTTCTTCCTGTCTCCTTTCTATTATCAGTTGAAGTTACCTCCAAAGGGCATTAACATTTTCTCGTGATTTACCTGGTTACTCCAAACTGCCATTTTGTTGTAGAATCTGGGCAGCCATCCCATAACACTATAGCACCCACAGCCAGCTAGCAAGCAAATGTGGGCCAGCAGCGTTCTGTCTACCTGTAGGCTGAGTGTCGAAGGAGTCCTGTAAGTTTCTTTCATCAGAGGCAGCCACAAAGCTACAGCGTGGGAAGTGAGCCGTGCAACTTATAAGCAGTGGGGCAAGGCATTGTCTTCTTATGATCTGAGAGGCATAGGGGGCAGGGAGAAGTTGGCTGCATTGGCAAAATGGTCTTACATCATCACTTTTGAAGGCTAAGTCAGAGTTCTATGAGCTTTCTCCAATGAATAGTAAACCATCCTTCTTCCATGTTAGACCCAAGATTGTCTTCTGTTTTTATGATGATTTAATCTACTTGCAACACTTTTCCATGGGTTAATTTTATATTACGTATCTTGTAGTAGCTCACAGCATTTCGTTATGATGGCATTTTTCATCTCTTTCTAGTGGTACCTCACATTCAGATTGTCCTGTCTAATCATTTTATTTGTCTAAATTCTTCAACATACTCTTCTCCTCTTGTGAATTCACAACTATCCCATCACGTTGCGGAATCCAAGCAAGTTAGTACCTAAAAAGTGTCACATGGACACATTTAAGCATTCTCAGTTTGAGCTAACTGATCTTTTCTTTTAGTTACCACATCTGAAAGTGCATGAATTGAAACAGTACTTTAGCCGGAGTAGCTACCAAATATAGAACAGGCTTATTATGATTTAAAAGTCTTATTAGAGTTAAAAATGCATATTTCTTATTAAAACACTTTTGCTGTATTCAAGGGCTAAATAGAATACATTTTTATTACAGAAAACTTAAATAATAGAGGCAAATATTTCCCTATCCTTTAGATGAAAGTACTTTGCTACTGGAGTAGCACATTGCTACTCAGAAATTTTACACAAGTCCTAAACCTTGTTTCAAAGTGAAAGCAAGTTTATTTCTAGTTTAACATAAAGCAGACTGAGAAATATATTTAATGCTCTAAGCACTGGTGGTTGTTTTGGACTTTCAGATCACAAAATGTACAAATCAAATGATCTTATCATTTTTAGATACTTGTTCCAGGCTGTTAGGGTAGCTTGTTCTTTAACTGACTCTTGTCACATGCACATATTCTTCTCCTTTGGCATGTTCTGATGATAGGGGTCGAGCCCATATGAGCAAGAATCACATGGCACTCAACATGCCCCTTTCAGAAAATACTGCTAGACCTTTTCCTCTAACTGAACAAGTCTGTATGTCTTTAAAGAAGAAGACGGTTCTCTCTGCCTGTTGAGCAAGTTCAATTTAAAATCTTGTGGTGAGAATTTCACAGCATGTAAGCAGAAACTGTTTTATACCTCTATTTTCAGCCTCTTTTTGAATTACAATAATATGTCCAAGAAGCACATGGGAAAAAAATATATATATATATTTTGTGGTCTGAAACAGAGCTTTTACCCTTTAAACTCAAAATACAAGTCAAATAATCACTTTGTTCTCAAGAACTTATTTTCAAATTCTAAATGCTTTACTTAAGGAAATGTTATATTATTCTAGAAGCAGAGAAAGAAATACGTATATAAAATAACAATTTTCTATAAATATTAGACTCATCCATATTGAAAATCCTCTCATCATTTATGACTTGTTAAACACACAATGAATTTTTATTTTCCAACAATGTGTTTATAAGATATTGGGGGAAATTATTGCTTTTATATGCATTAACATTTCTTTAATTTCAAATGCATTATATACTAGTCATTTTTATTAATTATCATGCATAAGAAAAACAACTGAACAAGGAAATCTTTATTTAGTTTCCGTTTTATATTCCATATAAAGTTTTCATTCACATTCATGAGGGAAGTCAAAGCATTTAAATTTTTATCAACCCAACTGTGGATTATTATATCTACATGAGGTATTGGTTTAACATATTGTTTTACAAAGATACGTTTGCAAATGAAAATGTTACATGTTGTTTAGTGTAAAACTAAAACTTGTTGTTTCAAATATTTATAAGAGAAGGGCTGGAAATTAAAATTTTCGACATCTGTGTAAAGCTCAAATATTCTTATAGAAAACTCACCACAATATAGATAACTACTTTTGGATATTTGGAAGTTGATATGTTGATTAATAAATCAAATTATTTTATACATAACCTATTCCCTGGGTTAAGTTGCCAGAAGATTATGAGATATGGTCATATATACCCATTTAATGATGAATTTCAGCAGGGGAGAATCAAATACTAATATACCTGGCTATGAGAGAAATGGCTACATAAATATTCACTTCTTTTATTACTACAGTCAATGGAACTTTGCTTGTGTTGCAAGGATCTGTTAGATGAGAATCTAAGTCCCTATTTAGTCTTCAGTCAAAGCTTCACTGTCCTACTACTAAGACTTCAGTGTTTTAAATATTTTCTCTTCATATGTGGAACAGGTAAAACATAATTATTTTCTGTGTAAGTACTTGCCTTGCTATTTGGCGTAATAAGAATAGTCATAAACACAAAAAGCAGAATCATTCAAAGTCTTAGCAAGACTGAAAATAAAGAACATGTGTTACTTTTTGAAAAAAAAACACAAAAATCATTATAATTCATTTTATCAACAATATGAAAATATTTTTTAAATGAATTAAGTTTTTTAGCAGTTACCCAGAGTTGAGTCAGTAACAATTTCAAATCCCTAGGAAACAGCTTTAGACTCTGAAATGAGATGAGAAAAAATTCTCTAGTGGCTAAAATAGCCATTACAAGCCTTGTCTCATAAAACCAGCATAAAATAACTGACACAAGCCCATGTACAAAAAGCTGAAAATTGTATTAGAAAGAAGGAGGCCTAATAACTAAGAGCCAAATATCCACTGATAGATAAATGTATTTAGCGTAGCAAGGTTAGTCACTTTGTTTCCCAGCTCTCTGGTAATTGGAAACCTTAACTAAAAATGGGCTAACATCACTAGGAGCCAATGTAATGATACAAGGGGAGTGAGAAATCTGACCAAATGCTATCAACAGAGGAGCTTAAAAATGTTTAACATAACCTGAGAACATGCGGCATAAGGATAAATAATCTAATAAGCCCTAAGTATCTTTAAGACCATTATTGAATTGTGTCATAATAGTAAAACTTTTTTTAAAAGGTTAATCTGTGTAAACATTTTCTATCAAGAAACAAACACTATTTATTTATTTATTTATTTATTTAAAATGAACTTTTATTATCCTTTATTCTGATAACACCCACATATTTTTCTAGCACTAAATTCTACCCTTTTAATTTGACTCTAATACTAACTGAGGTTGTGACAATATAGTTGATACATATTCTCTGAGAAGTGGCCTAATTTCACTATTTAGAAAGTTTACTCATGAGCCTGGGTGTGGTAGTATGTGATCGAAGACCCAGCTAATCAGGAGGCTAAGGATTTCTTGAGGCCATTCAAGATCAGCCTAGCCAACACAGTTCCATCTAAAAAAAAATTACTCAGAGTGAAATCTGATTATTATTTGTTTTATACAAAAATATTTTAAATAAAATGAAATGTTTTAAATATTTTTGTTTTAAACAAAAATGTTTTGTTTCGCTCAAACATTTTCATTGTGAGACTTACATTTATTCTACTATTTACATTTAAAGGTTGGCTATTATTATTATTATTTTTTCTTTTTAAACTTTTATGCTAGGTTCAAAGGTACAAAGCAGGTTTATTATGTAGGTAAACTCACGTCAGAGGTTTGTGGTACCGATTATTTCATAACCCTGGTACGAAGCCTAGTACTCAATAGTTATTTTTTCTGCTCCTCTCCCTCCTCCCATCCTCCATTCTCAGGCCCAACCTCTGCTGTACCCTTCATTGTGTTCATGTGCTCTCATCATTTAGTTCCCACTTAGAAGTGAGAACATGTGGTATTTAGTTTTATGTTCCTGTCTTGGTTTGCTAAGAATAATGGTCTCTGGCTTCATCCATGTTCCTGCAAAGGACATGATCTCATTCTTTTTTTATAGCTACATAGTATTCTATGGTGTATGTATTCCACATTTTCTTTATCTAATCTACCATTGATAGGCATTTAGGTTGATTCCATGTCTTGCCTATTGTAAATAGTGCTCGTAAGGAGGAGCATATGTGCATATGTCTTTATGGTAGAAAGATTCATAGCCATTAGGCCAGGGGTCCCAAAACCCTAGGCCATGAACCAGTACCGGTCCATGGCCTGTTAGAAACCAAGCTGCACAGCAGGAAGTGAGTGGCAGACAAGGAGCATTACTATCTGAGCTCTGCCTACTGTCAGGTCAGTGGCGTTAGATTCTCATGAGTGTGAACCCTATTGTGAATTGAGCATGCAAGGGATCTGGGTTATGAGCTCTACCTTATGAGAATCTAATGCTGATTATCTGAGGTGGAAACGTGTCATCCCAAAACCATTCACTCCTGCCACCCTCCTGTCCTGTCTGTGGAGTAATTGCCTTCCATGAAACAGGCTCATGGTACCAAAAATGTTAGGGACTGCTGCCTTAGGGTATATACCCAGTAATGGAATAACTGGATTGAATGGTAATTCTGCTTTCAGGTCTTTAAGGAATAGCCATACTGCTTTCCACAATGCTTGAGCCAATTTACACTCTCCCAAAAGTGTATACGTGTTTCCTTTTCCTCACAACCTCACCAGCATCTGTTATTTTTTAACTTTTTAATGATACCATTCTGGCTTGTATGAGATAGTATCCCATTGTGGTTTTGATTTGCGTTTCTTTAATGATCAGTGATGCTGAGCTTTTTAAATATATGCTTGTTGACCACATGTGTGTCTTCTTTTAAAGACTGTTCATCACTTTGCCCACTTTTTAACTGAGTTTGTTTTTTTCTTGTAAATTTGTTTAAGTTCCTTGTACATGCTGGATATTTGATCTTTGTTAGATGCATAGTTTGCAAAAAGTTTTTCCCATTCTGTAAGTTTTCTTTTCAATCTGTTCATAGTTTACTTTGCCATGCAGAAGATATTTTGTTTAATTAGATTCTATTTGCCAATTTTTGCATTTGTTGCAATTGCTTTTGACATCTTCGTCATGAAATCTTTGCCCATTCCTCTGTCCTGAATGGTATTGCCTATATTGCCTTCTAGGGTTTTTATAGTTTTAGGTTTTATATTTAAGCTTTAATCCATCTTGAGTTAATTTTTGTATCTGGTGTAATGAAGGGGTGCAGTTTAATCTGCCACATATGGCTAGCCAGTTATCCCCACACCATTTATTGAACGGGGTGTCTTTTCCCTATTGCTTGTTTTTGTCAGGTTTGTCAAAGATTAGAAAGTTGTAGATGCGTAGCCTTATTTCTGGGCTCTCTTTTCTGTTCCATTGGTCTATGTGTCTGTTTTTGTACCAGTACTATGCTGTTTTGGTAGCCCTGTAGTATAGTTTGAAGTTGGGTAGCATGATGCCTCCTACTTTGTTCTTTTACTTAGGATTGCCTTGGATATTTTTGGTTCTATTTAATTTGCAAAGCAGTTTTTCTAGTTCTGGGAAGAATGGCATTGGTAGTTTGATATTAACAGCATTGAATTTGTAAATTACTTTGGTCAGCATGGCCATTTTTACACTTTTGATTTTTTTCTATCCATGAGCATGAAATGTTTTTTCATTTGTTTGTGTCACATCTGTTTTTTTTTTCTTTTTTAAAAAGTATTTTGTAATTCTTGTTGTAGATATCCTTTGCCTCCCTAGTTAAGTGTATTCCTAGGTATTTTACACTTTTTGTGGGAATTGTGAATGTAACTGAATTCCTGATTTTCATCTCAGTCTTGCTGTTGATTTTGTACATTGGTGTTGTGTCTCAAATATTTACTGAAGTTGTTTATAAGCAGAAGGAACTTTTGAAAAGAGACTGTGGGGTTTTCTGGATATAGAATTATGTCATTTGCAGACAGGGATAGTTTGACTTCCTCTCTTCCTATTTGAACGTCCTTTATTTCTTTCTTTTGTCTGATTTCTCTGGCAAGGGCTTCTAATACTCTGTTGAATAGGATTGGTGAGAGAGAGTATCCTTGTCTTGTGCCAGTTTTTAAAGGGAATGCTTCCAGCTTTTGCATATTCAGTATGATCTTGGCTGTATATTTGTCATAGATGGCTCTTACTTTGAAGTATGTTCCTTCAGTACCTAGTTTGTTGAAATTTTTTTTAACATGAAAGGATGTTAAATTTTATCAAAAGCCTTTTCTGTGTCTATTGAGATAATTATGTGGGTTTTGCCTTTAGTTCTGTTATTGTGAGGAATCACATTTATTGATCTGTGTATGTTGAAGCAACCTTGCATCCCAGGGATAAAGACTTTTTGATCATACTTTTTGATGTGCTGACAGATTAAGGTTGCTAGTACTTCGTGGAGGATTTTTGCATCATTGTTAATAAAGGATATTGCCTTTATGTTACCTTTTTTTGTTGTGTCTCTGTCAGGTTTCGGTATAAGGATAATACTGGCCTCATGGAACGTGTTAGGGAAGAGTCCCTTCTCCTGAATTTTTGGGAATGGTTTCCATAGGAATGGTATCAGCTTTGTTTTGAACATCTGGTAGAATTTTGCCATGAATGCATCTTGTCCTGGGCTCTTTTGATTGGCAAGCTATTTATTACTAATTCAATTTTGGAGCTCCTTAATGGCCTGTTCAGGGATTCAGTTTCTTCCTGGTTCAGTCTTGGTAGGGTGTATGTGTCCAGGAAGTTACCCATGTCTTCTAGATGTTCTGGTTTGTGTGTATAGAGGAGTTCATAGTAGTCTGTGATGGTTGTTTGCATTTCTGTGGGGTCAGTGGTAATATATTCTTTGTGGTTTCTAATTGTGTTCATTTGGATCTGCTCTCTTCTCTTCTTTATTAAGTCTAGCTAGCAGTCTCTGTTATTAATTTTTTCAAGAACACAGCTTTTGGATTTAAGTCATGTTCAGGTTTCCCATTATTGTGTGGAAGTCTAAGTCTCTTTGAAGGTCTTTAAAAACTTGTTTTATTTATCTGAGTGCTCCTGTGTTTGATGCATTTATATTTAGGACAGCTAGGTCTTCCTGTTGAACTGAACCATTTATCATTATGTAATGCCCTTCTTTGTATATTTTGAACTTTGCTTAAAAGTATGTTTTGTCTGAAATTAGTTTTCCAACTTCTGCTCTTTTTCTGCTTTTCGTTTGTTTGGCAAATTTTCTCCATCCCTTTATTTTGAGCCTATGATTGTCACATGAGATGGATCTCTTGAAAACAACATACTATTGGATTTTGCTTCTTTATTCAGCTTGCCACTCTATGCCTTTTATTTGGAGGCATTTAGCCCATATATATTCAAGATTGGTATTGCTATGTGTGGATTTGATCCTGTCATCATATTGTTAGTTGACTATTTTGCAGGCATGTTTGTGTGGTTGCTTTATAGTGTCACTGGTTTGTGTATTTGAGAGTGTTTTTGTAGTATGAGTCTGCTAATGGTCTTTCCTTTCTATATTTAGTGTGTCTTTCAGCAGCTTCTCATGAGACAGACCTGGTGGTAATGAATGTCCTCTGCATTTTATTGACTGAAAAGAATCTTTTTATTAGTCTGGCTAGTGGTTTTGGCTGATCTTTTCAAAAAACCAGCTCCTGGATTTATTGATTTTTTTGAAAGTTTTTTTCTGTCTATATCTCCTTCAGTTCTGCTTTGATCTTCATTATTTCTTGCCTTCTGCTAGCTTTTGATTTTTTTAATTCTTGCTCCTCTAGTTCTTTTAATCGTGACATTAGGGTGTCGATATTAGATCTTTCCTCTCATCTCTAGTGGGCATTTAGTGCTATAAACTTCCCTCTAGACACTGCTTTAAATGTGTCCCAGAGATTCTGGTATGTTGTATCTTCATTCTCATTGGTTTCAAAGAACATTTTCATTTCTGCCTTCATTTCATTGTTTATACAGTCAACATTCAAGAGCCAGTTGTTCAGTTTCCATGAAGTTGTGTGGATCTGAGTTAGTTTCTTAATCCTGAGTTCTAATTTGATTGCACTGTGGTCTGAGACTGTTTGTTATGATTTCCATTCTTATATTTGCAGAGGGGTGTTTTACTTCCAATTGTGTGGTCAATTTTAGAATAAGTGTGATATGATGCTGAGAAGAATGTATATTCTGTGGATTTGTTGTGGAAGTTTCTGTAGATGTCTATTAGGTCCACATGGTCTAGATCTGAGTTCATGTCCTGGATATCCTTCTTAATTTTCTGTCTCATTCATCTATCTAGTATTGACAGTGGGGTGTTACAGTCTCCCACTATTATTGTGTGGGAGTTTAGGTCTCTTTGTCGATCATTAAGAACTTGTTTTATGTATCTGGGTACTCCTGTATTGGGTACATATATATTTAGGATAGTTAATGCTTCTTATTGCATTAATCCCTTTACCATTATGTAATGCCCTTCTTTGTCTCTTTTGATCTTTGTTGGTTTAAAGTCTGTTTTATCAGAGACTAGGATTGCAACCCCTGCTACTTTTGCTCTCTGTTTGCATGGTAGATTTTCCTCCACATTTTATTTTAAGCCTGTGTGCATCTTTGCACATGAGATGGGTTTCCTGAATATGACACACCAATGGATCTTGACTTTTTATTCAATTTGCCAGTCTGTGTCTTTTGATTGGGCATTTTGCCCATTTACATTTAAGGTTAATCTTGTTATGTGTGAATTTGATTCTGCCATTTTGCTGCTAGCTGGTTTTGCCTGTTAGTTGATGTCGTTTCTTCATAGTGTCAATGGTCTTTGCAGTTTGGTGTGTTTTTACAGTGGCTGGTACTGGTTGTTCCTTTCAAGAAAATAATAACCCCATCAAAAAGTGGGCAAGGGATATGAACAGACACTTTTAAAAAGAAGACATTTATGGAACCAACAAACATATGAAAAAAAGCTCATCATCACTGGCCACTAGAGAAATGCAAATCAAAATCACATTGAGATACCACCTCAATCCAGTTAGAATGGCAATCATCAAAAAATCAGGAGACAACAGATGCTGGAGAGGATGTAGAGTAATAGGAGCACTTTTACACTGTTGGTGGGAGTGTAAATTAATTCAGTCATTGTGGAAGACTGTGTGGTGATTCCTCAAGGACCTAGAAATAACAATATCATTTGACCCAACAATCCCATTACTGGGTATATACCCAAAGGATTATGAATCATTCTATTATAAAGACATATGCACATGTATGTTTATTTTGGGACTGCTCACAATAGCAAAGATGTGGAACCAACCCAAATGCCCATCAGTGATAGATTGGATAAAGAGAATGTGGCACATATACACCAAGAAATACTATGCAGTCATAAAGAAGGATGAGTTCATGTCCTTTGCAGGGACGTGGATGAAGCTGGAAACCACCATTCTCAGCAAACTGACACAAGAACAGAAAACCAAACACTGCATGTTCTCACTCATAAGTGGGTGTTGAGCAATGAGAACACATGGACACAAGGAGGGGAACATCACACACTGGGGCCTGTTGGTGGGTGGGGGGCTAGGGGAGGAATAACAGGGTTTGGGGAGGGATAGAATTAGCAGAAATACCTAATGTAGATGGTGGGGTGATGGATGCAGCAAACCACAAGCATGGCACATGTATACCTATGTAACAAACCTGCACAATCTGCACATGTAACCCAGAACTTAAAAGTATAATAAATAAATTTAAAAAAAAAAAGAAATGTATCTTATTTCTCTTTCACTTATGAAGCTAAGTTTAGCTGGACATAAAAGTTTTGGTTGGAATTTCATTCTTTAAGAATGTTAAATATGGGTCCCCAATCTCTTCTGGCTTATAGAATTTCTGCTGAGAGATCTTTTGATTGCCTGATGGATTTCCCTTTGTAGGTAATTTGTCCTTTCTCTATAGCTGTCTTTAATATTTTTACTTTCATTTCGACTTTGGAGAATCTGATGATTATATCTTGGAGAATATCTTATCATGAAATATTTTGCTGGGGCTCTCAACACTTTTGGATTTGACTGTTTTCCTCTCCAGCTAGGTTAGGGGAAGTCTCATGAATAATATCCTGAAATATGTTTTCCAAGTTGCTTACACTCTCCCCATCTCCTTCAGGGGCACCAATGAGTTGTACATCTGGTCTCTTTACATAACCCCATATTTCATGAGGGTTTTCTTTTTTTTTTTTAAATTATTTATTCTTGTATGACAGTCTTGTTTCAGAAAGCCAGGCTTCAAGCTCTGAGATTCTTTTTTCTGCTTTGTCTATTCTGCTGTTAATGCTTGTGATTGCATTATGAAATTTTTATAGTGTGTTTTTCACCTCAGGTCAGTTACATTTTTTTTTCTTTACTGGCTATTTTGTCTCTCAACCACTATATCTTTTTATTGTGATTCATAGCTTCCTTACATTGGGTTTCAGTGTTCTCCTGGATCTCAGTAATCTTTGTTCTCATCCATATTCTGAATTCTATTTCTGTCATTTCAGTCATTTCAGGTCAGAAAAGAACCCTTGCTGGAGAATTAGTGTGGCCATTTGGAGGAAAGAAGACTGTGGTTTTTTTGAGTTGTCAGTGTTCTTGTGCTGGTTCTTTCTCATAATTTTGGGCTGATGTTCCTTCAGTCTTTGAAGTTGCTGTCATTTGGATGATTTTTATTTTCTTTTATCCTATTTGATGACCTTGGATGTTTGATTGTAACATAAGGTGGGATTAGTTGAGTGGCTCCATTTGTGTAAAATTTTAGGGGGCTAAGGCCCAGTTCAGGACTCCTGGACTGCATGATTTAACTCTGGGGACTGATATTGTTCCTGTGCTTTGCCTTTTGGCTCCTCAAGATTAGAAATCTTCTGCACTAGGAGGGCTGAGGTGCCCTCAGACTAATGATCACAACAGCCTGATAGATGATGCCAATCAAAACACTTCATAGGGCAGTGGCAGTGGTGTCTTTCCTTGTTCATAAGTACCAGCAGCAGCAGCAGCTGCAGTGTGGTGGGGTACATGCTCATTGGCGTGTACCCCAGTGTGTCAGTGTGCTAGCGGGTGCAAGGCTGATGGCCTCCATGTGTGTATTTCCAGCTGTGGCTGTCATTGATAGCACAGCTCAGGGAGCCAGGGTTACCCATCAGTGACTGTGTACATGTTCATGATGGTGGTGGCATTAGCATGGAGTTGGGGTACTTGTGGGTACAGGATTGTGTAAACCTTCTGTGTGCCTTCCTGTAGGCAGTAGTAGTGACTGCTCAGGCAGGAGCATCTCACTTTTCTCCTTGCCCATTTTCACACTGGCAGCAGTTTTGGCATAGAGGCAGTGTACTAAGAGGGCAGTGCTGCAGGCTCTGTGCCTGCCAATGCTCCAATGATAGTGGCATTGTGACTAGGAAAGGGAGATGCAGGGCGTACCCATACTGCAGCAGTGGCATGGAACAGTGCCTGTGTACACATACACTGCTTGTGGAGGGAAGGCAAGGTTCACTTGTGCTCACACACACACACACATTGGCAGAGTAATATGGGGTGTGGCCATGGGCTAGTGCATTCAGGTAAAGTGATATGGTGGAGGCTGCAGTGGAGGGCAGTGTGGATGGGCTGGGCATATTCACTAGGGTCTCTCTTCAGGAGCATTTTACCTGTCAGGTGTGGTCTGCTAGCTCAGGAGCTATGGTGCAGGCCTCCAGGAGGTACCTCAGGGCTGCACCGTAAGTAGATTTGGCCAGGCTGGGGCCCTGGGAGGGGTCAGCAGATGAGGAGTGTTCAGATCAGACCAACCTCCTCTCATGGGCAAGACCGCCTGCAGAGTCAGGTCTGACAGCTCCCTAGGGCTAAAATTTCCTATGGGGGTGAATTGTGCCTAGGAGGATAGGATGCTCCACTACAGATGCTTCTGCACCAAACTCTCTTCACTCCTCTCAGGCTGGAACTTTGCTCCTACTACTTCTCTGAGCAGTTCTTCCTAAAAATTCAAGTGTCTTTGGTGGTCAAGGGGTATCCTCTCCTGCTGGGATTCCAGAGGACCATGGCAAGAACACATTGCTGCTTGCCTGTTCACCTCTCCTCTTCACCGGGAGTCACTGGGGGCCAAGAGCTAGTCCTGGTGCACAGTAGCCCCTTGCAGGGTTTCCAGCTTCCTCCCCCCTCATCCCAGCCTCAGTGTCTTCCCTCTATCTGCTCTCAAAGCCTTCCCTCTGGAGATCTGCTGGGATTGCGCCAGTCTTTCTGATGTCCCAGTCTCTCAGTGGGAGATGTTCCTCCTGGCTGTGGCTAGTTGGCTATTTTGCTGTCCCCAATTGTTTGTTATATGTTTAATAAATGTTATATGTTAAAAAATATTCATAGTTAATAAATTAATTAAATTTAAATCTATTGAACAGTCTCATAGAAAAGTAACAGGAGGTTATACAAATGCCTTTAGCAATTACTTAACCTTCAGTAAAATTAATGTTTTAAGACGTAGCTGATATTCTATTATAATAGGTTCCTTAGTTATAATTGGAGCTCTGGGCACTATACTGGGGTATATGGACTGTCAGCATTAGTAGGTAGAAGGGGAGCTATTGGAGAGGGAGGAAAAAATATGACCTTTATGTATTTATATTTATTTTTGAATTAAATATTAAAATATCTTATGTTAGTATATGAATTAACAGAAAAGCTATTCCTTGGTCCATGTATCAGACAGTCTTGTGCTTAATGTAACTCCTAGCTGCTGTAAAGAAAAAGGGGTCTCTAGCATGAATAAGGGCAGATTTTCCTGCAGTGTGTTATATTTTCCTTTGCCCAGGTACACAAATTTATGGATCATATTCACACCTAAATTCACACTCACACTATATGTTACACATTATACATTACATACAATACTAATAATGTAAAAACCAGTGAACAACAAAACGTTGACAGAACCTTCATCTAGTTCTCTGTTTTAGCCATGTGATGAAATTAAAAAAAAAACCATTTAAATGTAACAGTAAGTTTATTTAAAATGTCAGAATTATCAACGAGGTTCGTTAGCATCTATAGTTAATGATGAAACATGCCTACTTATGTATAGCTGTAAGCCAATGACACTATGAAGTCATCAGAATTAGTGAAAGTTTGAAAAGCTAAATACCAAAAAATAAGGCAGATCTCTATTATTTATTTCAGTTGAGATAGATAAAATTTAGTCAGCACAAAATCTGTGCTTTAGATTATCAATAAATTAATGATTAAAGTTTAGCAGACTATTTAAACGTTTTTTGGCAGCAAAACTTAAAACATCACTTTTCATTAAAGTTATATTTGTTTTTCCAACTAAGTGAACAATTCTGAAACTATGCAGTAAGTACTGTGTCACCTAACTATCTGCATAAGTTGGTCAGCACTTAGTTCGGGAAAACAAAAACAAAAACAAAAACAAAATTCTGAAATTTAAAGAAACAAACATTAAATTTATTTAAAACAACATAGTAAGCAATATACTTAATTTCAGAATGTTGCTAGACAATGGATGAAAAATACAGCTAGATTTCCACATTCAGTCTCATATTATTTTATGACACATACTTTGTTTTATTAGTGAATTTTATAACAAATTATTTTTTTCATGGGATGCTAAAGATGTACTAGAAAATATATGTTACCATCAATGTTTTCTTTATATAAAATATTTTAAAGTTGCAGAGCTTACGGCTTGCAGTGATTGCCAAGAATGAACTACTCACACGGTTCCAGCTGAGCAGAGCTAGTGCGTAGCTCTCCTGAGAGTCCACCCCAGCATCTGTCCACCAAGTATTTGTTGAAAGGGCTTGTATTAACTACAAACATCCACTAGATGGTCATTTGAGGTGAGTTGCTGAGGCACCTGTGACCTTGTACATACTCAAACTGCATTCTCAGGAGGCTGTTTTCGGCGTTCCTTATCATACCACACTCTCCACTCCCTGTCCTGTTTTCAGGGTCAGGAGTTTTATTCCCATGCACAAATAACATACACAGTGCCTCATTATTTTTACATGCCTGACCTCAAGTGCCATGTACATAAACTTGAATATGTTGCTGTGTGCCCCCTACATCTCCCCCTTCTTTGCTTCTTAGAGCATGTTGGTCATCCCATGCAAGTAGCTTCTATTCTTCCTTGGCTGTAGATGGGATGGGGACACCACAGAGCCATTTGCAGATGCCTAGCAAACAGATACAAAAGAGTAAGTATAGTGGCCGTGACACAAATATGTATGTTTAACCCAGACAACCAAGTGTTCTGAGTTTAACCATTGAAAGCCTTCTTGTAATTGCTGAAAGGTGTTTGTTTGTAATTGCTGCCACCATTTTTCAAGTTGTTTATTTAAGTCAAACTTAAAAGTGAAAATTTGAAAAGACAAATGGTCGTGATAAGCCACTTGCAGATGTGCTTTTCTAAATAACTGCAAGGTGGAATACCCTTCCCAGTTCGGGGTTAAATTTATAGGGAGCCACAATTCTGCTTTCTGCATTAAAATCATGACACAGGTTATATTTAACTGTATAATGTTTTGATGAGACAAGGATGTAGCATACCAACTACTGGAAGAGATTTTAATACTATAAAAGGATTGATTCTGCTCTATATTAGGAACACCTTGCCCACAAAGAAGTATATAAGGGTGTATAGTACAAATCAAGACTGTATTCCTAACATTATTGTGCAAAGAGAAGGTATAGTTGCCACCATTAGTAATGTACTTACCATGTTAAAGAACCCATTCAAAAAAGGAAAACCTAGTCTCCAAATGTAGGTATGAGCAGGGCTTAAATCTTGTTTACCTTTTAGTTGTAATATTAGTCTTGAAAGCTCATACTCTGACCAGGTGATAGAACTATTGGAGGATTCCTAAATCCAATAGTCTAATTTGAAGACAGAAGATAACCCTATGGGGGCCCCAATCAAGTAAAGTGTCATTATCAAACAGCAGCCCTTGATGTGGTGCAGGTTTGTCTGCACAGAGACCACTGGATGGACTGGACCCAAAGTTGCATCGCCAGTCCCTACTCAGACAGCATATGGGAAGATCAGCCACTTGTGTAACTTTATTAAAGACCTCAGTAAAACTAATGGAAACACCAAAAATAAAGGTCTAATTTGCAAGCTTAGAATCCTTTTTGGGCTGAGAGTAAAGATACTCTGAGAAATGAGAGTGACACACTTTTCATGTGCTATCATGGAAACAAAAAGAGAGGGATTACTAGACAATAAAGTCAAAGAGTCATTTAGTTTAATTCATTTCAAATGTTCAATTAAGGGATAAGACGGGGATATTTATTGACCTCCTGTCCAAGAAGTATCATTAGATGACAAAAGTGGGTCAGCATCCCACCATGTAGTAACATTAAAAACGGGGATTTAGAACACAACTCCAATAAACATGTTCTTGAGCTGATCCCACTTGACATAGGACGAGAATTACCAGCCGCCCCAATATCCATGTCTGTCTTACTTTCTCAGATGTTTCGCCAACTACCACCTGATACATAAGAAACCAGCTCTCTGCAGTTGAAGGGCCTTCCATGGCAGCAAGGTGGTTAGTTGTGTGTTAATTCAATCTCTGTAGCTTTCCTCAGGTCATGTCAGGTGCCTTCCACATCATCACTGTCATTGTTGGTCGATTCTCCAACAATAGGTTCTGTTCTCAAGGAGAGAGCCCCGTATTCCCCCTTTTTTTGTTTATTAAGATGTATTTTAAGAGACTGATGAGCTTGTTTAATAATGGCCTAACTGGTTGAGTTATAAGGGATGCTAGTTTTATGTTTTATGTGCCAAAGTTGCAATGCATATGTAAGTCGAGCACTAAGACAGTAAGGTCCATTATCAGTTTTTATAGTTTGTGGAAGTCCTAAAGTCATAATAGATTTAAACAAATGTGCAATTGCATTTTTAGTTTTTTCTCCTGTTTAGGGAGTTGCATGTATTAAAGCTATAAGACACTTACAAAGCTGTAAGTGTTCACGGTAATATGGAGAAATTTAAAACATCCAAAGGGTGAATACTGAGTAACATCAGTTTGCCAGATAGCATTGGGCACCAAACCTCATGGGTTGGCACCAAATCCTAAGGAAAAAGGAAAGAGAATGCCATTGGCAATCAGGCCAAGTTTTAATACTTATGTGAGCTTGAGCAAGTGTCAAATGAAACTGTTAAGACTGCAGGCATTCTGATGAAAAAACTGCATGATCAGTTTGAGCTCACAAAAATACTGGAAAGTCTGCGAAGCACATTTGTGGCCATACCAGAGCATCAGCTCAAGCATCCCCTTCTGATAAGGGACCAGGTAGCCCAGAATGAGAGCGAATATGGGTGATGTAAAGACGGTGATGACGGGCAGAGGAATGCTCTTGCGCTGCAAGAACCAAAGCTAGTAGAGAGGAGATTCATTAGTAATGCCTTTCACATGTGCATGATTTAACCGAGTAATACTATACACAGCATAAGCAGAATCACTAACTATATTTATGTCTTGGTGAGGAAAAGTTTGGAAGGCCAATATTAGGGCACCTAACTCTGCCTATTGTGTAGTTTTAAAATGTTCCTGGATCGTGTGTTGCCAATTTTGCATGGCATCTTGCCACACTATAGCTGTCTTTTTAGTTTTTTCTGAACCATTTATAAAAACAGTGGTGGTATGAAGTAAGGGTTTAGTGATAACAATAGATATAAATTTAACAGGCACAGTTTATAAAAAGCTTAGGAGCTTAAAGGCGGGTAAATGGAAGCTGATATTACCAATAAAGTCAGCCATTGCTACTTGCCAATTAAGATCACAAGCTAAGAGAGTATGAAACTGTTCCTTGCTTACTGGTTGGAAAAGAGTAGGAGGATCACATCCTGACAGTTGAATACAACGTTGGTGCCCCTTTATGAGAAGAGAAGCTATTAAGTCTGGAGTCTTTTGAAAATGTTTAGAGGGATTATGTGACAGGTACATAACACATAAAATACAGAAATGGCAAAATATAAAGCCTACCTGTTAAACTAAGGCATGGAAGGAATGGATATTTTAAGTGATTTTTACCATATTTTCTGGCCTTAGAAACTCATTAGAATGTGACTTGCAAATCACTATGATAATAAACCTGCATTGAGCTAGCTTAAATGTGTTAAAAAAAAAAAAAAAAAAGAAAGAAAAAAATAAAAGAAAGAAAAACCCAAAACATTTAAAAAATGTTTTTAGGTGCTGGCCATTTTCTTGCATTAGCCATTAGCTGGAATGTCTTAGCAGCGAGCTTGGGAAAGTAGGGCTGTGGCCAGTTTCTTCCTGTTTGCTCCGGGCTCGTTAGGCAGCCTCTCTTTCTAACAGCCTGCCACCTGTTGCTACTCTTAACCCGAGAGGAAGGAAGGAAGATTACAAGTGGCAGCAAGAGGCAGAAAATGATCAGGTGGTAAAGTGTGTGTATAAACGTGGAGGCAGGAAGCAAGAGAGTAACAGGCTGGGAGAAGACCACCCCTCTCATCCTCCAGACCACCCACGCGGGGAGCCAATGCTGTTAGGTAAGGCACTGAAAATATACTGGGCTTTTTTTTCTTTAAATTATTTTTACTACCCCCAAGCCGAGAGGCCCGGGGAGGAGCAGACATGCAGCACAGGGTCTGCTTTGAAGTTTCCCAGCCACAGTATTTTTAAACATTTTATTAAAAAGTGAACATACATTCCTTGCTGTATGTTTTTAAACATTTTATTAAAAAGCAAACATTCCTCACTGCTGCGTCTATCTTCTGAAGATGACAGCAGCTGGCAAAGCTTGCCTACCACAGCCTAGTTAGCATTTAGCATACGGCTACCGGAGAGCACCCCTCATTAGCGGGCCTCTCCCCCAGAGCTCTGTACCCTAGGCTGCTCCACACCCCTCTGCCCGCCTTAGGCTAGTAAGGTCGGGGTGCACATGGACTCTTTCTTAGCCCTTTCCCCGGGGGGCCAGGGAAGACAAGGAATTGCTTGTCAGCTGAGACATGCGAGGGGTGGCGGGAAAGGGCAGAAGGAGGAAAAGCAGCAGCACAGCAAGCGGCAGCCATTTCTGGGCAGTTACTAAGGCACGTGACCCTGGTGGGGATTCTCAGGACCGGCTGGAGCTGCCTGCAGCCACCCCAGGACCCAGTCTGTGCCTCTTGGCCTCCCCTCCATCACCACAAACCCAAACAGGGGCAACCTGCCCAGACTGCCAGTGACTAAATGGGCACTCCATGACATCTTAGCAGCTCTCCTGCCCCAGGCCTCTGTGGGCAGCAAGAAATCAATCCAAAGCTACCTGGGATAAAACCCAGGAGTCAGCATGCAACTTTCCTTTATACTCCAGGGAAACAGAAAAAAGACAAGGCCAGAAAGGCCGATGCTGGAAAGTAAGAACTTGCTTATTAGGAAGACAGTTGTATCAGCCACTTTCCTTCCCACCTGGAGGCACTTCTCCGGCAGCGAAGTTTAAGAAGCCGTTATTGAGTCCATGTTCACTCGATTATATAGATGTTCACTGAGCGGAGGTCTTATCCAAGAACTGTCCATTGGGCAGCCTCCAGTCTCCTCAAGGGGAATGGGAGGTGCTGTTGCCTGAATGGGGCCAATGAATGTAGGTCCCTTTAAGGGTGTAGGAAAAGAGGACAATAGCTTTTCTGTAGGGGGAAGGAAAGACTCTGGTCCATCCTTATCACTAGAAAAAGTCTCTTATTCCTCATAGAAGGGAATGAAGCGGCCAGATAAGTCTCTCCCTGTTCTGGTTTCTGTTTTTCCTTCTCCTTTAAATCTCCTGAATTCCCTTCAGGTGGAGAAGATGGGTGGTCTGACTCAGCATGCTCTGGCAGATAAAGAGGAAACAATGCAGAGCATACCAGCGCCCAGGTGGTCAAAATAGTAACATTAGTAAAATAACCCTGCTCATATCCTCTTTTCAGGCGGCAACCTACCTGCTTGCACAACTCTAAATCTATGGTTCCTTGACCAGGAAACCAAAGGCATTCCTGCCGAATTGAGAGCATAGCTTGGTTAGAGCTCCAGGCTCTACAGTGCACTGGACAGCCTTAAATAGCTGTTGCACTGTTTTAAAAAATACTGTCTGCTCTTTGGTCATTTCTTAACCCATGATAATCTAGCCCCTGATATTTTATGCATGTGTCCCATCCTCCTGATGGGAGTCAGGACTGTTCCTTACCAGGATTCCCCGAAAACTGATGAGCTCTTCACCTTCATGCATAAATTCGAGGTGGTCACATTGGGGTCACCAGTTGCAGAGCTTATAACTTGCGGTGAATGCTAAGAATGAAGTACTCAGACAGTTCCAGCTGAGCAGGGCTAGGGGGTAGCTCTTGGGAGAGAGTCCGCCCCAGCATCTGTCCGTCAAGTTTTTATTGAAAGGGCTTGTATTAACTACAAACGTCCACTAGATGGCCATTTGAAGCGGCTTGCTGAGGCACCTGTGACCTTGTACACACTCAAACTGCATTCTCAGGAGGCTGTTTTCGGCGTACCTTATCACACCACACACTCTACTCCCCATCCTGTTTTCAGGGTCAAGGAGTTTCATTCCCATGCCCAAATGACATACACAGTGCCTCAGTATTTTTTCATGCCCGACCTCAAATGCCACGTACATAAGCTTGAATATGTTGCCATGTGACCCTACAAAGGTAAAAATTTGCAAATGTAATCTTCAACATTGGGGCTATTCTGTCTGGAATTTTAAAAGAATTTTAGTGTAAGTTGTCAGTTACAGCTATATACCTGAGGTTTATTCCCTACGTAATTCAGAGGAACATTATAAAACACAAACAAAAACAAAGTGCACAAAATACTACAGGATATCATTAATTTTGATTAATGTTATAGGAACAAGACCTTGAATATTAAAATACTTAAAATTCTATGTAATGATATGGAGAATGCTCTGAAACTCTTGTTACCTTAAAGAGTTACCTGAATATTGTAGTGAAGAAACTAAAAAATAAATGGCAGTGTGAGAAATGGAACATTTTCTTTTCACCAACACCAGGTGTTCTAAACTAATTGACATTCTCTGTGATGTGGCTGCCAAGAATACACTCACTAGTAGACAGTTATAAATGCAAAGCAAACTTTTTTCCTTCAAAATATAGTTTACTGTTTTAAATAGAACGTTTGAATAGCAAGTACATTTATGTGGCTCAAAATGCAAAAATAAAAACTATTATCTCATGAACAGTCTACATTCTTTTCTTATCCTTCATTTAATCAGTTCCCTGTACACATATATTACTAGTCTGTCTAGTTTCTGATATATTCTTATATACTTTCTTATGATCATATAAGGGTATAAGAATGTGAATTTTTATCCCCCCATTTTTTAAACACAAAATGAAACATACATACTGCTCTTAATTTATTTTGAATGGCATTAGACTTGTATATCTGTATTAATATACTCAGTCTACATTCATTGTCTTAAATAGCTTTTCAATACTTCTTTATACAGATATAGCATAATTAATGAAAGTTGCCTATGGATGAACATTTGTTTGTGGTAGGTAGACATTGTTATGTTCACTATATCCATTTCCAGTTCCTGAGTAATACTCTTCTCTGTCCCTGTGAAAAAGACCTGAACATATGTCTAGTTTTGACCAATGAACAATGAATGACAATGCTAAAAGTCACTTACGGTAGAAATTTTAAAAGGTAGTCAATGTTTTGCCATAGTCTTCCTTTTTTCTCTTCCCCTCCTCCTTCTCTTTAATTTTCTCATTTCTCCTCCTCCTCTTTTAAGTCAGCAGACAGGAAAACTAGTACAATTATAGATGCTTTATTTTTTGACCTGGAATCCATATAGAGCACAATATCTAAGACCCATGCTAGACATCTTGTGTAAATGAGAAATGAACTTTCATTGCTAAAATCTACAAAGACTTTGTTTTTGTTTGTTACTATAGCATTATGTAAACAAGCATGACTGATATAAAAAAATGGTACCAGAATTTTTGTGTTACCAATACATAGAGCCTAACATTGATTGGGCAATGAGTGGCAAGAAAATTAGTTAAGTCTGTAAAGATGAAGGTTTATATTATGCTTTGAAGAAGCAGTAGTAACACCATCACCTGCAATAACTTAAGAAGTCAATAATGTCCTTTTTGGTTGGTGAAAAGTGTAGAAAAAGAATACTAGTAGTATAGGTTGTCTACTGTTGACTGAACTTGAAAATGAATTACAAGGAGAGATAAGCCCAGGGCAGAATTCTAGTTTTATGGAGAGAGGGAAAGAAAGCAAAATAGTCATAAAAGTTAGGATATGAGGTTCGCAAGAGGAAATTGTCTTGATTTATGACAGTAAAAGGTAAAATTAAGAGAAAACTTGTTTGATGTCAGTGTTTGGCAAAGACTATATAAAACATACAGACCAAATAACAATTTCTAACACATCTGAACAGGTTAGGTGGAAGGCAATACATTTGTTTAGTTGGAAAGAGGATTTAGTGAAAGAAAAGACTAAGGCTAAGACTTCTATCCAAAATCCTGGCAGCCCATGGTATGTGCAATTAAGAATATGCAGAGAAACATGTCTTAAGAAGAGTTTGTAAGTGTGGTTATTTGTACATAATGCTGATTAAAATTAAATAGAAATGAATTCAATACATTATTTGAGTTATTCTACAAAAAGAAATGCCTGCCTTAACTGAAATGGACATTCATTGTTTGATACTTAAAATCACTATTTTGTTTCAATGCTCTGTGGGCAGAAAATTGGCTGAGAAAGCTTCTCATTGATTAAAAAGTCATATTGTCAAATGACCTATTCAGTTGTAGCCTAGGAGAAAAATGAAAAAAGGATTACCACCCAGGTACTCAAGGACTGTGGAGAATGATGGACTGGGAATTAGTCTTAGGAAGGCGAATCAGAAGCCAATCAAGGAACATTCTCTACTCCCAGTATAGAAGCTCATTTCTACATATGGCCCAAGTGAATTGGCATTGCTAAATACAAGTAATTGCTGTATATTTCTCCCTTTGAATGGAGTGTTCTTAGCAGGTGGGCTGTTCTATTTTATATTTGGTACATCTGGCAGATGGTGTTGGACTTGTTGAACTTCTGAAAAGACTGAGACCTAGAACTTTTAGCTTAAAGCAGCAAATGAGTGAGATGTTTGGAAATTTTCCCTTTTGAGGAAGTGAATACATATGTCAGAGAAGGATGGAACCAAATATTTGGTTATCTGAATGGAAGATTAGATTTCACAGTTTACCAATATTTAAATCCCTACCCTGAAAGCGAATTATGCTATAATTTGTACTCTCATTAGAACCCAAATTAGCCATATATTTTACTTTGTTAAAGATGTGTAAATATAGCTGATATAATCAGAATCTTTTTAAATCTTTACATGATGATTTTATGTTCTCTTTTCTCTTCTGTCACTGAAGCCTGCACTATTCCAGGCAGTTTCTTTTTGGTTCTAGTGGGAGTATAAATTCTTTGAGCAGTACCCTTGTAAAGACCATTGCTAAACATGTAGCATGAGTAATAAATAAAACTTTGCTGTTTTAAAGCACTAAGATTTGGTGGTGGTTGTTACTTCAGCATAACCTAGACTATCCTGACTGATACCTAGCTATCTCCAAAAGTTTTGCTATAACAAATAAAGCTGCGATGACTTACACATAACTTTTGAAAATGTGTAAGTGAACTTTAAGTTTAAATTCTCAATTCTCTGAAGTGGAATTTGTGAGTCAAAGGCTATAAACAAGGTAATTTTGATACATATAGCTAATCTTCTCTCCATAACTTTGGTATCAGTTTATATTTTCACTAGTTTATGAGATGCTTATTATCCATAGAGTAGTCAAGAAGTATATTATCAACATTTTGGGTGATCAGTCTGTAAAAGGAATATTTTATCTTAGAGTTAAAGCTAACAATTTAAAAATAAGCAAAACATAAAAACGTTTGTAAGAGAAGCTCATCCTATGGAGAAAGCATTCTAAAAACACGTTTTTAAATGCTTTCTTTTAATGTGATTTTGAAGCCATTACAGATATGGATCATCAAAAACATGCTTATCTTGATAGATTTATACAATGTAGACATTTAGAAACATACTTTTTCTAATATAGTTTACAAATGACCATGTAAAGCATTTCAGTAGGTTTTGAATCAATTTTTTTTTAAAATAAAAGTGTAACATTTTAATTGTTTGGCAAAACTCCTAATTTATGTCAGGAAAGGTTCTCATTTAATAATAAAATTAAGATATAAAAGGCAAAACATTATGTAATCATATCACTAGGACATAATTAGTCTTTGATAAAGTTCAGCATATACTAATGGAAAAAAATCTTAATAAACTAGGAATATAAGGTAATTTGCTTCATTTAATAAATTAGGAAGTTTATAGACATGCCTAATGGTAAACAAATTGAAAACTTTTCACTTGAGACTGAATAAGATGAAGATGTCAGCTAATGATATTTATCTTAAACATTGAGACCTTTTTAAAAATATGTTTTAGTATTTACTATTTTTAAATTTATTTTTTCTACTTTCATTTTAGGTTTGGGGAACATGTGCAAGAGTTTTACATGGGTAAATTGTATGTCACTGAGGCTTCATGTATGAATGATCCCATCTCCAATGTAGTAAGCATAGTACCTGATAGGTAGCCTATCAGGTTTCAGGGTAGGCCATGCCCACCTTACTCTATCAGGCATTACCCAGTGTCTGTTGTTCCCATCTCTGAGTCCATGTGTATTCAGTGTTTGGTTTCCACTGAGAAGTGAAAATGTATGGTATTTGGTATTCTGTTTCTGCATTTATTTGCTTAGGATATGGTGTCCAGCTTCCTCCACGTTCCTATGATTTCATTATTTTTTTTAATGTCTTTGTAGTATCCCATAGTGTATAAGTGCCACATTTTCTTTATCCAGTCCACTGTTGATGGGTATCTTAGTTGATTGCATGTCTTTGCTATTGTGAATATCTCTGTAATGAATATACAAGTCCATGTGTCTTTTTGGTAGAACAGTTTATTTTTCTTTGCATAAAACCAATGACAGGATTTCTGGGTTGAATGGTAGCTCTGTTTTAAGTTCTTTGAGAATCTCCAAACTGCTTTCCACAATTGCTGAGCTAACTTACATTCCAACCAACAATATATAAACATTCCCTTTTCCCTACAACCTGGCCAGCATCTGTTGTTTTTTGACTGTCTAATAACCACCATTCTGACTGGTGCGAGGTGATATATTATTGTGGTTTTAATTTGCATTTTCTAATGATTAATGAGAATTGTTCATATATTTTTTGGCCACATATATGTGTTCTTTAGACAAGTGTCCATTTAAAAAATTAGGGTTATTTGAATTTTGCTTGCTGATTTAAGTTCTTTTTAGATTCTGGTTATTAGACTTTTGTAGGAAGCATAATTTCTGAATATTTCTTCCCATTCTGTAGGTTGTCTGTTTACTCTATTAGTTTCTTTTTCTGTGAAGAAATTTTTGAGTTTAACTAGGTCCCACTTCTCAGTTTTTGCTTTTGCTGCAATTTCTTTTGGTGTCTTTGTCATGAAATCCTTGTCTGCGCTTATGCCCTGAATGATATTGCCTAGGTTGTCTTTCAGGGTTTTTATAGCTTTGGGTTTTACATATAAGTTTTTAATCCATGTTGAATTAATTTTTGTATATGGTATAAGGAAGGGGTCCAGTTTCAGTCTTCTGCATATTGCTAGCCAATTATTCCAGCACTAAATATTGAATAGGAAATTCTTTGCCCATTGTGTGTATTTAATGTCAGTTTTGTCAAAGAACAGGTGGCTGTAGGTGTGTGACTTTATTTCTAGGTTCTCTATGCTGTTTCATTGATCTAAGTGTCTGTTTTTGTACCAGTACCATGCTGTTTCAGTTACTGTAGTATAGTTTGAAGTTGAGAAACGTGATGTCCCAGCTTTGTCCTTTTTGTTTAAGATTGCTTTTGGTATATGAATTCTTTTTTGGATCTATATGAATTTGAGAATAGGTTTTCTTAATTCTGTGAAAGATGACTTTGGTAGGTTGATAGGAATAGCAACAAATCTGTAAATTGCTTTGGGAAGTATGACCATTTCCACAATATGGATTCTTCTTCTTTGTGATCATGCAATGTTTTCTACTTAGTTGTGTTGTCTCTGATTTCTTTGAGCAGTATTTTAAAATTCTCCTTGTAGAGATCTTTCACATCCTTAGTAAGCTGTATTCTTAGGTATTTTGTATTTTATCCTTTTGTGGCTATTGTAAATGGGATTATGTTTTTTACTTGGCTCTGAACTTAGATGTTATCAATGTATAGAAATGATGCTGATTTTTGAACATTGATTTTTGTATTCTGAAATTTTACTGAAGCTGTTAGAAAGTTTTAGAAGCCATCTGGTGGAGTCTATGGGGTTTTTAGGTATAGAATCATATTTTCTGTGAAGAGAAATAGTTTGACTTCTTCTCTTCGTATTTTGATGACCTTTATTTATTTCTCTTGCCTGATTTCTCTGGCTAGGACTTCCAGTACTATGATGAATATGGGTGATAAGACTGGGCATCCTTGCCGTGCTTCGGTTCTCAAGGGGAATGTTTCCAGCTTTTTTTTTTTTTTTTTTTTGAGATGGAGTTTTGCTTTTGTTACCCAGGCTGGAGTGCAATGGTGCGATCTCGGCTCACCACAACCTCCGCCTCCCGGGTTCAGGCAATTCTCCTGCCTCAGCCTCCCTAGTAGCTGGGACTACAAGCGTGCGCCACCATGCCCAGCTAATTTTTTGTATTTTTAGTAGAGACGGGGTTTCACCATGTTGACCAGGATGGTCTCGATCTCTTGACCTCGTGATCCACCCGCCTCGGCCTCCCAAACTGCTGGGATTACAGGCGTGAGCCACGGCGCCTGGCCTGTTTCCAGCTTTTGCCCCTTCAGTAAGATGTTGGAAGTGAGTTTGTCATAGATGTCTGTTATTATTTTGAGGTATCATCCTTCAGTAAGTCAGTATATCAATATGTAATATGTTGAGGGTTTTTAATACAAAGGGACACTGAATTTATCAAAGCCCTTTGTGTCTATATTGAGGTGATGATGTAGTTTTTGTTAATTCTCTTTATGTGGTAAAGTATATATATCAATTTGCATATGTTAAACCAAACTTGCATTGCAGGAATAAAGTCACAAAAGAATAAAATATCTAGGGAAACATCTTACTACAGAGGTGAAAGATCTCTACAGTGAGAATTTTAAAATAATGTTGAAAGAAATCAGGTTTTCTGATCATAATGAGTTAACTTTTTGATGTGCTGTGGGGTTTGGTTTGTATTTGGCTTGTATTATTGTATTTTGTTGAGAATTGTTATGCCTATATTCATCAGAGATAGTGGACAGAATTTTTCTCTCTTTTATTGTGTCTCTGCCAAGTTTTGGTATCAGAATGATGCTGGCTTTGTATAAGGAATTAGGAGGGGATTCCTCATCCTTGATATTTTTGAATAATTTCAGCAGGATTGGTATTAGCTCTTTATTTCACATCTTGTAGAATTTGGACTGTGAATCCCTTTGGTCCGTAGCTTTATTTATTTATTTTTTTTGGTAGGCTTTTTATTACTGATTCAATTTAATAACTTATTATTAATCTCCTCAAGATTTGAATTCCTTCCTGGTTCAATATTAGGAGGATGTGTGTTTCCAGGAATTTGTTCATTTCTTCTAGGTTGTCCAGTTTGTGTACATAAAAGTGTTCATAATAGTCTTTCAGGAATTTTTGTATTTCTGTTGGATTGGTTGCAGTGTTGTTTCTGATTGTGTTTATTTGGATCTTCTTTCCTTTATTAATCTAGCTAGTGATCTGTCAATCTTGTTTTATCTTTAGAATAACTTATTTTTTTATGATTTTTATGGATTTTTGCATCTCAGTTTTATCCCATTTAACTCTGATTTTGGTTATTTCTATTCTTCTATTAACTTTGGGTTGGTTTGCTCTTGTTTGTGTAGTTCCTCTAGGTATGCCATTAGATTGTTAATCTGAGATCTGTATACATTCTTGATGTAGGCATTTGGTAGTAAATACTTTTCTCTTTCTCTCTCTCTCTCTTTTTTTTTTTTTTTTTTTTGGATCTGTCACCCAGACTGGAGTGTAGTGGCACAATCTCAGCTCACAGCAATCTCCACCTCCCAGGTTCAAGCACTTCTCCTGCAGCAGTCTCCCGAGTAGCTGGGATTATAGGCACACATCACCATGCCCTACTAATTTTTTGTATTTAGTGGAGATGGGATTTCACTGTGTTGCCCAAGCTGGTCTCAAACTCCTGAGCTCAGGCAGTCTGCCCATCTTGGCCTCCCAAAGTGCTAGAATTACAGATGTGAGCCACCATTTCCAGCCCAAAACCTTTTCTCTTAACACTGCTTTAACACAGTCCCAAAGATTCTAATATGTTGTCTCCATTTTCATTAGCTTTAGAGAATTTTTTTGATTTCTGCCCTAATTTCTGTTTTTACTCAAAAGTCATTCAGAAGCAAATTGTCTAACTTCCATACAATTGCTCAGTTTTAATATATCTTCTTGGTATTGATTTCTATTTATATCACACTGTAGTCCAAGAGTATGGTTGTATAGTTTTGTTTTGTTTTTTAATTTGTTGAGACTTGCTTTATGGCCAAATACATGGTTCATCTTATATGCCTTATAAGGTATCTTATATGCCTTGCATAGGTGATAAAAATATATCTTGTTTGTAGACGGAGCATTGTGTAGATCTTTATTAGCTCTAATTGGTCAAGTGTCAAGCTTAAGCCAAGAACATCTTAGTTCATTTCCTGCCTTGATGATCTGTCTGATGCTGTCAGTGCAGTGTTGAAGTTCTCCAGTATTACTGTGTGGTTGTCTAAGTCTCTTAATGGATCTCTAAGAACCAATTTTATAATTCTGGGTGCTCCAACGTTGGGTAGGTATATATTTAGGAGAGTTAAGTCTTCTTGTTGGATTGGGCCCTTTGTTATTATGTAATGGCCTTCTTTGTCCTTTTTCATCACTGTTTAAAATCTGTTTGATTATCATATACAACAATAGCTGCCTCTTTTTTGTTTTCCATTTGCCTGATAGATCTTTATTTATCCCTTTATTTTGAGCCTATGGGTATCATTAATTGTGAGACAGATCTTTTGAAGACAGTTGGTAGTTGGTTCTTGCTTTTTTTTTTTATCCAACTTGCCACTTCATGCCTTTTAAGTGGGTCATTTCACGTTTTCACATTCAGGGTCAATATTGATATCTGAGGATTTGATCCTTTCATTATGCTGTTAGCTGGGTATTTTGTGGAGTTGATTGTATAGTTGCTTTATAGTGTCAATGGTGTATGTTCTCAAGTGTGTTTTTTCGGTGCAGTTATTGTTTTTTCCTTTCTAAGTTTAGCACTGCTTGAGAAACTCTTGTAAGGTGGGTCTAATGGTAATGAATTCCCTTAGCATTTGCTTGTCTGAAAAGGATTTCATTTCTTTTTCTTTTATGAAATTTAGTTTAATGGGATATGCAACTTTTGGTTGAGATCTTCTTTCTTTAAGGATGTTGAAAATAGGCCCCCAGTCTCTTCTAGCTTGTTATTCTGATGTGGTTCCCTTAGTTAGGGACCTGCTGCTCTCTAGCTGCCTTTAAGGTATTTTCTTTTGAATTGACCTTGGAGAGCCAGATAACTATGTGTCTTGGAGATGGTCATCTCACATAGTATCTCCCAGGGGTTGAGTTTTTTGAATTTGCATGTCAGCCTCTGCGGCAAGATTGAGAAAATCTTTGTGGATTATATCCTTAAAGGTGTTTTCCAAGTTGCTTTCTCTCTCTCCTTCTCTTTCTGAAATGCTGAAGTATCATAGTTTTGCTCTCTTTACATAATTTAATATTTCTCAAACTTCTGTTCATTTTCTAAAATTTTTTCTTCATCTGCCTGTATTGCTTTGAAGGAGCAGTCTTTAAGCTCTGATATTTCCTTCTCATCTTGGTCTTTTCTGTTGTTAATGCTTCCAGTTATATTTTGAAATCCCTGTAGTGAATTTTTCATTTCCAGAAATTCAGGTTTATTAATGCTTATTTTGTCTTTTAACTCTTGTGACATTTTACTCTTTTCCTCAGATTGGGTTTCAACCATTTCTTTTATCTCAGTGAGCTTCCATGCCAGCCAGATTCCTATTCCTAAATGACATTCAGTCATTTCAATCTGGTTAGGATTATCTGATTATCAATCTGATTATCTGAGGATCTGTCAGATTATCAATTTGATTAGCTTAAGACGACCCTGGCATTTTGTGTTGCCAGTGTTCTTGTACTGGTTCTTTCTCTGACATGTGGGCTGATGTTCTTTTATCCTTTGAAGATTTTACTTTAGTAAAATCTTAAAGTATTTTACTTTAGATGGGGCTTTTTGTTTTTATAATCTTTATCATCCTTGAAATTTTGACTGTGGCACAAGTTGGGTATTATTGAATGGCTTCCTTTCTGGATGCTTTTAGAGGGGCAAGGCACAGCTCCACACTTTTGGGCTGGATGCTCTAACCTTGGGGGACTCAAAGTCATTGTCTTTGTCCACTGGTCCCTTCAGGTTGGGCCCCAGCTGAGCTTGAGGGGTGAAGGTGCTGGGAGCAGCCTTCTGTAGTGGATGGCAGGGGGCTCTGGGTAAAGATGCTCCAACAGAGGCAATGAGGCACCATAGGTGGACGGCATGCTGGCTGGTGGCACCACTGAATTCTAATGGGAGGCACTGTGGGTGCCATGAGTGGGAGGCACCCAAGAGGGAGGCACTGTGAGGGAGAGGAATGAGGAATAGGAGTGCCTCTTGCCCGAGGCTGAGGCACCCCCATGGGAGTGCCTCCTGTGGGGAGTTCGCTGGTGATGGCACCAATGGCAGGAAGTGCTCTGGTAGGAGCAGCAGACGCACTGTGGTCAGGAAGCACTCCAGTGGGACGCAGTGTCAGAGGGAAGGGCTCAGTTGGGGTGGCGTGTGTGTCACAGGCAGGAAGCGTTCTGAAGGGGCAGCGGCAGGGTCACAAGTGAACACGTTCTAGTGGGACGCTGTCAGCAAAAGCAGTCTGGTGGGGTGGCAGGGGCTGTGCTGCATGCAGGCACGGCAGACAGAGACTCTTGAGAACTTTTCTTAAAATTGGCAACTAACATTTGTGTATATTTATGGAGTACAATGTGATGTTTTGATAATATATATGCATTGCAGAAATATTTACTCAAGCTAATTAACATATCTATCACCTCACCAACTTTTTTTGTGGTGAGAATGTTGAAAATACATATTATCAGAAATTTTGAAATACAGAATATATTATTAACTGTGGTCACCATCAGTGCAATAGATCCAGATCACTAAAGCTAATTCCTCAAGTCTAACTAAAAGTTTGTACCTATTAATCAACATTTCCCTTTTCCTCATCCCTTTTTCTCCCCTTCAGCTTATGACAACCACCTTTCTTCTCTGTACCTATGAAATTGACTTTTCTAGATTACGCATTGGAGATCTTAACCAGTACTATAAGACATGAAAAAAGAAAATATTTAGTACTTGGGGAGAAGGATATAAATCTGCCACAATTGTGAATAGAGACAATATTGAAAATTATAGCTGCTATGTGAATTTTGGAATGTCACTGGATACAAGATCAGTACATAGAAATCAGTTGTAGGTCTGTGATTCACTAACAGCTAGAAATGACTTTATTTTAAACGTGATAAACTGAAAGGTTATAGAGAGAATGTTACTATTTACAATTGCATAAAACTAAGCGAAATATTAGGAAATAAAACTATAAAATATTTGCCTCATTGCTACAATAGGATTTTTCAATAACATCACTACAGAACTGTCCCTAGGTGAGAAACATCACTCTATAAAAAATGATGTAGCATCAACAAGAAAAATTAAAATAGGACTGAATAAACATAGAGATTTATGGTTGAAAGTTTAATACTATAAAGATGCCAGTTCTCCACAAATTAATTTATGACTTTAATGCAATCTCAATAAAATTTCTACCTTGCTTCCTTTGTGGAAGTTAATAGGTTGGTTTTAAAATTTATATGATTTGCAAAGAAGGGTAATTGAGATAACGGAAGAAGAATTTGGTCTGTTATCTTACTCCTCTGACAAAATGAGGAAAGATCCAGTTTCCCTTGGTACCCACGGTTTGTCAAAACACTCACTTTTGTTTCTCTGTTGTCAGTCCCCATCCTGATTTGTGCGGTAAGAAACTACTTTTTTTTTTTGCCCGGAATCTCTTTACTTGCTTCACCATTTGGTCTGGGGAGGGTGGGTGGCTGCATTTAAGTTTCTGTGATGATTACTTATATGATTTTAGTGTCTATCCTTTAAGCAAAGACTTACTGGATCCTATGGACAAAAGAGTGTCTCATAGTTCTACCTTTGAACAAAATAATTGTTAATTGAACTCGAACTCATATATCTCAGTAAAACTTATTAAGTTGTCTCTGTATCTAAGAACCCAGATGGCAATAGATAAAAACCCCCAAAATCCTGGCATTCAACCTTGTGTTTATATCTGGGTGGCTTTTTCCTATTATCAGGACTGCCTATCCCAGTAATTTCCTATTTCATTAAACTTCCAACCTCAGTTTAAGATTAATCGCTGTGAAGCTCTCTCAGCCTTTACATTCTGAATTGAGTTTTTTTCATCCATGAGCTTTAGGATCCTAGTTATTTATTTCTCTTGGAACATTGTAATCTCTGTATTATAGGAATTTTAAACTCAATGCATCTGTTTGGCTAAACTGCAGACACAAATAGACCTCATTGTCTCAATAACAATACGATTTATCGAAAATATTAGAGGCTTATTAGTCACTCAAATAACATTACAAGGTAAGTACATCTCATGCTCATGCATCTTATCCGTGAACTAAGGCATCTCCTACTCCCTATAGGGCTCCATTTTCACTTGCATTCTGTGGCAGAAGGAGAAAGAACAAGGAAGTGCATGGGAGGATTTTTTGGCCAGGCCTGGAAATGGCACACATCACTCGGGCTATATTTGCTTAGGTAGAACTCAGTCGCATATCCCAATTAACTACAAAGGAGGTTGGGAATTGTGGCCCAAATCAAAGCCTCTTCCATATGTTGAAACAAATTTAACTGCTTTCTGACACCTCTTCCTTTACCTGTAGTCCTAATTTCTTTTATTATGTCCTCCTTTACTCATTCTCTAAAACTGTAAAATGTAGTCTTCCATAGCTAAATGGAGTCTAAGGAAGATGACTTAGCTGTTTGTCAGTACTCTCTCGACAATGTGCAAAGGTCCCCTCTCCCCACTAACTGGCCTGTTTTGCTTTTTATTCTGTTTTTGTTTTAAGTCACTGCCTTGGACGAGATCACAACTATCTCTTACATAATCTATTTTGAAAGTCAAATAACTCATTTTTCTGCTATACAGCACTGCTTTATTAAATACACTTTTGCAGTCTTAAAAAGGAGATAACAAAATCCACAAATATAATAAACAAAATCTACAAATATAATATTAACATATTCTTGATTGAGTCCCCATTATGAGTCTAGTTTATATGGCTCCCCATTTTGTGGGGATTAAAAGTGTATTTCAATAGGGTGTTCAGTGCCTTTTTTTGCATGAATCTACTATCATCCAACAGCTTTCCCTCTTCTTTTTACCCCACTAGACTTCAGATACAGAATGCTATTTCTTGTCCCTTGAATAAAACATGCAATTTTACGTCTTGGATTCTTTCCTCCCTCTGCCAAAAATATCCCTTATCCTTCACCCTTCTCTGATTTTCCTTCTCTGCCTTTTTGATATAACCATCCTTTAAGGCATAACTCAAATGTCATATCCTTTGCAAAGCTTCTCTGTCTTAATATCCATAATCCCAATTAATCAATCACTTTTTCCTTTTTGCTGCCACAGGAAATGTTTGTAGTTTTCTTGCAGCATTTATCATTGTGTACCTGCATGGCAGTTATTTGTGCATACGTCTTTTTCCCTTCATCCAGGATAAACTGTGAGATTCTTGATAGTAGTCACAGTATCTTATCCTTCTCTGTTTCTCCAGTGAGTGTATACAAATTACATACTAGTGCGGCTGAAATTTAATAGTCGAGACCTATTATAAACGTTTGATACAAAGACAAATACAAGACAGAAGGAAAAATACTGCCTGATTACTTATATGTGAAATACGTGGGTGTGTAGGAGAGAGTTCAAATATGCAGATACAGAGAATGAACAGCTGTTACCATGGGCTTGGGGGAAGGAGGTGAGGAAATGGGGAGATAGAGGTCAGTGGATACAAAGTAACATGTAGGGTGAGCAAATTTAGAAATATGATGTACAACAAAATGGCTAAGCTTAATACAATTGTATTTATCAGGGATTGTGGTTAAATAAGTAGATTGTAGTTGTTTTGTTGCAAAAAAAGTAACTGTGAGCTGATAGATATGCTAATCTACTTTATTATGGCAACCATTTTACTACCTATATGTATCCCATAACATCGTTTTGTAAATGTCAAATATACACAACAAAATTTATTTTTTAAAATAATGCCCATAGAAACAAAACCATTGTGTGTGCCTTCTTAATGTTTAGAGAAGAAAAGCTTGGAAATAGTTTTTAAAAATTAAGAGAATATCCTGTAAAATGTAACAAATCCAGACTCAGAAAACAAAATTTAATTTACATTAAATGTAATTACCCAAGTGAACTTTTTGAATAGCATTAACTGTTATAAATGGAGATTGTTTGTATATTGAAACAAAGTCATATGACCTAAGTCACAAAGGCTTTACTAAGAAGACTCAATGAGTATTTTAAAATTCTGTGTAGATATCCTTCAGGGTATGAATGATCTATATATAAAGAATGTATTTTCTAGCAGTATGAAGAGGGAAAAAAACTATCAGAAATAATATGAATGAATACAAATTTTCCTTTAAAGGGTTTATGCAATACAGTTAAGGCAGTTTATCAGTGACTGACAAGTAACCCGTAAGTCAGAGACGTTTTCTAGATGACAGCATTAGAGGTTAGAACAACTTTTTTGTAATGTAGATTGCCAACTATTGCTTTTCCCCAGACCCTCTCAGGCCCTACACAGAGTCAGCCTAATTAGTCCCTGCCTTCATCAAGGAGTATATATAAGGAGTTTAAACTCTACCCACTAGGTATATGATAACATTTTATTGTCAAAGATCTGTTGTCCAGTATCTATGATGTGAACCTTGAACATTCATTTGGCCCCTGAAAGTCCCAAACTTGCATGACCCTCTGCCCCATACCTTGGTTTATAACACTGCGGCTCTGCCTCAGCAGCTCTGCCTGGCACCACAGTTGCCTATTGTAGCCGAAGCCTTACATAGAGCTTTGGCTTTATTGTTTGTAGATGTGAAACTCTAACAAGGTCCAAAGCTCTGTCACCTGGGTGCTGAATCATTTTCTGTGCTTTTCAATACTGGTTGGGATTTTACAGTGATAAGTTGGTTACCTTAGGGCCAATTTTACCTGTCATTGGCTTCCTACACTCCATGCTTGTGGTCCAGATTTTAGTTGAGATCTCAAATTCTGACTTGACCAAATCAGAGAAGACTTTGTGAACTTTGCTTGGCTTGATTCTCCCTTTTAATCTACTTTCCTAAAGGGTTAATTCTACAAATAAATCTGTTTCCTCAGCTTTCTTTTTTATATTACTTGCCTGCTTCTTCTCCAGTTGAGAGGATATTGGTGTGTCTGATTCCTTTTTGGCATTAGTGACCACAGGACAATGTGGTTTCTGTTTGCAGCAAGCACTGTCCTATGTGCAAGTTGATAATTAGTCCCTTGGTTCTTCTGGGCCAGTGACCCAAGTGCTTTCGTTTGTGCATCATTAAACTACTCTTGGTGAGTTTCCGTAGTATACATGTAGAGATGTTTGTTAGCTTTCACTCCTATTTCTGTAGCATTGATGAGTTTGTTTGTTATCCCCTCGTATGTACCATGTCTTATTAAGCTTGTAGTTGCTTTGTTTTCTCTTCCTCATGCCTCCTTCTCATAGTCAGGGTAAAGGCACCAAGATACCTGGCATAAAGGAAATATCACTGTAGTTAAGTAGACAGAACATGAAGTTTTGTCATTTAATCACACTTCAAAAACTAACTTTTTGGGGAGTTGAGGGAGGGCAAGTCATGTCTACCTTCCCTAAATCTGGGTTAAATTCCTTATCTGTCAAATGAGGATAACAATGTAGTTAATTTTGTTGTGAGAATTTTAAGACAGAAATAAAGTGAAAGGCTTATAATATTTGGCATATATTAAAGTCTTTGTAGACATTAACTGTGATTATGGTAAGCATTTAAAATACTTGTTAAATAACCGAAACAAAACAAGAAATCATTAGAGTAGAAAAACAATTCAAGGGAAATTTTTGTTTAAGGAATAAAGAGTAAGTAAGACTATCTGTTCACATAAAATTCAGAAAGATTTTCTTTTTTTCAGTTTATTTATTATACTTTAAGTTCTGGGGTACATGTGCAGATTGTGCAGGTTTGTTACACAAGTATACACGTGCCATGGTGGTGGTCTGCTGCATCCATCGCCCCGTCATCTACATTAAGTATTTCTCCTAATGTTATTCCTCCCCAATCCCCCCACTACCTGATATTCCTCCCCTAGCCCCCGGCCCCCTCAGGCCCCAGTTATTGGATATTCCGTTCCCTGTGTCCATGTGTTCTCATTGCTCAACACTCACTTATGAGTGAGAACATGTGGTGTTTGCTTTTCTGTTCTTGTGGCAATTTGCTGAGAGTAATGGTTTCCAATTTCATCCATGTCCTTGCAAAGGACATAAACTCGTCCTTTTTTATGGCTGCATAGTATTCCTTGGTGTATATGTGCCACATTTTCTTTATCCAGTCTATCATTGATAGGCATTTGGGTTGGTTCCAAGTCTTTGCTATTGTAAACAGTGCTGCAGTAAACATATGTGTGCATGTATTTTCATAATAGAATGATTTATAGTCCTTTGGGTATATACCCAGTAATGGGATTGCTGGGTCAAATGGAATTTCTATTTCTAGATCCTTGAGGAATCGCCACACTGTCTTCCACAATGATTGAATTAATTTACACTCCCACCAACAGTGTAAAAGTGTTCCTGTTTCTCTACATCCGCTCCAGCATCTGTTGTCTCCTGATTTTTTAATGATCACCAATTCTAACTAGATCTTTTGATATAAAGATACTTGAGTTAGAAAGTAGTTATCAGGGAAACATTGTTTGTTTCCATTAGCAAGACAAGAAATGTAACTCTAACCAAAGCTATAAAGTCTCAGTAGTGTAAAATATAGTAATAATTGGTAATTAAACATAATAAATTATACAAGTACACTGTACTCAAGACCAGCCTGCTTACTATAACTTTCTGTGCTGATGAGAATGTTCTTGGTCTGCAAGGTCTGGAATGATAGCCACCAGTCATCTGTGAGAATTGAGTATTTGAATTGTGGCCAGTGACAATAAAGATACTTTAATTTTAGAATTTAATCAGCCAGTTGCTACTGTATTAGTCCAGACTCACATACCTGAACAGAAAGTGTGTTCTGTGCACCCCTCCCCTCCCTTCCCTTCCCCTCCCCTCTCTCTCTTTTTTCATGTACTTCTTTTTGGTTGTTCTTTCATGTCTTTTTCATTATGGCAGCTTAGCCATGCTCTGTGTAGTAAAAAGCAGAAAGTGGGGAGCAGTAGAGAGTTGACTGCCTCATTTCCCCAACTGGATAACTAACCATTTTAAAAATAGTGTAGAATCTTTTAAGATAAAATCTGGTTAAAACTACAACAACAACAACATGGTGTTTGAAAGAAGAACCAGAACTTGGGTACATTTTGCTATTTTAGAATAGGGTCAATAGATATACGATAAAAAAGATATATTAATTTATATTTTGCTTAAGTTTTTATGATAAATGCTGAAAAACACTTACATTCAAAGACTAAGAATTTTGAATTATCATACGATTAGGATAATATTTTATTCATGATCTAGGAATGAATAGTGTCTAAATATCCACTGGCTTATTTTTTTTCTTCACTTCCTTGTCCTCTATGCTTATGTTCCACTGGCAGGTATAGGCTGATTATTTTCAGATGATTTGAAAAGCTTAACTGTATCCATGACAACCACCATTAACATTGGTAGATTCCATCCTGTTTACAAATAGAATTCCCTAACCCTTAATGTAGATGAATAACATCCCCCAAATAAATGCTCTTATCTTGGATCTCCGCTATTCATTCTTAAGCACAATCTTTCTTCGTTTCCCCCTTACAATTCTCTTTCTGTCATGCCTTTCAAAAATTCTTACCAAGCTCTTCATTCAGGTAATTGATACCAATATTCTGTTAATCTGTGGATATTAGGACACATTAAAACTTTTCTTGGATAAAATAGTATTCCCAGCCAGATATGCTGGCTCACACCTGGAATCCCAGCACTTTGGGAGGCCAAGGCGGGCGGATCATGAGATCAGGAGTTGGTGACCAGTCTGGCCCAATCTCAGCTCACTGCAACCTCCACCTCCTGGGTTCAAGTGATTCTCCTGCCTCAGCCTCAGCCTCCCAAGCAGCTGGAATTACAGGCACCTGCTACCACGCCCGGCTAATTTTTGTATTTTTAGTAGAGACAGTTTCACCATGTTGGCCAGGCTGGTGTCGAACATCTGACCTCAGGTGATCCACCCAAGGTCCTGAAGTGCTGGTATTACAAGCATGAGCCACCATGCCCAGCCTGCTGCTTCATTTTTTTTTTTAAGCAAGATAATATATTATTTTTACTTTTTAGTCATTTATAAACTTTTCAGATCTCAATTCATTAATTAAAAGAGAATTTTTAAAAGCTTGTTTTGCTTGGTGATGTAATTGTTGCTTTTGTGTAGAAAATAATTATTTTTAAACTACTGAAAGAAGCATTAGGTTCCTGAGCATATGAAACAGAAAGAAATGGGAAAAGAAATGATCAATTCAGGGACATAGATAAATTACTGAAAACTATTTCTTAAAAAAAAAAAACTGATTGTAGAGAATACAGAATTAAATTTGCATACAAGTCCCTTTGTACTCAGGTAGCATTTATTATGGAATATTGTGAAGAAAAACATCAGGTTGATTACTGAGAGAGAGTTCATTCTGACCTAAATAACGACAACAACTACAACACTTGGAAGAAGTAGTTACTAGAGTTATTAAGGTTACTAGAGAAGCTAAACAACCTGCAACTACACATTTTTAATTTGTTTTGTTTTGTTCTACTTTATGTGTGAAGAGTTTACATTTATTTTCAATCTATATAAGAGGGGGTCACATTTTTGTGCTCGTGTCCAAAATTTATAATTGCTTCAGAGGAAAAAACAGCTGTTTTGCATGTTTCCCTAAATTGATTATCACTTAATCTTCACAACCTTTCTATGAAATAAATATTATAATTATTAAATTAGTGATTAGAAAACAGAGGCTTAGAGAAATTTAGAAAACAGACCAAACACAAAATTAACACATTCTTCTGTCAGGACTCAAATCAATTCTCCACATATTCATGCCTATTGTTAATGTTGGTGTTACCATGTAGCTGTCTGTAATATGGTTTAATACTACAAAGTACTCCCATAGATTTATCTGAGACATTTACGTAGGCGGCACAACTGAGGTTAAGAGAGTTTGAGTCTCCTAAGCAACACTCAGCTAAGCGGAATTCACATCTACCTCAGTTTCTTTGGCTTCAGCCTGAAACGTGACAGTTGTTTTTGGATCTCTGCAATTTCCTAATATTAAAATTTCTGTTCTGTTTCTTACTGTCTTTCTTTTTTCTTTAGTTGCCTAGGAGAAAGCAACCATGATGGGCATGGAATGATTGTGCAAGTTCACAGAAGAGAGGATTTCAGACAGGGTATAAGACATGACCAAATCGTGACACTGCTTCACCTCTACTCCAGGTAATGCTTCTGTACTACTTTTCAGACGGCTTATTCTACACTTGAAAGTGCGATACAATGAGATTGCAAAAATGTGCTAAAACAGATATTAAGTAGAGTCAACAAGTATCAAGAGTGCCACACACAAATAGAAAATAATTTTGGTAGTGTTTAGACTGAAGGCAAAGATTGTGATTCCCTTTTGATGGGAAATTAAAAGTAACAACAGTTATATTGCTATATTGATATCATATTGTTTTTACATTAACACATTTTTATAATTTCATATCACCTAAATGTTTTGTTTTCTATAAAACCTTTGAAATATGCTTAAATACACAAAGTAATTTAACTTTGAAATAATAGTGATATTGAGAACACTATCTGAATTTTGATTTTGAACTATTCAAGTAAGACTTTATTTTAAAATGCCCATATTTAAAACTTCACTAGCTTGTTAATCCAAGGAAAGACCAATTTGTTGGAGGCTACCAAGTAGCTACTACCTTTTCCAAGTCCCAAATCCTTTAAACCTCTTTTCACCTTCATTTTAAAAACATGAATAGCAAGACTCAAATCCAGCAGCCAAATTTTTGCAAGGTATTTTTCTCTCCAAACGAGGTAATATATTTCTTCTAACAGTCTTTATAATAAGAAGATGTGTGTAGAAGAAAGTCAAGTGTTAAACGAAGCCATGCAAATTAGCCATCTGGATACAACAGCGTTGTCTTGCCTAATATTTAGTTCACTGGATTCATAATCTTACAAAGAATCTCATTTTTTACCCTTTGTAACATTCCAGTATATTTGACCAATCCTTATCATTCCTCAAATGCACAGTTCCTTTGAGAGCTTAACAACTCTGCTGCTAAAAGCTGTGAGGAAGGATGACGTTATATAAACAAACCAGTTTTGTGATTTGATGGGTAAGCAGATTATGCAAAGCAGAGGCCAAAGAGCTTCTACAATTTAAGGAGGAATTATGGCATTCTTCCCGTCGTTTGGCGGAGGCTTGTCTGTCTACTTGTCTGAGGATGTTATTCCAAATGTTAAAAAAAATAAGAAAGGAGAGGACAGAAGGAGAGGAAAGGTGAGGAAAAACGGAGAAAGGCAAATAAAAGTTGATGCATTCTTATCAGTTTACAAATAATGCTTGAGATGTTTATTCTGATATTTATGACCTTGCCTGTTCTAACTCTATTTAACTTTCTCATTTGTGTTGCAACAATTTCTGTTCATTTGTCTTCTGTTCCAGTTGAATGGAACTTGCTACTACTCCCACAGATGTCTTATGCTTTCCTCCGTAGGTGCCTTTGCTCATGAGTATACCTTTTTCATATCTATTCCCTCTCCCTACCAACCAATTCCTATTTATTTTTTCATTTGAGTTCATTGAGGCATGATTTACAAATTAGAAAATATTTTCAGGTGAAAGCTTAAATAAGTTTTGACAAATTATATCAAATTATTTATATCAAATTATGTATTTAAACATGTTATATCCAATTATTTATATTCAAAATATAAAACATATACACAAAAATTTGATTCATGATCCTTACAATAAAATCTGCCTTCTTTCCACACCCATTTACATACACCCTGAGCCCAAGGCAAAAACAGTCTGCTTTCTGACATTATAGATTAGTTTTGCCCTTGCTAGAATTCCACATGAACAGATTCACATAGTATATACTCTTCTATATCTGGTTTCTCTTCTTCAGTATAATGGCTTTTTGAGATTTATTATGTGGCTACATGTATCAGTACTTCATTCATATTTATTGGGAAGTAATAAACCATTACATAGACATTACCAAAATGTATTTATCTGATCACATATTGTTAGATATTTGTTTGCAGTTGTTGAATATATGAATACAGCTCCTGTGAGCATGCATGTTGAAGGTGTTGTGTGAATGTATGCCTTTTATTTCTCTTTAATGCATATATATAGGATTGATGAGTCATATGACAAGTATTTATTTAGGCTTTTGAGGAACTGAAAAAAAACTGTTTCCCCAACAGAAATTTCTGTTAAACTCCCAATAGAAATTTATAAGATTGCTACACATTTTCACCAGCACATGGTATTGTACGTCTTTCTCATTTAACCATTGTAATAGATGCATAGTGGCATATTGTTGTAGATCGTATACGTATTTTCCTGATGACTAATAGTGCTGAGCAGTATTTCAGGATTTTTCAAAACAATTTATTTATTGTCTTTGTTCAAATCATTTGTGCATTTTTTCAGGATAATTTGTTTTATTTTTTTTCCTTTTTATGGACTTGTAAGAGTCATTTCTTCTAGAAATAAAAATAGGTTTTTTTGCTTCATTTTCTATCTGCAGGCTATATATTGATTTTCTAGTATTATTCCACTAACTAGGTCCTTTGATATGTTGAGTAGTTGTGTTGAAAATGTTGAATCAGTGTGTTGAAAGTATATATATTTAGTTTTCCTTTGATGCTGGGTGAAAGCATGTAGTCTGTCATCATTAAGTTTAATGTTGTTTGCCATGATTTATTGTTTTGTGTTTGTTGTTTATCATCAGTAAGTGTTACATTTTGACCAAGTATATTCTGCATCTGTTGAAATAACTGAATGGTCTTGCTTTTTCCATCCATTAGTACTATGACTTACACTAACTGTTTTTAATGTTAAGCTATACTTGCATTACTGGAATTGGTCATTTGTCAAATATCTTTGAACTGTGCACTTGGTCATGAGGTATTACTATTCATTTTGTGTTGGGATTCTTTTTGTTAAAATTTTCTTAAGGATTTTTGTTTCTATGTTCATAGGTGATACTGATCTGTACTTTAATTTTAATGTCTTTTTCTCAATTTTTTATCACAGTAATGCTAGCTTCATATAATTAGTTGGGAAATACCCACTCCCCTTCTAGTTTTTGCAAGAATATGCATAGAATTTATATTATTTCATCTTCATTTTTGATGCAATTAACTGTTAGTGCCACATCAGTGTAGACTTTTCTTTGTGAAAAGTATTAAACTACAGATTCAGTTAACTTAAATAATCTAAATTATTCAAGGAATCTCTGATTTTAATGTGTTTTGTTAGTTTTGAATTTGTTCATTGTACTGATGATGAATTTATTCACAGTAAATTGTTTGTATTGGGCTCTTGTTATGCTGTTAACATTTATAGGAGTTGTAGAATCTTTTTTTCTGAACTGTCTGTCTAGGAGTTTATGAGTTTTTCTGCTCTTTCAACATAAGCTTTGGTGTACATTCATTTTCCTATATTTTTCTATTTTTATTTCAGTAGAATATGTTCTTTCTAAAATTATTATTCCATTCCTTCTGCTTATTTTGAGCTTAATTTGCTCTGCTTTTTTAAGATGGAGGTTTAAATAATTAATTTTAGGATTTCTTTTCCTTGTAAAGCCATAAATATTCTTCTAGACACTGCTTAAAATGGAATATTTTACATTTTAATTATCATTTAATTCAATATGTTTTCTAATTTTACTTGTAATCTCTCCTTTGACTCATAAATTATGTGAAACAGTGAGACCAGAGCAAGTATTATTTGAAAACCCGAGTAATAGGATAGGAAACCAAGGAAATATGGTTTCAGTTTGTACATTTATAAGGGCAATAATCATTCTTTAGGAAACTGCATTAAGGATTCCTTATTAAAATTACTATTTTTACTTATTGTAAATTTTACACATGTGTCTTGGAGGTACTCTTTGTGTCAGGATTTTTACTAGATCTGGGAACCACAAGATAAATAAGACAGAACCCTTTCTGTCAAGGTGATTTTGGTCTAGTATGGGAAATGGCAAAATATTCATATAGTGCTGTGCAATAGAAATATTTGCAATTTTAAATATTCTAGTAGCAATATTAATTTTTTAAAAAGTAAAAATAATTTTAATATATTTAACTACATATACATCTAAAATACCATTTCAACATGTAGTCAGTGTAAAATTATGAATGATATATTTTGCTATTTTTGGTACTAAGTCTTCAAATATCCAGGATTCATTTGACAATTATAGCATATCTTAATTCAGACTGGTCACTTTTCAAGTACTCAGTAGCCACATGTGGCTAATGTGACTGTATTATACCTCACAGTATTCTTGACATATACAAAAAATGTCAATTTAGTCCTCACAGGGATGTGTCTTTATTACACTGGATAAACTTCATGTCAGACAGATTTAAGTAACTTATCAATGACGTTTCAGCAAATAAGTAAAAGAGAGGCGATTGGAACAAAACGTTTTCTTACTCCAAATTCTTTGTTATTTTCATGACCCTTGCTATATCTGTAGTTCCTAGTTTTCTTGATTCCTGTCTCTTATTAACTCCTGACTTCTAATCATCATTCTTAATCATATAATCAAACATGATGTGCTCAAGCATCACTGGATCTGAAAGTTGAAGCAAAGTGCTTTTACTGATGTGAATAAAGGCTAAGGACAGGAATGTAATTTTGACACACACACACACACACTCTCTCTCTCTGTCTCTCTGTAAGAGATAGGATCTCAGCATGTTGCCTAGGCTGGAGTGCACAAGCTATTCACAGGTATGGTCATAGAACACTGTAGCATGGAACTTCTGGCTTCAGCCTCCCACCTCCACCTCCAGAGTCTCCAGAGTATGACTGGTGAGAGACTGCCTCTTTGACACATACTTCCACTGAGAAACCTGGTAATCCAGACCACAGGGGAATGCCTTAATCCTTCCCAGTACTGGAGCTGATTTAGTGAGTGGTGGGGAGTAGATGCGAAGGAGTGGCATGGGGATGTGCTTTGTATGCACTCCCAGACTCCAGCGGGGATGGAGGAATTGCCATTACTGATCTTTTCTCACAGGGGACCTTGTAGAAGTCTGCCAGTTAACTCAGATGGTGGTCACAGGTTGATGGAAGCTCCCAATTAGGATTTGTGATATAATATTGAGTGGAGACAAACTCCCTTGGCCAGAACTGAGAGGTCAGTGGGAAATGTGCAGGAGCTGGATGACCCTGCATCTTTGGCAGAGGGGAGGGTTGTTCTTTGAAAGCCATAGTTTCAATCTCAGCAGGGGCAGTTTTGAGTTCTCAGTGCAGGCTGCCTAAAACCCAGCAAGCTGCTGCTCATGTAACACTGCAAATGTGAGACCCGCCTTGCCAAATGCATGGGAGCTAGTTAGGGGTTACTGCCACCTGCTACCCATCACACCCATGGGAATTCTTCTGTGCCGCAAAGGCACTAGGCTCCTTTCTGGAATATTACCCTCGTGGCCAGAGAACTGCTCTCCAATCTCCGTTGGGGCTGATGCTTGTGCCTGCATAAGAAGCCAGAGTGCAGACTTGACTGACTAAGACCCCACCTGACTTTGCCCTTCCACCTGCCCTGGTAGCTTAACACAAAGGACAGGGACTTGGGGGGGCTCCATGGCCCTGTTCATTGCCTAAGATACCAGAGTACCTTTTTCAGGTAACATAAGGCACACGCAAATTCCACTGCTGCCACCACAGCTAGCACATTTTGCAAGCACCGCCTCCTGGAAAGAGGCCAAATGACATAGTCCATTACAACAGCATTTGCATGCTCCATAACACAGTGGGGGGAAAAAAAGGCTTTTGTGACCTCAGCTATCACCATTACTTGAATCACCCTGGCTAACCAAGAGGTCTTGAGTGTGTCCACATAAGCAGTACATTACTACTGTGGTTAGCATTTGTGACAGCCAATATATTAAGGTTATTTATAACCAAGGAAATTTCACAGAGTCTGTGTCACTCCTCTGCTATCCCCATCATAGCTGATCCTTGTTCTCACTGTTGGGAGATGAGAGGACAGGGCACATCACATGATCTCTTGAAGACATTCCTCAGTACCACCCTGGAGTGTGGCAGCCCTAGAGCCCAGCTAGACCTAGAAGAGCAGCAAGATTCACAGTAGTCTGGCTCACAGGGATTCCTACTCTTAAGGGGAAGGAGAGTGTACCACATGAAGAAAGTACCCCACAGGTCGAAATAATTCAGACAGTAGGCATTGAGTCCCAGAACTTTCTGTGTATGGGAAGTTTCTTTTAGCAGAGCCACAGATGCAGTCTGGGATCAACAGGGAATTATCTGAGGCTCTACCCCAACAACTAGGCAGCCCTGGTGCTTGTGAAGGGCCTTGGAGGAGGATACTATTTCTGGAATCCCTTGGGGTGACTGCATCTACACAGGGGAATTGACCACCAGTTTCAGGCTTGCACTAGGGGTAGAGTTACAAACCCTCCCTACATGAAACATCAGCATTTAAGCAAATGAAAAGAAGTGCCTTTCTGATCTGAGTAGCCAGAACACTGGGTTAGGAGTGTGACTGGGAGGTAGATCATTTTACTGCTAGCCTGGTAGAGGAGCTGAGGTGGTTCCTCCCTTTCTTCTGAAAAGACCTCATTGTATTTTGCTGAGAGCTCTCCCAGCCATCTTGATCACGGATGGGACCTCTGCTCCCCATTGGGTATTGCATGTACCCACCTGCTTTAGCTGCAGCCAAGTTTTACCCATGGGCACCTTCTAATGGCCTCAACTGGAACTGATAAACCCAGTAAATAAAATGCTGGGGAAATTCTTTTTAAGTGCACAGCTCTGGGGAAAAAGATTAGCTTCATGAAACCTCTGCTATTCTAGCCCCACAGAAGAGCATGAATCTGTTCACACACTAAGCACATTGCTTCTACAACCAGCATCTGAGAAATCATCATATGGAGGCTCTCTATAATCAGAAACTTAGAGTCTTTATTACTGAAAGTACCTAGAGCCAAATTACAATAAACTCTAAACCTTAAACTCATATCCGTAAGGAAGGAAAAAGAGATAGAAACACATAGTCAAATCAAAAATAAACTCAAATAGAAGAAATCATTTATCAAAATGGGAAGGAACCAGAAAAATAATTCTGGTAATATCAAAAAACAGAACTATAACAACCTCAAAACATTGCACTAACTCATCAGCAATGGATCCAAACCAAGATGAAATCTTTGAAATTCCAGATAAATAATTCAAAGGATTTTTTTAAGTTACTAAAGGAGATATAAAAGAAAGGTGAAAACGCACATAAAGAAAATTAAAAAGCAATATAGATCTTAATAAATCTTTTAAAGCAAAACTAATCAGGACTTCTAGAAATGAAAAATATATTTAGAGCATTGAGAAATGCAATGGAAATTTTTAACAGTCGTCTACAATAAATAGAAGAAATAATTTCAAAGCTTGAAGACAGTGCTTTTGAATTAACCCAATTAGATAAAGAGAAAAGAATTAAATAAATGTCTCCAAGAAATATGGAATTATATAAATTACTGAGGGTGAATCAAAAGCAAAAATTTCAAAAATTTATTTGTGGAAATAATTGGGAAAATATTTCATGGTCTTGCTAGAGATGTAGACATTCAAATACAGGAAGCCCAAAGAACTCCTAAGAGGTTCATTGCAAAAAGACATCATTGGCTGGTGGGCACAGTGGCTCATGCCTGTAATCCCAGAACATTGGGAGGTGGAGGTGGGTAGATCACTTGAGCCCAGGAGGTTAAGATCAGCCTGAACAACATAGCAAAACCTGTCTCTACTAAAAATACAAACATTATCCAGGCATGGTGGTACAAGTCTGTAATCCCAGCTACTCAGGAGACTGAGGCATGAGAATTGCTTGAACCCAGGAGGAAGAGGTTGCAGTGGACTGAGATTCTGCCATTGCACTCCAGTCTGGGGGACAGAGCAAAACTGTATGGAAAAAAAAATCATTAAGACATTAGTCATCAGTCTATCTAAAGTTAAAAAGTGAATGTGAAGGAAAGAATACTAAGTGCAGTGAGTCAAAACATCAGGTAGCCTATAAAGAAAAAGCCATCAGATTGATAGTAGATTTCCCAGCCAAAACCTTAATATCCAGAAGGAATTGGGGTCCTGTCTTTCATCTCTTTAAACAGAGTAACTATAGGCCAAGAGTTTGGTATCTATCAAAACTAAGTTTCATAACTGAAGAAGAAATAAATTCTTTCTCAGACAATGAAATATTGAGTAAATTTGTCACCACCAGACCAACCCTATAAGAAATGCTAAAAGGAGCTCTAAATCTTGAATAAAAAGATTCGTGTTTTTTATTCCCACTCATAAGTGGGTGTTGAACAGTGAGAATACACGGACACAGGGAGGGGAACATCACACACTTGGGCCTGTTTGGGGTGGGGGGCTATGGGAGGGATAGCAGGGGTTGGGGAACATGGGAGGGATAGCACTAGGAGAAATGCCTAACATCGATGATGGGGTGTGGATGCAGCAAACCACCATGGCACATGTATACCTATGTAACAAACCTACACATTCTGCACATGTATCCCAGAACTTAAAATTTAAAAAAAATGGTTGGTGTGTAACAGAATAGGATCTCTTGAAAACATAAAATTCACAGGCCCTATAAAACAATAACAGAATGAAAAAGACAAAGTAGATAACAATCAACATGATGACTGGAATAGTACCTTACTTCTCAATGCTAACATTGAATATAAAAGTCTAAATGTTAAAAGATACAGATTGGCAGAACAGATAAAAATTCACAAACCAAATAAGCTTTTTTTTTTTTTTCCCATTTATTTTATTGCATTTTAGGTTTTGGGATACATGTGAAGAACATGCAAAATTGTTGCATAGGAACACACGTGGCAGCGTGATTTGCTGCCTTCCTCCCCATCACCTACATCTGGCATTTCTCCCCTTGCTATCTCTCCCCAGCTCCCCAGCCCCCACCGTCCCTCCCCTATTTCCCCCCAACTGACCCCAGTGTGTAGTGCTCCCCTCCCTGTGTCCATGTGTTCTCATTGTTCAACACCCGCCTATGAGTGAGAACATGCGGTGTTTGATCTTCTGCTCTTCTGTCAGTTTGCTGAGAATGATGGTTTCCAGGTTCATCCATGTCCATACAAAGGACCCAAACTCATCGTTTTTGATGGCTGCATAATATTCCATGGTGTATATGTGCCACATTTTCCCTATCCAGTCTATGGTCGATGGGCATTTGGGTTGGTTCCAGGTCTTTGCTATTGTAAACAGTGCTGCAATGAACATTCGTGTACACGTGTCCTTATAGTAGAACGATTTGTAATCCTTTGGATATATACCCAGTAATGGGATTGCTGGGTCAAATGGAATTTCTATTTCTATGTCCTTGAAGAATCGCCACACTGTCTTCCACAATGGTTGAACTAATTTACACTCCCACCAACAGTGCAAAAGTGTTCCTGTTTCTCCACATCCTCTCCAGCATCTGCTGTCTCCAGATTTTTTAATGATCGCCATTCTAACTGGCGTGAGATGGTATCTCAATGTAGTTTTGATTTGCATTTCTCTGATGACCAGTGATGATGAGCATTTTTTCATATGTTTGTTGTCCTCACGTATGTCTTCTTTTGTAAAGTGTCTGCTCATATCCTTTGCCCACTTTTGAATGGGCTTGTTAGTTTTTTCTTGTAAATCTGCTTTAGTTCTTTGTAAATTTTGGATATCAGCCCTTTGTCAGATGGGTAAACTGCAAAAATTTTTTCCCAATCTGTTGGTTGCCGATTCACTCTAATGATTGTTTCTTTTGCTGTGCAGAAGCTGTGGAGTTTGATTAGGTCCCATTTGTCTATTTTGGCTTTTGTTGTCAATGCGTTTGGCGTTTTGGTCATGAAGTCCTTGCCTACACCTACGTCCTGAATGGTTTTGCCTAGATTTTCTTCTAGGGTTTTTATGGTGTTAGGTCTTATGTTTAAGTCTTTAATCCATCTGGAGTTAATTTTAGTGTAAGGTGTCAGGAAGGGGTCCAGTTTCTGCTTTCTGCACATGGCTAGCCAGCTTTCCCAACACCATTTATTGAACAGGGAATCCTTTCCCCATTGCTTTTTGTCTGATTTGTCAAAGATCAGATGGTTGTAGATATGTTGTGCTGCCTCCGAGACCTCTGTTCTGTTCCATTGGTCTATATCTCTGTTTTGGTACCAGTACCATGCTATTTTGATTACTGTAGCCTTGTAGTATAGTTTGAAGTCTGGTAGTGTGATGCCCCCCGCTTTGTTCTTTTTGCTTAGAATTGACTTGGCTATGCGGGCTCTCTTTTGGTTCCATATGAAGTTTAAGGTGGTTTTTTCCAGTTCTGTGAAGAAGGTCATTGGTAGCTTGATGGGGATAGCATTGAATCTGTAAATTACTTTGGGCAGTACGGCCATTTTCACGATATTGATTCTTCCTAACCATGAACATGGAATGTTTCTCCATCTGTTTGTGTCCTCTCTTATTTCGTTGAGCAGTGGCTTGTAGTTCTCCTTGAAGAGGTCCTTTACATTCCTTGTTAGTTGTATTCCTAGGTATTTTATTCTCTTTGTGGCAATTGTGAATGGAAGTTTGTTCTTGATTTGGCTCTCTTTAAGTCTGTTATTGGTGTATAGGAATGCATGTGATTTTTGCACATTGATTTTGTATCCTGAGACTTTGCTGAACTTGCTTATCAGTTTCAGGAGGTTTGGGGCTGAGACGATGGGGTCTTCTAGATATACAATCATGTCGTCTGCAAATAGAGACAATTTGACTTCCTCCTTTCCTATTTGAATACCCTTTATTTCTTTTTCTTGCCTGATTGCTCTGGCTAGAACTTCTAAGACTATATTGAATAGCAGTGGTGAGAGCGGGCATCCTTGTCTGGTGCCACATTTCAAGGGGAATGCTTCCAGTTTTTGCCCATTCAGTATGATATTGGCTGTTGGTTTGTCATAAATAGCTTTTATTATTTTGAGATACGTTCCATTGATACCTAGCTTATTGAGTGTTTTTAGCATAAAGGGCTGTTGAATTTTGTCAAAGGCCTTCTCTGCATCAATTGAGATAATCATGTGGTTTTTGTCTTTGGTTCTGTTTATGTGGTGAATTACGTTTATAGATTTGCATATGTTGAACCAGCCTTGCATCCCCGGGATGAAGCCTACTTGATCATGGTGGATAAGCTTTTTGATGTGCTGTTGCAATCGGCTTGTCAGTATTTTATTGAAGATTTTTGCATCTATGTTCATCATGGATATTGGCCTGTAGTTTTCTTTTCTTGTTGAGTCTCTGCCGGGTTTTGGAATCAGGATGATGTTGGTGTCATAAAATGATTTGGGAAGAATTCCCTCTTTTTGTATTGTTTAGAATAGTTTCAGAAGAAATGGTACCAGCTCCTCTTTGTATGTCTGGTAGAATTCAGCTGTGAACCCATCTGGACCTGGGCTTTTTTTGGGTGGTAAGCTCTTAATTGCTGCCTCAACTTCAGACCTTGTTATGGGTCTGTTCAGGCTTTCGGCTTCTTCCTGTTTTAGGCTTGGCAGGAGGCAAGTGTCCAGGAATTTATTCATTTCTTCCAGGTTTATTAGTTTGTGTGCATAGAGTTGTTTGTAATAATCTCTGATGATGGTTTGAATTTCTGTGGAATCTGTGGTGATATCCCCTTTATCGTTTTTTATTGCATCAATTTGGTTATTCTCTCTTTTCTTTTTTATTAATCTGGCTAGTGGTCTGTCTATTTTGTTGATCTTTTCAAAAAACCAGCTCCTGGATTTATTGATTTTTTGAAGGGTTTTTTGTGTCTCTATCTCCTTCAGTTCTGCTCTGATCTTAGCTATTTCTTGTCTTCTGCTAGACTTTGAGTTTTTTTGATCTTGCT
>NW_022437021.1:7325976-7326289 GCF_009761245.1 Sapajus apella
TGCTTTAAATGTGTCCCAGAGATTCTGGTATGTTGTGTCTTCATTCTTGTTGGTTTCGAAGAACATCTTTATTTCTGCCTTCATTTCATTGTTTATCCAGTCAACATTCAAGAGCAAGTTGTTCAGTTTCCATGAAGCTGTGCGGTTCTGAGTTAGTTTTTGAATTCTGAGTTCTAACTTGATTGCACTGTGGTCTGAGAGACTGTTACGATTTCCATTCTTTTGCATTTGCTGAGGAGTGATTTACTCCCAATTATGTGGTCAATTTTAGAGTAGGTGTGATGTGGTGCTGAGAAGAATGTATATTCTGTGG
>NW_022437021.1:7331289-7360397 GCF_009761245.1 Sapajus apella
TTTTTTTTTTTTTCCTTCAGACCTGCCCAGCCCAGCAAGGAGGCAGCCTAGTCACTGTCGGCCTATAGCAGCTTTGCTGAGCTGCTGTGGGCTCCGCCCCGACGAGTGAACTTCCCTGCAGTCCTGTTTATATGGGTGTAGTTAGAACTGCTTTGGCGATGGTGGCCCGCCTCTGTTGGGGCGGAGTCTCTGCTGTGGCGGGTTGCCTTGGCAACGGCGGGCTGCCTCAGCAGTGGCGGGTTGCCTTGGCAACGGCAGGCTGCCTCGGTAATGGCGGACGCCCCTCCCCACAGAGCTGGACCGTCCCGGGTTCAGCTGCGCTCGCTGTGAAATTCTCAATCCAGAGTTTCTGGTTGCTGTTCTTTTATGGGGGTGGGGCCAGCCGAGCCTGATCGCCTGGCTCCCTGCCTCAGAGCCTTTTTTAAGTTGGTGTTCCAGTCGCCTGTTGAAGAGGCGCCGGGGTCTGTTTGTTTTCCCCTGCGGCCACTCACTGCGCTGGCTTAAACAGCGGCACTGAGGTTTGTGGCGCTTTTTTTTCTTTTTTCTTTTTTTTTTTTTTGCCCTGGAATCTACTGTCCTGGTTCTCTGCTCAGTACCCTTTTTGAACCAGCGTATGGGCGACTTCCCGTGGCGCCAATCGCCAGCCTAAAGGGCCCCCGGACCAGTGTATTTTGTACGGAGAACCGTGGCTCCGGGGCGCCGACAAAGCAGCCGCGCGGGGCAGAGCAGCCGCGCGGGGCAGAGCAGCGGCGCGGGGCAAAGCAGCGGCGCGGGGCAAAGCAGCGGCGCAGGCCGGCGCTGGCCGAAACAGCCGTGCTGGCGACCGTGGAGCACCTCTGCCCGGGAGTTTCCTAGTCTGTGGGCAATAAAAACGCGGCGTCCACTCACCCTCTGCGCTTTCACTGGGAGCTGCAATCCTGAGCTGTTCCTAAACGGCCATCTTGGATCCAATAGTCCAAATAAGCTTTCTTTAAGAGACTTATCTATCATGTAAGGATTCTTATAGGCTCAAGATAAAGGGATAATAAAAGATATTCCACACAAAGGGAAACCAAAAGCAAGCAGGAGTGCTTATTCTTACACCAGATAAAACAGACTTTAAAACAAAAACAGTAAGACAAAGAAGGGCATTATATAACGATAAATTCAATGAGACTATATGATGATCCTAAAAATATATGCACCTAACTTTTGAGTTCTCAGATTCATAAAACAATTACTTCTAGACCTAAGAAAGAGATACACAGCAAGGCAGTAGTGAGAGTCTTCAACACTCCACTGACAGTGCCAAATAGATCATCAAAGGAGAAAGTCAACACAGATACACTAAACTTTAACTGTACTCTAGAACAAATAGACTTAACAGATGAATACAGATAATTTACCCAAGAACTGCAGAACAGATGAATACAGATAATTCTACCCATTTTTCTCATCACCACATGGAACATTGTCCAAGATAGACCATATGATAGGCCACAAAACAAGTCTCCATAGATTTTTTTTAAATGAAATTATATCAAATATCCTTTCAGACCACAGAAGCTAGAAATCAGTTCCAAAAGAACCCTCAAAACTATATAAATATGAATCTGGGAGCCAAGATGGCCAAATAGAGGCAGCACTGTTCTGCAGCTCCCACTGAAAAGGATGAAAACTACAGTAAACGTTTCATCTTTAATTGTAGTACCAAAATTCTCTTATTGGGACTGACTATGTGGCAGGCATGACCCATGGAGAGCAAGCAAAAACAGGGTAGAACAAGACCCCATCTGGAGCTGCAAGGGGCAAAGGAAGCTCCCTTCCCCAGACAAAGGAGATGGTGAGGGACTGTGCTTCTCTATGAAAACCAGGCTTTCCCCATGGATCCTTGCAACCTGCAGATCAGGAGTTCCCCTCCTAAACACATGCTACTGGAGCCTTAGATCTCAAGCAGAAAGCTGTGCAGAATCATTGAGGCGGCTTGGGTGGGTTGCCACTTTGAGCAGGCACTGAGACACAGGAGTATTAGCATACTCTGGATCTGGGAAACCCCATGAGGCAGGAAATCCATATAGTCTCATAAGGAGGTGGGTGAAACCAGAGAGCCAAGTGGCCTCAGTCCCATAAAACTCCACTAGCCAAAACCCACTGGTTTGGAATACTCCCCCAGCCAGCACAGCCAGCTAGAGACTGCCTAGTAGTCTTCAGAAGATGGGTAATAACAAACTTCACTAAGCTAAAGGATTAGGTACTAATAGACTGCAAAGAAGCTAACAATCATGATAAAACATTACAGGAGCTGTACCAGAATAACCAGTTGAGGGAGGAACATAAGTGATTTGATGGAGCTGAAAAACACAACATGAGAACTTTATAATGCAAACCCAAGTATCAATAGCTGAAGAGACCAAGCAGAAGAAAGGAGCTTGAAGACTCTCTTGCTGAAATAAGGCAGACAAGATTAGAGAAAAAAGAAAAGGAACAAACAAAACCTCTAAGAACTATGGGACTATGTTAAAAAACCAAACATACGAATGATAGGGGTATTGGAAAGATACGGGGAGTATAGAACCAAGTTGGAAAACATTTCAGGATACCAGAATGGTGGGAATGTAAACTAGTTCAATCATTGTGGAAGATGGTGTGGCAATTCCTCAAAGATCTAGAACCAGAAATACCATTTGACCTAGTAATCTCATTACTTGATATATACCCAAAATAATATAAATCACCCTATTACAAAGATACATCCACTCATATGTTCATTGCAGCACTATTGACAATAGCAAGGATATGGAATCAACCCAAATGCCCATCAGTGATAGACTGGATAAAGAAAATGTGGTATGTATACATCATAGAATAAAAAGGAATGAGATTATGTCTTTTGCAGGAAGCTGGAAGCCATTATCATCAGCAAACTAACTGAAACAGAAAACCAAACACTACATGTTCTCATTGTAAGTGGGAACTGAACAATGAGATCACATGGACATAGGGACAGGAACAACACACACTGAGACCTGTCACAGGGGGGTTTGAGGGAGGGAGAGAACTAGAAAAAAGTCAATGCATATTGGGCTTCATACCTAGGTGATGGGTTGATAGGTGCAGCAAATCACCATGGCACACGTCTACTTAGGTAATAAACCTGCACATCCTGCACATGTGCCCAGAACTAAAACTAAAAAAAGCATACAAATACATGAAAATTAAACAATTCTCCTGATTAATTTTGGGGTTAACAATGAAATGGACATAGACATTTAAAATTATTCAAAATGAATAATAACAGTAACACAAATTATCAAAACTTCAGAGACACAGCAAAAGAAGTGGTAAAAGGAAAGTTTATACCACTAAATGCATGCATTAAAAAGTATGAAAGGGACTGGGTGCGGTGGCTTACGCCTGTAATCCCAGCACTTTGGGAGGCCGAGGTGGGTGGATCACGAGGTCAAGAGATCAAGACCATCCTGGTCAACATGGTGAAACCCCGTCTCTACTAAAACTACAAAAAATTAGCTGGGCATGGTAGCATGTGCCTGTAATCCCAGCTACTCGGGAGGCTGAGGCAGGAGAATTGCCTGAACCCAGGAGGCAGAGGTTGCGGTGAGCCGAGATCGTGCCATTGCACTCCAGCCTGGGTAACGAGCAAAACTCCGTCTCAAAAAAAAAAAAAAAAAAAAAAAAAAAAAAAAAAAAAAAAAAATTGGCAGAAATTGGCAACCTAATGTCACAACTCAAGGAACAAGAAACAAGAACTAGCAAGAGAAAATAAATAACAAATGTTAGCGCAGAATTAAATGAAATTGGAAAATAAGTAAACCACAAAAGATCAACGAAATGAAAACTTGGTTCTTTGAAAAGATAAACAAAAACATTAGACCATTAGCTAGGTAAACCAAGAAAAGGAAAGAAGCTCAATTAGAAATGAAAATGGAGATATTATGGTTGACACCACAGAAATACAAAAGATCACTTGAGACTACTATGAACAGCTCTATGTACACAAACTAGAAAATCTAGAGGAAATGAGCAAATTACTGAAAACACCCAACCCTCCTTGCTTGAATCAGAGAAAACAGAAACTCTGAACAGACGAATAACAGTGAGAATTAATCATTAATAACAATTTGCCAACAACAATAGCAACAACAACAAAAACACAGAAATAGATGAATTCACAGCTGAATTCTCCCAGACATTCAAGGAATAATTGGTACTAATCTTACTGAAACTATTTCAAAACTTTGAGAAAGAATAAATCCTCCCTAACAGATTCTATGATGCCAATATCACCCTGATACCCAAACCAGGAAAAGGCATAAAAACAACAACAACAGCAGCAAAAAACTATAGACCAATATCCTTGATGAACATAGGTGCAAAAATCCTCAACAAAATACCAGCAAACTTAATCAAATAGCATATCAAAAAGATAATTCACCATGATCAAGTGGAGTTCAAACCAGGTATGCAGAGATTATTCAACATATGCAACTCGATAAATGTGGTTCATCACATAAACAGAATTTAAAACAAAACCATATGATTATCTCAATAGACACAGGAAAAGCATTCAATAAATCCAGCATTCCTTTATGATTAAAAAAACTCTCATTAAACTAGGTGTAGAAGGAACAGACCCCAAAATAATTAAATCCATATATGACAAACCCACAGACAACATTATACTGAATGGGGAAATGTTGAAAGCATTTCCCCTTAAGAACTGGAACAAGACAAGGATGTCCACGTTGACCACTTCTCTTCAACACAGTACTGGAAGTCCTAGCTAGAGGAGTCAGTCAAGAGAAAGAAATAGAGGACATTCAAATTGGAAAGAGGAGGTCAAACCACCTGTTTTGATGATATCATATACCTGGAAAATCCTAAAGACTCCGCCAAAAGACACCTAGATTTGATAAATGAATTTAATAAAGTCTCAGATTCCAAAATCAATGTGCACGAATCAGTAGCACTAATATATTTCAACAATGACAAATTGAGAATCAAATCAAGAACTCAGTTCCTTTTACAATAGCTGTACAAAATTAAAACAGATAGGAATATACTTAACCAAGGAGATGAAAAGAGCACTATAAAATGTGGATGAATGAAATCACAGATGATACAAACAAATAGAAATACATATCATGTTCATGAACTGAAAGAATCAATATTGTGAAAATGACTATACTGCCAGAAGCAAGGCACAGATTCAGTGCCATTCCTATCAAAACACTAACATTAGTTTTCACAGAATTAGAAAAAAAAAAATCCTAAAAGTTCTGTGGAACCCAAAGAGAACCCAAATAATCAAAGCAATTCTAAGCAAATAGAACAAATCTAGAAGCATCATTACCTGAGTTCAAATTATGCTACAAGGTAACAAAACAGCACGGTACTGGTAGAAAATTAGATAGACCAATGTAACAGAATAGGGAACAAGAAATAAAGCCAAATACTTAAAACAAGCTGACCTTTGACAAAGCATACAAAAACATAAATTGAGTAAGGACACTGTTCAATAAATGGTGCTGAAAAAACTGGAGAGCCACATGTAGAAAAATCAAAAGGGGTTTCTCTTTCTCACCATATATACAAATCAACTCAAGATGTAGTAAAGATTTAAATCTAAGACTTGAAACCATAAACATTCTATAAGAAAGCCTAGGAAAAGCTCTTTTGGACATTGGCCTAGGCAAAGAATTTATGACTAAGTTCCCAAAGGCAAATGCAACCAAAACAAAAATAAATAAATGGGACCTGCTTAAACTAAAAACCTCCGTACAGCAAAATAAAATAATCACCAGAGTAAACAGACAACCCACACAATGGGAGAAAGTATTTGTAACTATGCATCTGACAAAGGGCTAATATTCAGAATCTATAAGAAACCCAAAGAAAGAAAGAAGAAAAAGAAAGCAAAGAAAAAGAAATAATGCCATTACAAAGTGATCAAATGACATGAAGAGACATTTTTCAAAAGAAGATATGGGAATGGCCATAAAACATGAAAAAATGCTCAACACGAATCATCAGGGAAATGCAAAATAAAACCACAGTGAGGTAGCACCTTTCTCCTGCCAGAATGGCCATTATTAAAAGGTCAATAAACAATTGATGTTGACGTGAATTTGGTGAAAAGGGAATGCTTATACATTGCCGGAGGGAATGTAAATTAGTACAAGCTTTATGGAAAATACTATTGAGAATTCTCAAAGTACTAAAAGTAGATCTACCATTCAATCCAGCAATCCCACTAATGGGTATCTAAACCCCTAAAAAGAAATCATTATATCAGAAAGATATCTGTATGTGTGTTTACTGCAACACAGTTTACAATTGCAAAGCTGTGGATGGAATTAGAGGCCATTATTCCAGGTGAAGTAACTCAGGAATGAAAAACCAAGTATGTTCTGACTTATAAGTGTGAGCTAAGCTATGAGTATGCAAAAGCATACAGAATTAAATAATGGACATTGGAGGCTCAGAAGGGAGGAGGTGGGAAGGGGGAGAAGGATTTAAAAAAAACTATGTATTTAATACAGTGTACACTATCTGGGTAATTGGTACACTAACATTTCAGACCACCACTGTGCAATTCATCCATGTAACTAAAAACCACTTAAGTGTACACCTAAAACTACTGTAAAAAATAAGTAAAACAGCATTTTTAAATTTGTTGGTGTTCTTTTTGAAAATAGTTCATTCTTAGGCTGTTTTGTTTTAAAGATTCTGTTGATAGAATAAATTTGTCCCAAACTGGCCCATTTTGTGATATTTGATGATTAAATTTTACCTCCACAGAACAAAATTTCTAGGTGAACATGCCGTAGAAGAAGTGTTACTATGGTTTGGCTCTATGTCCCCACCCAAATCTTACCTCGAATTGTAATCCCCACATGTAGAGGAAAGGGCTTGATGGATTGAATCATAGGGGCAGTTTTTCCCTGCTATTCTTGTGATACTGAGGGAGTGCTCATGAGATCTGTTGATTTAAAAGTGTTTGGCAGTTCCTCTCACTCACTTGCTCTCTCCTGCAGCAGTGTGAGATATGCCCGGTTTTCCCTTTCACCATGATTTTCTGTTTCCTGAGGCCCTCCCAGATATGTGGAACTTAGTCAATTAAAACTCTTTTGTTTATAAATTACACAGTCTCGAGTAGTCCTTTATAGCAGTGTGAAAATGTACTAATACAAGCGTCTAGCATTCCTGTTTCTTTAAATGCTAGATAAGGCAGCTGACATTAGACATCAATAGATGTGTGGCCGTTAACTCTCCTCTACTATGCTGTTTCTGAGAAGGCCCAAGTTTGATTAGAAAACCAACTTGGGTGTTAGAGAAAGTATGCTTAAGAATTAATCTCTGACAGCTTATTTTGATAACTAGAGAATTTTGCTAATGTGTATAACTGAATTTCAGTATATAAAATCCTTCACCAAGAATAGCTCAAGATAAAGCAAGACATGCTGAAAACTATTTTAAGTAGAATACTGAGAGATGATTTCAGCAAAATATGAGCATGATTTTACTAATATTAAAGCAGTATATGACTAGGTTCAGAGTTGTCAAGGCAATGAAATAGTTACCTGTCCTTGGGCAAAGTGTGTGAAATGAGGTATAGAATGTGTTCTGTTAAAAGTCATACCTGGCCGGGCACGGTGGCTCACGCCTATAATCCCAGCACTTTGGGAGGCTGAGGCAGATGGATCACAAGGTCAAGAGATCGAGACCACCCTGGTTAACATGGTGAAACCCTGTCTCTACTAAAAATACAAAAATTATCTGGGCATTGTGGCTCATTCCTGTAGTCCCAGCTACTCGGGAGGCTGAGGCAGGAGAATTGCTTGAACCCAGGAGGCGAACGTTGCGGTGAGCCGAGATTGCGCCATTGCACTCCAGCCCAAGTAACAAGAGTGAAATTCCGTCTCAAAAGAAAAAAAAAAAAAAGCCATACCTAACAGGAATAATAAAGATGTGAACACTAAAATGAAAAACAATAAGGCAACATGTATTAGAACTGCTTATTATAGATACAGGTCGTGAAACTGCAAAACAACATTTACAGGTAGCACCAAAGGAAATTTTCCGTGGCGGTATTCATTCAGATATAATCAGTATCATGCAGTTTTATTTCTGTGAAGATTATTCCTTTGCAAGAATAAAAGTATGCTTGGAGATCACTGAATTTGCTAATGTGAAGAGATCGGCAAATTAGCAGAAGTGAAGTGCCTGTTTTTTGGGTAGGGCAGGGAGAGCCTCTATGGTGGAGGGATGGTAATAACCCTGGGTTTCTCCTGAGTGGAGAGTGTGATGATCAAGTATTCACTTTTTCATTGAGCTGAACCAGAGGTGGGAATGCTCCTAGTTAAAGCTATCCTTAATAATCAAGGCTCCCAATTAATCTGATTTTCCTGTTTCTACTTACCTCCATTGTCTCCAAATTTAAAAATATATATATTATACCTATTAAATATCTTCTCTGTGTGAAGTATTTTTCTTGGATCTGAGGCTTCAACAGTGGAAAAAATAGCATTTTCTTTGTCTTATGGAACTTATATTTAAGTCAGGGAGACAGACACTAAAAATGAAGAGAGAAAAATAGGTTCATATTTAAGTTAGTAATAAGTAACATGTAATAAGAGGCAAAGGGAAATAGAGTGATGGAGAAAGTGTTACCTTAATGAAGGTCATCAGGCAGGAGTCTGCTGGGATGACATCTGATGAGAGACCTGAATGAAGTGAGGGCTGAGAGGCACTGACATCTGGGGAAGAGAGCTCCTGGGAGAGAGAATGAATGTATATGAATGGTTTTGCTCACACTATTGTCTATGCCAGGAAGGTTCGTCTATTTTTTCTGTCTACCAGTATCTTGTTTATCTTTGGAAGTCAAGGTTGAATATTCTTTTCTCTTTGGATCATTTCTATTTCAACCAATTAATAAGATTTGTTGTCACATTCCAGGCTAATCCAACCTTTTGTTCATATGCTAGAATAGCACTTTTTAAATCACCAAATACTTATTAAAGTATGTGCTTGTGGTTAAGGACACAAAGAATAGGAGTACTTGCCTTTCGGAAGCCAGCAAAATTACTTACAGTCCCCTCAAGGAACACCCGGAATTTTAATTTTCTGTGCTCCTTATCACTCCTTTATTAGACTGAAAGTAACTTGAGGAGAGAGACTAGGTCTTATTCATATTAATGCTACTACATAAATGTGGTGTGTTCTATGTGTTGCAAATTGTGTATAGCCTATAAATATTGTGTATAATATTAATAAAGAGTAATGCCAACATTCATTTAGTAGTGTCAAGGAGTTGCATGCTAGGATATAATTTTAGCTATGACTAATTGAAAAGCGGTTATTTCTGCTTAAGGAAATAAGATAATCTCCTTTTTGTAATGAAGAAGCAATACTACACAGAAGAAATTTAATTCGGGCATGGCAGAGATCATGTATAAGACAGTTAGCTCTTAAGGTCTAGCATGCAGGAGGCATTCTGAAGAGCATGCGGAGGCTATCAAAGCTGCTGTGGAAATACATTGAAAATGCCTGTTCTTCAAGTTAGCTTTAAACAGCTGGGAAAGCGAAGAGCAGGAATATGAATGTGATTATAGAAAGGGCCAAATCCAGTGCATATTATTGTAGAACAAGCTTTGAAGAGGAAGACCTGTAGCAAGGCTGCTACTTTAAACAATCCAGGCTGTGCTTGCTGTGCAAGCTGGGGACATCATTACATGCACCACTATGCCAATCATGCATTCTGGAGGTGTGCAAGGTGACCACTGCTAAGTTACTACTTCCCTTTCTCCAACAAAACCCAAAGCCTCAAAATCCAGAGTAGAAAGGGACTGGTTCCCTTGTTACCCAAGCTAAATACGTCCCCTATTTTAGTTTTCAGTGCAATTTGTAACTGGTACTAGAATATTATTCTTCATTCAAATTGATACATCTTAAAGTACAAAATTCTCTCTTTCTTCAGTTTGCTTAATATAAATACCTACTTTTTTTTACATTTTTACTAAGCCCTACATTATGGATTCCCTATAATATAATCAATTGCTTCTTGACGAGAAAGAATAATTTCTTATTACTGTGCAAAAGATTTTGGTGCCCATAATAGTTTAAAAAAGCTAAAAAAATAATCCTGACATAATCCCATTTCAACAAAGTTTATTTCTGTCTTTTGTGCTGCATATTACAGGTATTCAAGAATATTTGGAAATCACTGTTTCATAACAGTTATAGGTGGCTTGTGGCCCCGAAAATCAGCTTGTGTGCCATCTTCAGTGATAACAGTCTAAGCTTGCCATTCTCAGGACCTGCTTGTATCTCTTATCTCAGGTTCAACCAAACATGGCCCTTTTACATCATTAAGTCAGACAAGCTGGACATTGATTTTTGTCTTCATATAAAAGGTCCCAAAATGAAGCCGAGTTTTGGCACATTGCCAGCATGGTAAATTTTCTTGCTGTTGTTCATGTTTATTTGTCTTTGTGGCCCACTATCTCAGTTTATTTCTGTTCCTTTCATTGCTGGGTCCTGATTTCTGCTGCTTTTCTTTGTAGACCTTTGAGAGCCACATGTTTCTATAAGCTCTGCCAAGCTACCATGGGCAGCAGTAACTTCTGGTGTCTTAAACACACACTCTTAAACTTCAATTCTGATTCACCTTGGGTTCTTGATCCTCAACTCAACTGCTACCATCAACCTCCAGACCCATGCACGGTCTTACCTCATCTTTCTGTTCCCTCCCTCCTGTGCTGGCTTTCCTGGTACTCCTGAATGCTGAGCACATCAGCTGCTGTCCATCTCCTGGCACTTAGATGGCAACTTGTGCTCTCAGATTGTCAGTCAGACATCCTGGTACTATCAGGACTTCCTCAAAGGTGATTCTGAATGGATCCACCATATAGAGAAAAGCACTGTTCATCCCTGGGAAAAATAATGGATAACCAGCAAAGTTGTAGAATTTTTGAACTGAGGATGATTATCTAATCAGCTCTCCTCTGTAATCATAGATGAATAGACATGTTTATGATATAGTTTTATTAAGAAAAATTGCAATAATGTTTGCTAAAACAAGACAAAAAAGCAATGTGGAATGTTGATTGTAAAACTCCACAACTATATATTATACATATAGAAAAACAAGATTGCACAGCTACATGTATATTTTGATCTCTGTTTTTTTGTGGAAAACTGGACACATCTGTCTATAAGAGCACAATTATTATGGGCAAATGTAATTCTAGTATCTCTATATGTATTGTACCATTAAATTTTATAACTACCTTATTCATTAAATATGATTACCAACCCAGTTGCAGAAATGAAGACATTTCTGTGAGAAGTTAAGTAACTTTCTCAGATTTGCAGAACGGCTAGTCTGCAGAGGGATTTGAACTCAGACAGACTGGCTGCCTAATTGTATGTTATTAACCATTTGTTACATTGCCATTCTCATACATATAAATTCACTGGAAAAGGCCAATAATAGTGTTTACATTTGGAAAGTGGATTGAGAAGTAGGAAAGGCGTGCATGGCATTTAACTTCTCTCTCTCTCTCTATCTATCTATCTATCTATCTATCTATCTATATATATATATTGTTTTCATTGATCTTTTTTTCTTCAGTTAAATGAAATTAAGAAATGCTGTTAGAAGAATCAGGGTTTTTCCTGTGGATCAATTCCTCTTCACCATAATAATTTGTTTTGTATAATGAATATATTCCAATCTAAATCTACAGAAAAGTTGCAAGTGCATTGCAAAACCTTTTTTTCTGCAGTGATGTTTGAGAATATGCTGCTGACTTGATGTTCTATAATCCTTGAATATTTTAGTGTGTATTTTCTGCAAACAATATATTCTTCTACATAACCACAATAACCATGAGTACCAAGAAATAAACATTTGGACATTACTGCGATGTAAGCCTCAGACATCATTCAGATTTCATCAGTCACACCAATAGTGACCTTTAGAGCAGAATGATCAAGTTCAGAATCATGCAATGCATTTAAATATTCCTCTTTAGTTTCTTTCAATCTGAAACAGTTCTTCAGTTTTTCATTAGCTTTTATAACCTTAAAATTTTTAAAGATTACTGTACAGTTATCTTGTAGTAACATGAGCCAACTCCAAGTCTTCTACCTGGAGTTGGCACATGTTCCTCATGAAGTGCATAAGATGCTGAGTTTTTCTCACTGCATTTTAGCAAGTGGCAAAGTATTTTAATGTATTTAATTATTGATACTGTTGACTTTTATTACTTGATTATGGTGGTGTCTGCCAGCCTACTTCACTGCAAAGTTACTCATTTTCTCCTTTTAATTGATTAGTATTTTGTGAGGATGTACTTTGAAACTATATACATATCCCACTTTTCGTTAAGCTTTCAATTTTTCTATTTATTTATGTATAGCAGTATGGATGCATCATTCTTACTTTAGTTGATTAATTATCCTTCATTAATATTATTTATTTTGAAGTTTAAATTGTCCATTTGGTTGGCTTTTATATCCTTTAACATGCTCCATCTTTCTTTGACAATTTTCTAACTTTATGGTCCAAAATATTTGGGGTTCATCTTTTTTTTTTTTTTTTTGCCTTATTTCTGTTTCTGTCTTAGAGAAGTAGCACTGCATGCATTCATTCCATAGAGTTGAGAAACAGGAGATTTTTTTCCTGTAAAAATTCTGGCATCAACTTTTGGGTAGAAGTTAAAATGATGATCTAAGTAAAATATAGTCTATCAATGACAAGTCTAAACAAGACTGTTTATAATGCAGTTTAGATTTATTCCAAAGTACTTCTCAAAGACTTGGAAAGCGTTTTTCTTCTCTTTTGCCATCACCAAGAAATTTTTCTTTCTGAGGACTTCTGATCTATAGTTGCAGCTGTTCCAGATCTCAAGACCTTGAGGGACAGTGTTAAGCTAACTATAGACAAATGCACAACAAAAGTAAAGATTCCCAAGAATGAGAGGATGGAGGACAGGCAGATGTAGCCACTGTCTTAGTCTTTGAGCCAAACGAAATAACTTTTCTTTCCATTGATGATTTTGAATATGACCTCAAGGCAGAATTGCCCAGGTTGAAAAGTACTATTTATTATTCTTATTGTGACTTGTTACAAAATCTATAAATGTTATTGGGTAAAACTTATCAGATCATAAAAGCATATTTCAGCCTGAAATATGAATACAGAAAATAGTTATCAATTGGCTTTCTAAAAATAGAAGGGTTGTAAAATACCAAAAAATGTCTTGGATGTTAGCTGATGCTAATGCATAATAAATCCTCAATATATTATTGTTATATTATAAGCTCTCCTCCAATTAGATATACTTTATCTTAATATTTTACACTTTTACTGAGAAATGATAGATAATGTGTTTTGTAGCTAAAGTAGGAATTCATATATATCATTTCATATTCTCCTTGAACAACCTGGTGATACAAGTGTTATTAGTCTTACATCAGTGTAAATGGAATCTCAGAGGGCTAAAGAGATTAGTCCAAGGTACTAATTGTCAGAGCAGCATTATTCTAATTCCAAGTTCTCATTTCTCTTTTTCCTACCTTTTCACACACTTTCTCCTACTTTTCCCTTTGACTGTTCACAACTACATTTTAAAAAAATCCCTGGGTTTAGTTTACGAGATGTGACACATGAATCATCTGAAATTGAACAAAGTAACCTTATATTAAGAAGATTACATTAATGGTTCTTTTTTTTTTTTTTTTAATTAAACTTTTTTTTTTCTTTTTTTCTCAAAACAGGCAGAATTAATAGGCACAGAATTATATCATATACAATAAATTATGTTGTATTTCATGGGGCTTTCTAATCATAAAAAGTGAAAAATTGTTCTTTGAGGAGCTTTTTACTAGCAAAAGAGAGGTGAAGTCTATAAATCAGAGAGAAAAATAAAAACTAAAAATAACATATCTAATGAGTCATCATGGCATACAAGATTCTACAGGCAGACAGGGTAGGCTCAGATTTGACTGACGGTGAAATTTAGATGTTGATGATCATTTATTCTAAGTGTTGCTTAGGTTTCTGTTGTGTCAAACACTGTTGAAACTTTTATAAGGCACTCATTGTAAGTTTAATGACGAATCAAAGGGCAACTGAAGAGCCATGTTTTGTTTTGGAAATTTTGACTTTTTGGGTGGAATCTACAAAATGTTTCCATCAACCAGTGAGTTAAAATACCACATCTAACCTCTTTGGCCACATTAGGCTCAAGACAGATGGGGAACAAGACTTCATAGCCCCTGTTTTAATTAAGTGATATCTTCCCAAATGCTCAGGCAATGAAACAAACATTTTAGCTTTCACTCTTTCTCCAAATTGCGTTTTCTGTGAAAGCAAGACAAATGAAAGACGTATTTTCTTAACTACCATATGCTGTTCAGAGCACCACAGTTTTTGAATTTTTAAGTGAAAATGGAAATTGTTTTTATTTCCCTGATTTTTATTTGCATGTTTCATGTCCCAAACCTGGGTGCCTTCTGATCAAAAGTGACACATAGAAGTAGCAAGCCATTTAAGAGTGACATATTAGATTACGCTCAGCACATCTCTAGTTTAGAGAAATAAAGAACAAAATATGCAAACAGAGGAGGAAAGACTACTATTTATCTTCATTTTCACCCCATTAGCAAGTTAAAAAAGGTAAACCTACATGATATGACTATAGATATGATTGAAAATAAATAAATTAACAGGTTTAGTTTTCTTTTCCTGAATACTCTACCTTAACTTCGCTGAACTGCTCTTCTCAACACTCCCCATCAAAAACAGAGAAATGATGAAGACACACAAAAGAATAGAGAAAGTTGAAGTATTCTCATTTAAAAATCTGATTTGTGTTTTCATCTGTGAAAAACAAATTGCCTTTGAGTTTAATTTCTTTATACAGACGTGCAGAGGCATCATTTAAGTTACTTGGAATTATATCAAATACTGCTGACCAACTCAGTTTACCAACGCATTTGATTACATTTGACTCCTAAATCTATGATCAAATACATCGTTTTCATTTCTATGAGAAAGAAAATGAGATTCATTATTCCACATTCTTTGTTGTATCTAAAATTAGGTTCTGGGGGATATTATGTTTCCTCATAAATAAATGCATGCAGAAAAAAACTTTGTTCTTATCTTGGAAGATTGGAATAATGCAATTTTGTCTTTTGCATTTAAAAAGAGTTTTAATAGGATATCCTACACTGAGTTCCCTTGAAATAAATCTCTGAGTCAAGCATTTGATAATACAGGTGGTGTTTTGGGGAAGGTAATCTCAGAATGCTGAGTTGAGAGATAAAGCAAAATGCAGAAAGGAAAACAAATACAAGACTATGTAACTGAGTTGGTCACGATTATGAGCAACTAGTACTGTCAAGCAGAAAATTCTGAAAAGTCTTATAAGATATATATACATAAACTGTCTACTCAGGTGATAAAAGACAAAAGCATCTGACCATTAATTAGTTCCTATACCCTGTGAATCAAAGCTGGCACTGGAAGTGTTACTCTGGAGCTTCTGCATGTTTATACATGAGTGCTGATCAGGATGCTACAGGGTTTCATTTACAGGAGTGTCAGAGAAGTACCATGGCAGAAATCAAGAGGTGCCCATTGTGCTCTGAGGTGAGGATTTACTTATCAGTTTGTACAATACATCTTTTTGAGGAGTTCTCCAGAAGCTCCCTTCAGCATCTTATGTATGATGGCTAAGGCCAGTATCATGACATCCACTTGGTCATATTGCGTTAGTGACAGAGAAACCATTACCCCAGTATAGACCTCTGGCTTGAACTTGGAACCATAAAGTAGTATCTCTGGACACTACTTTAGAGTTCCACGTCACTCATTAATATAAGAGTCTGCAAACTATGGCCCATGTCATAAATCTTGTCTGCTACCTGTTTTATTTTTAAGTAAAATGTTATTGGAACACAGCTACCCTAATTTGTGACAGAACACTTCCAAAATTCTCCTTTAAGTATTTCCCTGTACTCCTGTCTCCTTCTCCTTTTTTAAATTAATCCAGCTGGACTAATTCACTATTTTATTTTCTGTTACCAATCATTAGTTTCATCTCCCAATTAAAATTCCCGCTCCAGATCTTGTTTCATCATTAAAATTATTAATTACAAAAATCCTTATTTTTTGACATTTTCCCTTCTTCTTATTCATCTGGTTGAACTGAAAATCTATTTAATTCAACACTTTTTCTATACCACATCTACATCTGAAACGTTGAATTTTGCTGTAGAAAATTATTCCGTCAGGTTACATGAACTACCTTTCCATTTTTACCCACACAGCTGAAACTGATATTTAGTTCTTTTACATTTCCCCAGCGAGTGAGAATTCCCATTCCCAGGGACAAAAATTATATTTTTCTTCTCTCTTCCAGCCTGTCCAATCCCCTAGTTACTTTCAGATGATATCTTCACCTCATATTTTCTTATCAAGATACAGACAGGAATGATTGAATCTTCCTGTAAACAAACCTACAACCTACCTAATTTGTAACACACATGCTCTGTTTCTCTTTGTGACACTATGAAGAAGTGTCTATGGTCCTACTAAAGAGCAATCCTGTATTTGTGGGCCAGATTTTACCCCTCTTTCCTTCCTAAATATTTCAGTATTTCTTGACCCTTCCTTTTTCTCTCACACCAACGATTTTTCTGCTATACTGAATAATTACACCAATATGTGCTTTGGTATCTCAAATCTTGCAAGAGAAAAAACAATACATTTTTATGTAAAAATCTCCACCTTTTATGCTACATTTTGTTCCAGCATTTGCCTTTTTTTCTCAGCTTTTCACAGTATGATTTAAAAGCAATCTCTATTGCTATCTCTTTGTCCTCATCTCCCATTTTCTTTCAAATTCTCTTTGATAAGGCTTTTGTCCTCTATGCTTTGCTGATGTTGCATTAAATTCCCCAGTGTTCTCCCTGATTCTTAGTTGAATTTCACATATTGACAACTACCTGATTCCTGACTTATTATTTTGCTTTTTCTGTGATAGTACATTTCTTGATTTTTTTCTTAACTTTTGAATCTTTTATTTCTTGATTGTAAGCTCTATTTTATTATTTCTCTAAAATGTCTTTCTATTTGATTACCCAGTTGTATTGCTTAAAATACTATAAATTGGGCTATGAGTTCCAAACATATGTCCTCATGTCTAACTTTTCCCCTGAGTTCCAAATTCACAAACCCCAGCTGTCACTTGAATGACTAACAGGCATCTCAAGTTAAACATGTCTAAAACAGAACTTTTTGATTTGTGCCTCTCACCTCATAACATGATTTTCTATCAATCTTTCCTATTTCAGTAAAGAGTATAGTCATTCACTCAATTTCTTAAGGCAAAAGAACAAGGACCCTGTCATCATTCTTAATACCTTTCCTTCTTTCCCTGACTACCAATCTCCCCCTTCCCCATCACACACATTCTTAATCCAATGCTACATCATGTCAGGTCTACCTCTAATATATGTACCAAATTTTATCACATTTTAACTTCATGTTTGTGAGTGCCTAATTGTTATGTTAATCCTTATTTGTCCTTGGATGGATGTAATTTTATTGGATATTTTTCAATTGCCTTAGGACATTTTATGCTTGTATAGAGAATCTTGAGGCCATTTTGATTTCTTTCCCTTGCAAGTGATTTGTTTGATATAACTGGATGCCTTTAAAATGCTTTTTTTTTTTTTTTTTTGGGAGACAGAGTTTTGCTCTGTTGCCCAAACTGGAGTGGGTTCAAGAGATTCTCCTGCCTCAGCCTCCTGAGTAGCTGGGATTACAGGTGCCCACCATCACACCTGGCTATTTTTTGTATTTTTAGTCGAGACGGGGTTTCACCATGTTGAACAGGTTGGTCTCGAACTCCTGACCTCAGGTGATCTGCCCACCTTGGCCTCCCAAAGTGCTGGGATTACAGGTGTGAACCACTAACTCCAGCTATCCCAACATAATTTCTGGCATTGTTTTAAATTTTTTAAAAAAAGTCAAATCCAAAAGGCTATAAACTGTAAGATTCTGATATGGGATGGCTCTGTCTTCACCCAAATCTCATCTTGTAGATCCCATAATTCCCATGTGTTGTGGGAGGGATCTGGTGGGATATAATTGAGTCATGAGGGTGGGTCTTTTCCGTGCTGTTCACATGATAGTGAATAAGTCTCAGGAGATCTGATGAATTTAAAAATGGGAGTCTCCATGCAAACACTCTCTTTCTGCCTGTTGCCATCCATGTGTGACGACTCGCTCCTCCTTACCTTCCATCAAGATTGTGAGGTTCACCAAGCATGAGAAAATGTAAGTCTAACAAACTTCTTTCTTTTGTAAATTGCCCAGTCTTGGATATGTCTTTATTAGCAGTGTGAAAATGGACTAATACAGATTCCATTTATATAACATTCTCGAAAAGGCAAAACTATAGCACCTCACCACAAAAACAAAACACAACAAAACAAAAAACCACGAGGTACTGGATATGTTAATTTTCTTGATTTAACCATTTCACAATGTGTATACATATATATAGATAGATAGATAGATAGATAGATATAGATATAGCACATCACCATAACTGTATGCTATTTTTATTTGTCAATTTAGGAAAACAAATACTTTCAAAGAAATGAATTTTTTTTTTTTTTTTGAGATGGATTTTCACTCTTGTTGCCCAGGCTGGAGTGCCATAGTGTGATCTTGGCTCACCACAACCTCCGCCTCTTGGGTTTAAGTGATTCTCCTGCCTCAGCCTCCCAAGTAGCTGAGATTACAGGCCTGCAGCACCATGCCTTGCTAATTTTTGTATTTTATTTTTTTTAGTAGAGACAAGGTTTCTCCATGTTGGTCAGGCTGGTCTCAAACTCCCGATCTCAGGTGATCTGCTCACCTTGGCCTCCAAAAGTACTGGGATTACAGGTGTGAGCCATGATGCCCAGCCAGAAACAAATACTTCCAGGGATCATATCTGAGGTTGCCAGGAGCTTGGAGTAGGGAAGGAAATGATTACCAACTGGAATTTGATAACCTTTTGGGAAAATGAAAATATGTGTCTTCATTATGGTGGTAGTTATGCAAATGTATTTGTGTGTCAAAACTCTTAAGACTATACACTTATATAGGTCAATTGTACTCCATGTAAAGAAATTACATATATGAAAAAAATAAGAGAAAATGAGAGAATGTAGGTGGTATTTACAGAGGATTACTACAAATTTTTTCCACTTTGTTCTATATTAGAAAGTGTTTATTTACAACTTTGAAAATTTGGATAAAACAATTTATTTTTCAAAAAACAAAATCTCTGTTAAGACCAGGCATAAAAACTTGTTAGCAAAGACAAAAATAAATAAATGTAGCATAAACAAATTTCACAGTATATTAATCCTTTTCCACTCAGGGTCATGTGAGCAATTAATGGGCTCTAAATAAGATATCAAAATTACAAACATGCCAATACATTATAACAATAATAATAATGTTACAAATGTTAATATATTCATAGAACTCACATTTATTTAACTTAGAGTTTTATGTAGCATACTTTCCATATATGATCCCTTTTGAATTAAGTTAACTGGTAAGTCAGGTAAATGACTTTACATTATGGATGAAGGAACTAAGACATACAGCAGTTAAACAACTTGCCTTAGGTGTCTAATCTAGGGACTATAATTCCAAATCTCATATCACTTGTTCTATATCTTCTTTTACTGAAGCATGATAAACAAAAAATGATTATATTGACATATGTATATAGAAAAGTGACATATAAAGGTGTAGCCCAGTGAATTATTAAATACCTGTGTAACTAGAGCTGAGATCAAGGAAGAGAATATCACCAAAACACCAAAAATGACTTACTGTTTAAAAGGGGAACCAAATTAGAAAATTTTTATAAAACATTTAACTTTGTGGTATTACATAAAATATACACAGTCTTCTCTTTAAGGGTCCTTTAAATATCCAACTGTTTTGTGGCATTTAAAATACGATTTTGTTTATACAATGTTTTTATGCACACAGTTATTTAGGAACATAGATTTAGGCAGACCAATATAAAAATATCCCCAAGATAACATCAATTGGTAGTTACCATTTATATGGTTATTGTGTATATATAGAAAGGTCAATGTATTAATTGCTTTTAGCCATAAATATATTTAGAATGCATATGACTAATGGAATTCACATCACTGGTCACAATGACAAGCAATTCTTAAGACATTTGTCAAACATGACCAAGATGGCCTTAATGTTCCCCTTAGCTTAACTGTAAACTGGTTTATCTCTGACATTAGGTCCCCGATCTTCCTGTTTTAGAGAATTTACTTTAGAAAACCTGAAACTGTAAATTCGTTCTCTGTCCCTTTGAGATATAAATCTTTGCTGGGCTCTTGTGTGTTTTACAAATTGGGAATTTCTTTCTCAAGGATCTGGGAGCCATTTTTTTGAAATATAATTATTAAGAAAGATAGAGCCTCCATATCTGTTTCTGTGAAAGAGTAGAAGCCTAACTTTGATAATACAGTCAACAAACACAGGTGGCCTAATCACACTGACCAATGCTGCTTCCCCAAGGTCCTCCAGCACTTTTCCCCTAGATCACCTCAGTGCTTAAAGGCTCTCCTATTTTGTGTTTCAGAAGGGCTGAGTTCAGTCTGTCTCCACTATTGTGGTAGTCTTGACTCCCATTGCAATAGTCTTAGGTAGAGTTTTCCTTACCTGTTAACTCCCTAAAGAGAATTTTTTTTTCTCTCATAAACACCTGCTGTACTCTAGGTAATAAGCCACAGTCTCACATCTTGGATTGGTTTAGCTAGACAACTAAGCAAATATAAATATGAAGACAATTCTAGGCAGACGCAACTGTGAATGACAATGGGGCAGAGTTCATAATACATTTGGGGATGTTATTAAGTCAAGAGTTTTTGTAACATACCCTAAATTTGTTGTTTGACAAAAGAAATGAGAGTTAGAGTGGCTCGGGAAATTGCCTATGATTAAGTTATGAAAATGATTACAAGTAATTTTAAGTAATTTGGATTGCAGGAATTGGGAAGTCAACAGAAGTACAGTATGTAAAAAAGTAATCAGATGTGTGTTTTTGAATATTACTAGGCTAGCAGAGTAAGGATTAATTTGCTGGTAAACTGGATCTCCAGCAGAGGATGGGGAGAAGAAAAAGCACAGATTTATAGAATTTACAGATTTCTGTGGTATAAATACTGCCATGGTGGCTGATTGCAAGTTGCCAACTGTTTAATAACCAGAATTCAGAATTTCTGAATTTTAACACTTGTATTTTTATGAGCCAGTACAGCTTTTTCTGACACACCACTGGTGGTAGAGGAAGAGAATAAGATTTGTCTCGGTGAAATAGATGAAGTTACAGACTCATAAAACAACTGTGAATGTGGGTAGGAGGAAACCAAATCAAGACACTTTTCAGAAGTAAAATTGACAGTCCATGTCAGAGATACTATTCATATTATATATAGACTTCTCTTTACTGGTTTCTTAAATAGTCAGCTGTTTGCAGTTGAATTAATGTGTGTCAGAGATCAAGTAATATTCCTGTGGTTACCCATCTTTCAGTGGCAGAACCTAGATTTGAACCCAATCTATCTAATTCGTGTCCCACATAGAGGATTACGTGCTCATCTCAGATTTATCTGGAAAATGAACCTAATGAGGTTGTTCTAATGACAATATGTATATCCAAAGCATTTAGAACAATTTTAGACACATATAAACAATTATGAAATTACAGCTAGCATTATTAATATTGTAATTACCATTATCTTTGTTTTTACCACAATTGTCATTATGTCTGATTGAATAGCTTAGGTGAGTTATGACACAACTAATCACGAGCTCCTAGTACAGAAAGCGATTTTCTATGCTTAAAAAGTTTACAACTGGGGGAAAATAATGCATTTTAAGTGCTGTGGGTTTTGAATTGTATTTCTTAATATTTTTTCTCCTAGTATAAACTAAGTCTTATAAATAAAACTATGTGTCATGGGATATCAGCTTCCTTTATATCATCACAGCTTGGAACAGGCTTGCAAGGTGGTGATAAGCTCGTCAAACATTCCTTTATGTTAAAAGCTAAGATATTGGCCCTGTGAACGTTAAACCTTATTCTTCCTTGTTCTGATAAAACCAGGAGTAGAATTAAATTCTGAGTTATGCTAGTAGTGATTTGTAATCCTCAAGTAGCTAAAAAGTCTGTTTTTCAAAGAATATTTCACAAAGGAGGCTGACAGCAGTCTCTAGCCCAGCTTTGACCACTGAAGATGATATAACTTGTGCATGTTGCACACCATTGGATTTTGGCATCTGTGTAAAGCGCTAGCTTCTCTCCTAGTGAGATAAAAATCTTTTAGTCTATTTACAGGACAAGAATCTTTTGGACCACAGCTTTATAGCCTCTGGTGTTTTAGACCTACAAATAAATCACTCATAAGAAAGAAAATTTAGCAGAAAATTTTGGACTCTAAAATAGGCTGCACACTATTTAATTTTAAACATTCAATAACTGCTATCAAACACACATGATGAAGATAAATGTATCTCTTGCAATTTTCTCAGTTGGCACACCAGAGAATACCTGAAAGACAAGGTCACCAGAGCTGGGATTGTGTTTATACTTTTGAATTTAAAGTCCTTGATAAATAAAATACCTTTACTCAAAACTGAAACATTCATTCATGAACAAGTATTAGCACATAATAAAGCAATGCTACTGACCCTGGGCAATTTGTAGAAATATCCAATGCAAATCAATGCCAAAGGATGCACGTCACATTAGTTATTGTGGGAAAATCGCTTCATGACATAATTATACTCTTTTTACATTGGGTTCTTTTGTTTAATATTTATCATTTGTAAGTGTCAGCCTTAGCATACACATTCACACTGTGAAAACAATAAGCACATCATTGTTACTTTGTTTTGACAAAAAGTATACATACTGCAGTATTTATAATAAAATTATAACTGTGTTCTGCATGTGAGCACAAAAGGAGTTTGCAACTGAAGCGTGATGCTTCCAAGGAAAATCTATTAAAATTCTGGCAGAGAGCAGAAGTTGAATTTCTTCTCTAGGCCAAGTGTTATGTTATAAAATGAAATACTTTCCCCATCTTTGTGGTGAACTTTGATTATGCTTGTTTAAAAGAAAAGGGGGATTCACATTATGGGAATTTGTATGAGGTATAACGTTATATTCTCTTTGGAATCTCTCTCCCTCTACCTGACCCAAATTGAAATTTTAACTCCAAACCAGTGGAAGTTATGTTCTGACACGCACTGTGGTATCACTATACCTCCTGGTACGAATCCTGTGCCCACCACAACGGAGTGGATTGTGATAGAGAACGATTTTAAAATATAGTGAATTAATGGAAAATTTGAGATATGGCATGTTGAACAAATCAGAAAACAATTGCCATTGAAAAGATAGTTTATTACTCAAAGTTTCTAAAAGCAGGTGTGTTACATCATGAGGGGAATTCATCAGAGGTTGGTCATGCAGCAGAGGCAGGGGAAGGAGCTTTAAGGCAGAGGGACTTTATTATGGCTTTGGTGGGAAAAGTGGGTGAGGCAGCAGAAGAAGACTTAGGATTGGCTATTTAAAATAATTTTAGTGGGCTTTAGAACAAAGTAGCTATTGCTAGTTGTCTGGTTCCTTTGCTGTGGGGGTGATTAGGGCAGATATGAGAGGTCAGGATGGGAAGTGAGACAGTAGGGGTGAAGAGCGAGGCTGGAGGCCAAAGCAAGGTGAGTTGGACATATTATCGGATTGTCTGGAACAAAGAGCATCTAGCATCGGGCAGATGGTAAAGTATCAAGTTTACAGAAGCTACAAACAGCTAATACAAGACAGGGATGTCTTACTGTAATACAAGTAACACATTTAACATGTAGTAGGTACTGTTGGTGGGTGGCCCACCTGGACTTCCTTCTCAGAGCTGTTAAACCAGCACTCAGTGCTGTGAGGACTGGCTGCTAGGAGCTCACAGCTTTATCATTCCCTGGAGGATTGCCCTAAGCCAGTGGTTCTCAAACTTCAAGGTACATCAGAATCACCTGGAGAGCCTATGCAATCACAAATTAGTTGGCCCCACTTCCAGAGTTCCTGATGTAGTAGGTGTCATGTCTAACAAGTTCTCAGATGATGCTGACCCTGCTGGTCTTGGAACCACACATGGATAGCAACTGCTGTAGATTGGCAGAAGTCACCTTCCCTGGAGATTCTTGAGGTGTTACACCCTCCCGAGTCAGTGACTGTAGACGTCTTGCCACCTTGCCTTAAACCAGGGCACTCTGTGGAGCTACTCATTCTACAGAGATCTGCTGGGACCAGGCTGTGTCTAGATGCCACTGACTCCTCACCAATTGCTTCCTCTATCCGGTACTGTTTCCAACTTCCCCAAGTTGCTTCTCCTGTCCAGGACTGCTTCCCTATTGCCTATTGGGTTTCTCCTTAGGAAACCACCTGTGCAACATACACCATTCTGCTTCTGTTTGTAGAAAACTCAGGCTACATATTTTTACCAAAATCATCTTTTTATTACTGAAACTACATCCAAGAATTACTTTACCATTTTAGAGTTTTGTTTACTCTCAATATTCCTACTAATTCTCAAACATGGCAGTGATTTTTGAGACTGGTCAGTAGTAAATAAAATGCACAAAATGAAAATTATTTATAGCAAAAAAATATATAATAAAAAAGTTAAGGCAACTGGGGCTATTTATTTGGAGAGTCAAATGCAAAAGCGGGGCTTAATTAGTTTTATTTGTCAAGAGTATCTGGTGTCTATTTACTGTTGGTGTTGGTCTTACAAGGCAAGTTAAAAAGAAATTATCCTGCCATCTAGCACTTTAGATTATAAAGCATTATCTGAAAACAAATTTACATTTTGTAAGGAGGAGACAAATTCATTCAGTGAGTATCATAGACAATATTTTGACACCTAAATTAACTCCCATAGCTGGTTTGTTTCAATTAATAAAATTTAATTATATGTAAGCATGAATACATAAATTAGTATACATTTAATAATATAAATATGTCACACATTGGGCTATCCACTTTCTCTTACATTATTCATTTAGTCTTTAAAATGAAGGGCTCCAAACAAGTTTCCAGAAAACAAAAGATATTCTGCATATTTTTAAAACTAGGATAAAGAAAATTGGTAAGGAGAACAAATTCATGTAGTATTGTATTTTCCTCTCAGTAATATAATATTGTTAGGCAATTTCTGTGAATTAACGTATTATAGAAAAATGATTAACATCATGAATGCCACTGAATTTGACAAAACACTGCAGACTATAGGTCTATTAGGTCTATTTCTGCCTCATACTCTTCCAAGCTTTGAAGCAGAGCTTATCACATTTTAATTCTGATTCTGGTGGGAAAAAAGGTAAGTACTTTTTATTTGCACTTTCCTATTTGAAACCAGAACATATGATAAATGAGATGGAATAGTGTTAAACAAATTTTTGATCAGAGCTTCTTGAAACACTTCTAAAGACAATTTATTACACAAATTGTTACAAACCCGGGAACCTCCAAAAGTATGGTTAAAAAGAGATAATTTTCTGTTTTGGTCTCATGTGACTTTTCCATGATGTAATATGTTACCATGAAAAGAATGAAATACACATGATTTCAAATTCTAGTTTTCCCATGAAACATGTTTGATCTAAATTAATTTATAGTTACTCTGGGTCTCTTAAAATCCTCGTCTTTAAGTTGATGATGATTATGCCTATCTTGATAGTATGGCTGGGAAGATAAATGAAGTAGTTTATGTAAATTTGTATACAGCATGGCCAAAATATTTCAGGCTCACAAAAATATTGATTTTCTCCACTTTTAATTCTATACCCACTTCCTTCTCTTTCTGAACACATTCTGTTCTCCAGTTAAACTAAGATACTACCACCTTTAAACACATCTGTTGTTATTCAGCTTATCTGCTTCTTTGTACCTCCTATTATTCATTTTATTTGTTTTTCTCTCTATTTAATCCAGCCTTTATAAACCAGATTTCCTTATTCTTCAGTGAAATGAGATTTCTTCCTCTTATGTCTGTCCAGAGATACAACTCTCATGACATTGAACCCATTTTGCCATGCATTATTCTTTTACACACATTACTTTTTGATAATATCTAGTGTGATGTTTTATTCTGCCCATAGTGAGTGCTTCTCATATGTGTCCCAGAAGTTATCACAATAAATAGCATAATAACTATTTGAGTGGTTACCAGTTTTTCTGCCTCCCACCATATAAGCTCTTGAAAAGTCCTATGGATTTTATCTTTCTGTTTCTGAGCCCGACTTCAATGGTATATTCCTTTAGTATAGAAGAGTTATGCAATAAATTTTTACAGCAATATATAGAATTTTATATTTTATGGTCATATACAAGAAGGCTTCAAAAAGCTCATAAAAAAAGTAAAAGATAAACATAAAAAATAAACTTTATTTCTCAACAGAAACTCCATCAAAGTAATATACTTGTATAAGTGATGATACCAGCCATTTAGTCCATCTCTGAAGAACTGAGGATCCTGGGAATTGAACCATGTCAATACTGTCTTTTTGACATTATTAACTAAAGAAAGACAGATACTCTTTAAAGATTGCTTAAGATTAGAAGCCAAAAAGAAGTCAGAAGGAGCCAAATCAGGATGGTAATGTAGTTGCTGTTCTTTGGCCCTTCAGGAAGTCACCAAGAAAAAGCCTTGAGCATCACCCAAAAAAACAATTGCTATGATCTTTGTTCCTGACCAGCCTGCTTTTGCTGTGATTGGACCATGTGCACCTCTTGGTAGCCATTGCTTTGATTGTGTTTTGTCTTCAAGATCATACTGGCAAGGCCATATTTCATCTCTGTTACAATTCTTGACAGAAACACTTCAGGATCTTGATTCTACTTTTTTAAAATTTCCATTGAAAACTCTGCTGTTGTCTACACTTGATCTGGGTGCAATGGTTTTGGTACACATTCAGTGAAAGGTTTGCTCAGCTTTTTTTCAGTCACAATTGTGTAAGCTAAACAATGGAGATGTCAGTGATGTTGACTATTGTTTCTGCCATGAATTGCCAGTCCTATTCAATTCAAGAACAGACAAGGTTTTTTTTTTCTTGCAAATTGATGGGGATGGGTTGTCACTGTAGGCTTCATCTTCAACATCATCTCCACCCTTCTTAAAATAAGTTTCTATAAACTGCTGATTTATTTGGGAATTATTCCCATAAGCTTTTTGTAAAGAATCAATGAATCCATTCATCCACTGAAGGTTCACCATGCATTTGGTATTTGTTCTTGCTTCAATCCTGGCAGATTAATGTTGCTCTTATAGGGGCTGTTTTCAAGATAATGTGTTATTCTTCTTAGTGTTTCAAACTGTATTCTATTCAGACAAGTCATAATAAGTTAGCAGGACTTTATTTTGGTGAAATAAAATGGAAACCCATACATTTTCATAATATGCATTTTTCACAAACATTTTGAAGGTTGCTTATATATCCAAGCCTATGGTTTATTTTACCAATGAAAAAACTTTCATATGTTTAATGACTTAATAATTAACATCAGTGACTGTAATCTGAAAAAGGGGCATTTGACAACATACCTTCAAGCAGTGATGGAGGAGCTCTTATTTTCTTCTATGTTCTCTATGAGATAGTCATACGTGTAGTTTATAAGCTATAGGTTATTTGATCCCTAAAAAGTAACTTATAAGCTATATGCAGGTGGAGTTTGAAGCACCCATTAGGTCATTGAAGACAGTGTTTCCAGGCACCTTCATCTTAACTGGTAACACTTTTATCTTTCTCTTGAACTTATTGAAACTCTGTAGCTGCCCTTGCTGACTTTTTCTTAGTAGATTTGACTCTACTTCACTGTGTCTCTCACTATAACTTGTCATCCTTATTTGGATCTTTGGATTACTTTTTTACTCCAGAGTGAAATCATTGTGTTTTGACCCATATTGATGCCCAATGCCATATTATTTTCCATTTATTTATTTTTATCCATATAATACAATAGCCTGACTACTCGATTTGCCTTAGCATTATACCCAGAAGTAATTTTTTAAATAAAAATGACCCTGTAAAATATGACTATGGAAGATTTATCTTTTCTTTTCCCAGTCACAAGACTCATACTAGGTTACCTGTGTCTCTCATCATTTTGCCACTTTATTTATTGTGTCTGCAACATTGGAAATGAAAAGAACACTTTTCAATTGACATCCTAGGGAGCAGGAACTCTAAGATTGTCTAATTTCCTGAGATCTTCATAGGCAATAACTCTAAAAATCAATTCACAAGGAAAATTTGGATCATGTGCTTTGTAGAAGCCATAAAGAAATGCCTGCATAAACATTTTGTAAACATGTAAACTATGGCTTTGTTTCATAAATCACCTCTTGGGAAGTATAGGAAATGGCATCTCTAGCAAGCAAGCTTCCCAAAAGTTGAAGCAGGAACTCCTCTAATAATACTAAGTAGTAGCAAATGGGAAACTTGTGTGGGCAGGTACTAGAACCCACCTCTTGGCAGAAATAAAATATAAAAGCAAATGTAACTTTTTTAGTAACATGAAGCATATTAAGTTTCTAAGTACAAATACTGACTTCAAAAGACCACCCATTTTACTACTGGAGAATATGCTAAAAACAGATTTTTCACAAGTGTTAAATGGATAGTTGAGGCATACAGCCCAATACTTTAAGTAAAATAAAATGGATTTATTCAAATAAAATATGTTAATGGATTATGTTAACATGACCTAGGCAAAACTAAGAACAAGGCCAAGATCGTAGAAAAAAATAGCTGAAATGGGACAAGGGGGCAGAAAGAAGGAGATGATGCGTCATACTCAGATAAATTACATAACCGTTTCATAGAACAAATCTGGGCATGCCAGGAAAACATCACCAAAGCAAAGGAAACAAAGAATCCCTGGTAGACACACACACACACACACACACACACACACACACACACACACACACAC